>NW_026020630.1:3303354-3903354 GCF_900185275.1 Solanum verrucosum
AGTCAAAAGAGGAGCTTGAGATGGAAGATAAAAATGGTCACCAACCATCCCCTTCATTGCTTTCTTTTGATGTTCCCTCAATACTTAGGCGACAGGAGTCGTTGTATTCCAACTTTTCACTTAGTGCTTCATGTTCTTCTGATGCCTCGACGGATTCATTTCACAGCAGTGCTTCAACTGGTAGGATATATAGAATGAATAGTACCTCAAGCAGAAGGAAGCAGTTGGCGTCGAAGTCCAAAAGGATAGTTTCAGATGATATATCAGATTCTTCAATTGACGGTTCGCAATCCAAGAAAAGATGTGCCTGGGTGACACCTAATACAGGTGTGTTCTTGGTAGATCTTTTTTTAAAATTTACATTATCCGAATTTTGATTCTTTGTTGCATCTGATATTACACTGTTCAAACTGCAAGCAATTATCATTGTAAATGTAATCAAGAAATGTTTTAAATTAGAAGGTAAATTGCAGCCTGATAGCTGATATTGCATGTTCTTCTTTACCATCGTTTTCGGAGGTGACCAAGAATGGGGTGAACCTTTGAAAGATATTTCAAGATGAAAAATGTGGAAATTCGAACAATTTTAAGTATTAGTGCCTTGGAATAAATAAATGCATAATACATAGATAGACACTTTAACTTGGCCTTAACTAGCAACTAACGTTCCAACTTTGAGTATGCACGTCTAGACACCTCAACTCATTTCGACTGTGTCAGTTGAACACTCCAACTTACAAAATGATCATCTAGACACCTCCAATATTCATGTGTAACGTCAACGTTAGGTGTCCACAAGAAACTGTGAGGATGAGCTAGAGTGTTAAATCGCCAGTTGAGATTAAGTTGAGGTGTCTAGATGTGCACTCTCAAAGTTGGAGTTTTTACTTGCCAGCTGAGGCCAAGTTTGAGTTTCTGTTATGTATTATTGAAATCCTTTGGCTGCACAGTATACGAACTGGCTATAGCAAGACCTTATTATCTTCTACTTCCAGTACTGTTGACTATAGGAAATGTCAGATTGAATTTGAAAAGCTGCAGAAAACTTTAAATATCTTTGGGAGTACATTACTGAGGATTAAAATCCAAGTTAAGCTATATATATATATATATATAGTACGACCTATACAATTTTGAGCTTGTAGTTTCTTATATTGTCTCTCCTTTTAACCAGATCCATCTTATGCTAATTTTCACGATGAAGAATGGGGAGTTCCAGTCCATGACGACAAGTAAGTTGCCAGATTCTTGTCCAGAGAATTCTTACATAATATATTGATTCTAATTCTTACTGAATCTTGCAGGAAGCTATTCGAGCTCCTTGTCCTTTGCGGGGCATTGGCTGAACTCACATGGCCTTCCATTCTTTGCAAGAGGCACATATTCAGGTACTTTTTGGGATCAGTTCTTTGATTTGATAGAGGAAAGTGTTATTTCTTCACCAGGAAAACAGTAAAATTTTTGGCATATCACATAAATAAACATTCAAACTTGGCCCCAACCCGCAAGTAAGCACTCAAACTCTGAGAGTGCACATTGAGACACCTCAACTTGGTCTCAACTGACAACTAAACACTCCAACTCGTCCTCATTGTGTCTCGTGGACATTTGATGCGGACGTGACACATAACATTTGGAGGTGTCTAGATGATCATTTTGTAAGGTGGAGTGTTCAACTGACATGTGGAGACAAGTTGAAATATCTAGATGTGCATATTCAAAGTTGAAGTGTTTACTTGTCAAAACTGAGGCCAAGTTTGAGTGTTTGTTTATGTAATTATGCCTAAATTTTTTCTTTAAAGATTTTCTTTCAATTATTCATGTTACTTGTCAGTAAAAGGGATTAACACATTCTAGTTCTCCTCTGTGCTACGCTAGGATGGTCTGCTATGTTTTGTCTTCCAAGTTCTTTCTTGCATTGCCTCGCCATCTCTCTACCATAACTTTAACAAATAAAAAAAAATTGTGATGCAGAGAAGTATTCGCAGATTTTGATCCCATAGTAGTGGCCAAGTTGAATGAAAAGAAGACTTTAGCTCCTGGAGGTACAGCATGCTCATTATTATCAGAACTTAAACTGCGAGGCATCATTGAAAATGCTCGTCAAATGTTGAAGGTATTACTCTCTTATCCAGCTAGAAATAGTGGTCACTTCCACCTTGATTCAATTTGTTTGCGTTTACTAATTTGTATAGGGTGGTCCAATGGCTAACATCAACTATTTAGGATAAACACTTACATGCGATCCAACTTATAGGCAACTTACTCACTATTTAAAGAAAAAATCATTGTGAATGTTGAATTTCTGAAGTAATAGTATGATTTTATCGGAAGTCTCTTCCGTGGACCACTCTCAATTCTTCTTACTTCTGTTAAAAGTAGGGATATTCAATCATTTATTGATTTGTTGGATTAGGTAGAGAAGTAAGGTAAATAGTGGTCCTGGTGATAAGTCAGTTTGTTTGATCTGTACCGACAACTGGCAAGTTCACTTGAGGCAGGCTTACCTTAATATTTCAAACTAGAAAGTAATGCCAGCTGATTATGCCTAGTACTTCCTCCGTTTCAATTTGTTTGTCTGGTTTTGACTTGACACGAAATTTAAGAAAGTAAAAAAGACTTTTGAATCTTGTGGTCTTAAACTAAAAATAGGTTGGGAATGTACCAAAATATCCTTTAATATTGTGGTCTTAAACATGCCATGTGAAAAGTTGAAATCAAAGAGTTCCCGAAAACAGAAAGAGACGTTCTTTTTGAAATGGACTCTTCTTAATGACCGTGTGCTATTTTGCTTGGACTCTTCAAAAATCACTGTGTGTATCTGATCTTCCAAAAGCTATTCATTTTTGGTGGATCAGACACCGACTCGACAACATTTTTTGAGGGTCCGAGTACATAGCCGGTGTGTGGCCTAGTGACAGGTTTTGTGAAACACAAGCTTAAATAATGAATTTCATGTTGTTTTATATCAGGTTATAGATGAATTTGGATCATTTGACAAGTATATCTGGAGCTTTGTGAACCACAAGCCTATAGTAAGTGGATTTAGATATCCTCGTCAAGTTCCGGTGAAGACAGCAAAAGCAGATCTGATTAGCAAAGACCTAATTAGGAGAGGTTTCCGGGGCGTGGGACCTACTGTGGTCTACTCTTTCATGCAGGTTGCTGGTATTACAAATGACCATCTTATTAGTTGCTTTAGATTTCCTGACTGTGTTGAATCTGCTGAAGGTAAAGAGAAGGACTCGAACAACGATGAAACTGAAGCAACACAAGCCAACAAAGCAAACGAAACAGAGATATGTAGATCAATCGATGACTTGAGTTTCTCCTCAGAGTGATTTTCATCTTTGTGTTATTCAGGTGATATGAAGACTTGTAACAACTGGTTAAATTCACATAGATTAGCTGCAAAAACTGGTTGTGTACAGAGAAATGAGTCAATATCTATGCATATCATAGAATTCTTGAGATTTTTAGATTACTAGATCAAGATTAACTAGGAGGAACTTCTGTTTCATGTCTATAAATGAATGAAGTTTTTTGCAAGTCAAAAGTTGTGCATGTAGTTAAATAGCAGCTACCCTCTCCCAAACTAGTGGTAGGAGCGAAGCGTATGACGTGTGGTTAAGCACTATGTTGCTCAGACTCTTCAAATATATTGACAGGTGCATGTCGGATATTCTAAAAATAGTGCATTTTTGGAGAGTTCGAGCAACATAGGTTAAACTTAAGCACATGTCACGAACTTGAGCCCTACTGTATACAAAAGACTAGTATTTAGTGGAGAAGAATAGAGGGACAGACTCATTGTCCACCGACTTGTGAACTGTGCGTCAGTTGACCGTCTGGGATTTCTCGATTATCAAAAAGGAAGTTACACTAGCAACCATCTTAACCTGTTCACTGAAGCAGGTAACCAAAAGCAAAGCATCTATTAGCTATGTTGTTTAGATTCTTCAAAAAGACAGGTGCGTATCAGGTTCTTCAAAATATACTCTATTTTTTGGAGGACCTGACACATGTACGGCAACATTTTTGAAGAGTACGAACAACATAGTCTATTAGTTATTGTACCTTGAATTAGGTCATCCATCTACATGTAGGGACTTATGTTATCTGTTAATGTCTCAAAAACTGTGCTTGACAGCTCAAAGTAGATTGACAACTGAGAACTATCTTTATAACAAATGGGGATGGATTGTGAAATATGTTTCCAATTTCCAAGGCAGGTTTACCAACTGTTAAGGGCCAACTTTATCTCAATGTTTGTTGAATCATTTAAATCTCATTGATATTTCTTATTATAAAATCATTTTTTTCCATCTGAGCCTCAACGAATAGAGTTAACCGAAATTGTGCTAGTGAGAGGTAGCAGGTATTCGTGAGATTAGTCAAAGTGTGTTGACATCATGGCTGTCAAAAAACAACAACCTTATTGATAGTTCTTCTTCACCCACTGTTTGATACTCTCTCCATTCATCTTTACTTGTCCATTATACTATTTTGGAATGTCCAACAATACTAGTCCAGTTTATAAATCGATAAATAATTTATCATTTTATGTCTACTTTACCCTTGCTATTAAATACTATTCATTTTTCAATGTTTAATTGACTTATATTTAATAAAGGTGCTTTGGAAAAATTACCCTTATCAAGTCAATAATTGACAACTATTGTTGTACAGAGGAAGTAACTGAGAGATTTTGGGAAGTGTGCTTAACCCGCACATCATGCATTGTGCTCTTACCACTACATTAGACTTTTATTTGTGAGGGACTTCCAATCAGTAATATGTATCATATATTGCACTCTTACCGTTAGATTACATACTAGGCTTTTTTCTACTGTAGATTTCAAATCAATGATGTACGTCTAACTCACGCATCCTCATGGATTGCTCTTGCTACTGGACCAAAGCTCTGGAAACAAATGATTCTAAGAGACGATGTCATAGTTTTTTCCCTTTATAAAATGCTTATCAAGTGAGTTAGTATTTTTTTTTGTCTCTAAGCTACCATTTGCAAGTCTAATACCTAATATTTTAAGCATTTATTGTTAAGGCCATATATTTAGTATTTATTAAGTAGACAAATATATACCAGTACTTACTATTTGTCCAATTTTGTTCAATTGGTTAATTCAATTGTCTTGTCTAGTTATTGAATATTCTTTATCTAGGACAATTGCTATCTACATAATCATAAATCACTTGTATAAGATGTGCTTAATCAGGGGTGTTTGGTTAGCAAATTATGTTCATGATTTTGAAAAGTCTTACAGCGCTTGGACTGGAGTGTTATTGCATACGATAAATTAAGTTATCGTTTTTTTTTACTTTAGGTGTGGACTGGAGTGTTATTGAATTCGATAAATTAAGTTATTGTTTTTTTTATTTTAGGTGTACATAAGTAGATACTTAAATTTGTAATAATGACACACACGTCCTACGTGAGATTATGTCACGTAAGACAAGAAAAAAAATTAAAAAAGGAAAAATATGTAAGACA
This sequence comes from Solanum verrucosum, assembly GCF_900185275.1. Taxonomy (NCBI): domain Eukaryota; kingdom Viridiplantae; phylum Streptophyta; class Magnoliopsida; order Solanales; family Solanaceae; genus Solanum; species Solanum verrucosum. The sequence continues at coordinate 3,308,867 of NW_026020630.1, forward strand.
AGGAAAAATTGAAAAAAGAAAAATATGTAAGACAAGAAAAAAATTAAAAAAAGAAAAATATTCCGTTGCCGGGACTTGAACCCGGGTCTCTCGGGTGAGAGCCGAGTATCCTAACCAACTAGACTACAACGGATCTTGTTAGTTAAATAACTTCCATCTCGTATCCTGAATTAATTGACCCGACTAATTAAATCCGCATTTAGTATGGTACGAAAAAGGGAAGCAAGCTCTCCAATTTATCTATTCGAGCTTACACTCTCGAGACTTTTAATTAGGGGTGAAGAAATCTCATTCATCACGGAACACACCTGGGTGGTAGTTTGGCACAACACTTCCTATCCTTCAATTATGGGTATCAAATAAAATGTTGGTTGTAATAAATACTTACTCGTACCAAGTATTTGATGTTCGTTAATTTAATGTAAACAACTGATGCAAGAAATTATGTTATTACAACACGCAAATAATTGGAGCATTTTTCTGATCAATTTTATAATCAATTATACTTTACAGTCATTCATACCCTTGCTATTAGCAAATCATCTCATATTTGCCCTCGTACTCTATGTATCTAACTACAACATATCTAGTGAAATCTCGTAATGGGGTCAGGAGAGGATGGTGTGTACCCTACCTTACACCTACCCTTTTGAAGGTAGAAAGGTTGTTTCGATAGACCGTCGGCTCAAGGATGTATAACACCTGAAAGAATTCCTCAGTTTCAAACAGTCTTGATTAGACCATTAAGCACACACTATAGGCCAATAATGAATAAAACAAGTAAAAAGAAAGTGACATTCATGTAGATTATTTCTGCTATCAAATCCAGTTTATTGCCTTTTTGCCAAACAAAAACTATAGAGTTCAACTATTCAAGCCATGCCAATAGATACAAGGCATTTTCACGATAAAACGGATTGCAAAGTACCACGATAACAAGATATAAAGCGTCTTGGCTAAAAAGCAATTATTTATGCTGCAGAATGAGCGCAACTAGCTCTTGGTACCAATGTCCTTCACAGCACAGATCTGCTCTTCACCCATTGCAGACATCACAGACAGAACGAGATCCTTTCCTTCCTCAAATCCACCTTTAACCTACAAAAAGTCGAGAGCTTTGCTCAGATATTGTGTATGAAAAAAACTAGAAAATAAACATTCTTCACGTTTTATCCATCCAAAATATGTACCTGGGTCAACAGGGCGTCATCGGTGGGAAGTCTGAGGTCATCTTTGGTGTTTCCATTTTCAGTAAGAAGAGACACCTGGCCAAAGAATGAACGAATAACGACACTCAAAACAGGTATAGCAAAAGGAAGTCCAGCTTCAAGACTATAATTAGAACGAAGAACTTTTAATTTCAAGTTTTTTGGTTTTAGTATTAAGTTTTGGAAATAAAAGGATTGTTTTACACCTTAGGTGGAAAAGAAAAATCAGTGTTCAAAGTTGCACCCGTCGGCCACATTACTCACAAGGTACATTCTTGGAAGGGGAAAAGAAAACAGTAAAAGTCGGAGAAATTTTCTACTTTAAAGACATATGTTCAGTTGCATCATCGAACTTCAAAAGGACCAGCCCAGAGGGGAGTGACTCTCAACGGACCCTTGGGAAAGAGTCTACAGGACTCATTGAGAAAAGAATCTCCGTAGGAGCTCTCTCACAAAAGAAAGGTAAGACAACTTCATCACTATTCATATCTCAATTTCATGAAGAAACTACTACAGACATCGAACATGATGCAATACGTCATCAACCAGAACTACGTAGCACTATCTCCAATAAGTTTTTCCCCAATAAAAAAGATGACTTATACACTTCATATACTAGGTAAAAGAAAACTTACAAAACCATCTTCAGAGATGTCAATCAGTTGATAGTCAGTACGATTGACATGTGGCACCTGCAGATAACATTTAAAAATCAGACAAAATCAAACTTTGATTGTCGGAAAACTGAACAAACATCCATAGAAATAACAAAGGGGAGAATCTTGTCTTACATCACAATTGTGGGATGAAGGAACAATATCTTCAAGCTTCTTTCCATTGAAAATGTCGATTGCCACAAAGTGACATTTTGCATGTCCGTGCTTGCCAGTTTTGGAAGTGGAGACCTCAACAACCTGTTCAAGATTTCCATCACTTTAAGAACAATTGCTTCCATGGACAAAACAAAGAAAAACCTCTTTAAAGAGCCAGAAGGGAAGAGAAAACCAAAAAAATTGAATATACCTATCCGCAACGAGAAGGTAGAAGATTTATGCAATGACTCAATATTTTGAGCTGATACAACAATGCTATTGAACCAAGATGTCTGTTTTCTTAACGAAAACCCTTTAACAAGAAGATATCACCCGTTTCCTTTCATTTAATCAGATTAAAGAATACAAAAGGGGTACACTACAGTGGGTGAAATCTGAATATAGTATTCTCATTATTAAGTTTTAGAACACGGAGTTAGAAAGAATGAACAATGAAATTCCCATTAGAAGAAAAGACTTAACAGTCTATCATACTGTTAGCTTATGCAACAATACCAGTGACTTCAGATTTCCCCTCTAATGATGCGCTTCACATGCTAGCTATTTACTCAACAATCAATGACATGTATGCATCAATTGTCATTGATTGAAAAATGTTTTCATTAGTTGATATCCCCCTCTTACTTCTTTCTCTATTAGTTGGAGATATGAAGTTAGAAAGAGAAATTAACATTAAACTTATAAAGAGAACCCCAGGACATATTCAATCAATGACTATTGATGCATACACCAAACTGATCCTACTCACTAAAATTTTGCCAGACATCTCCTATAATGCTATTGGGATAATGTAAGTACCCTTTTTCCTCAAAAGACTTTGAAAAGGTTCAACCTTTTGACTCGTATCAACTATAGCTAATGCGAGAAAAATACAAGAACCATAATCTTCAGAAATACAGAATCCTTGAAAAGTTTACTATCTAAGCTACATATGTTTACATAAAAATCAAACAAATCAGGGGTTGAGAGTCACAGCTCAAACACACCCTATCCTTCTTTTGATGTAAAGAGAATCATTCGGGTAGTTTGGTAGTTGATTGTGGTTAAGCTAGCTACACATTAAGTTTTTTTTCTTGTATTTTTTTGACCAACTTGGTGTGATATGAATGAAATTTATTCGACTCAACAACAGACCCAGTGTAAGCCCACATGAGTGGGGCCACTAAGGAAAGAAATCGCTAATAGTTTTTGTCTCCGCCCCTATTTTTTTTTTGGACAAGGTAAAGGTTTATTGACTTAAGTACCAAGAAGGTACAAAACCAAAAGTTACAAGACTGCTGGGAATATCCAAACAGTCAATTACATGCCTCCGCCGCTATTTGAACCTAAGACCTCATGATTCTCAACCTAGTTCAAGTTCATTGACCATATTTTTGCCTCCGCCGATATTGAAACCTAAGACTTCCTGATTCTCAACCTACTTATTGACTATATTTTTGCCTCCGCCAAAATTTGAACCTAAGACCTCATGATTCTCAATCTAGTTCATTGACCATATATTTTCCCCAATATTCGAACCTAAGACTTCATGATTCTCAAACAGTTCATTGACCATAATTTTGCCTCCGTCGACATTGAAACCTAAAACTTCATGATTCTCAACCTACTTATTGACAATATTTTTGCCTCTGCCAATATTCGAACCTAAGACCTCATGATTCTCTACCTACTTCATTTACCACCAGACCACACCTTCATCTCTCCAACTACAACTACATAACACTTAGAGATCCATGAAAACAAGCAGCAAAAGGAAACAAACTCAACCAACAACAAGGATTTAGATAACAGCAAAACCATTAAAGGGCAAGAAAACATCAAGATCTGATTTTTATACAAGATTCATTCAAATTAAGCAAAAATAACAAAACCCCATGAAACAAAACATAGATTAAACACAAAATCTAAACTTCCCAAAGCAGATTTAATTGAAAAAAACAAAAGGGTCTAAATTAAAAACCTTGCAAGGTCTGCCTTTGATAACTATATAACCATTCTTGCGAATAGTACCAGCTTGTTGAGGGTAAGTTTTTGAGGCACCAGCATCAGCTTTGGACTCAAAATGGTGTTCTTCATCAGACATAGCTAGCTCTCTCTCTCTCTCTCTTCTTCTGTTATGAACTACTCTTTGTTTTGCTGTGGAGAACAAGGGGATAGGCAAATGAGGAGACAATGGAAATGGGAGTAATTATATAAATACCAAATAATAATGATGGATAGGGAAATTAAAGAAATATATCCACATGTTTGTTGATGATTGGGCCAACAAATTTCATACCTAATAGGAAAACAATTGTAACTTTCTTTCTCACGGGTTCGAGTCTCCTTGGTTGGTAGAAGCGTTTTACGTCTAATACTAGAACTTTCGACGTGAATTTAAATTTAGTCGATTCCAATATAGGTACCAAACACAAGATGAAAAACCAAAAAAAAATGTGACTTTCTTTTCTTTTTATATATATAAACTATCTTTTCTGATTTGAACAAAATTCTATAATGACAAGAGTGAGTTGCTCGGTTGGTAAGCATCCTTATTTCTGATCGATTGTGAGTTTCAGTTATCATGAAAGTAAAAAAAATGGAAGCTCCTAAGGAAGGTATAAAAAAAAATATCTATAGTATTCAAGAATTTGTTTGACCATAAAAGTTAATGAGCAACTTTCACATATAGCAAACATAAAAATCATATTTGTATGTTATAACTATAGTTTGTATAATTGCGCTCCATAACAAATTTTATGTTTGCTATGGAACTTTTGATTTGTATAATTCGCTACAAACATCCAATTTTATACAAATTGTTTTGTTTTGTATAAATTATTTATACATTGTAATTTGTATAATAAGATCTGTATTTGTATAATTATAAGTCTATAGGATGAAGATATATGTATTTGTATTTGTATATACACTTTTCTCTCGTTTTATACAAATAAAAACGCATTTTATACCGAAATGTATAAAATGACTAATTGTATACTGAAAATGATTAATTGTATATCGAATCAGTTGACAAAAAAAAAATGTCTGCTGCGAATTACAATTAAAATAAACTATGATTATAACATTTAATTTGAATTAATAGTTTGCTATTTCATACAATTTTCCCAAAGTTAATTAGTTTTTTTTTTCTATAATTATATGAATATCTAAGTCATCTTTGATTAACTTGATGAAATATTTATTTGGTAAACAAAAAGAAGAAAAAGGAGTAATTTGATGTATAAAACATTTTGTATTAGTAAGGTTTGGAGAAGAGTTTTACTCTAAGAGATGTGATGTCCATTGAACTACATATTTACCGATAAGAATATATTAACTAAATAATTCTGACATTATTTAATTTCGTATTATAATTATGTTATTAGAATGACATATAACTTGTTCACTAACTAAATGATTTTATTTTGTTTCATTACTGAGATTTAGATACTATTTTTGATATAAAGAATTGAAATTTTGTTTATTCCATATTAGTTAGCAATATTATAACTAAAATAAATATAAATTATATATTAAGATTTGGGCATCATCTATCCCATATAGGTTATTGATATTCTATTTCGAACCATATAGTTGATTTGGTGGAATGAAAAGAATAAGAATATGTGTAGTTACAATATAAAATTAACCTTTCTTTTTTATGTCTAATTAAACATATATTCGTACGTACCTCCATTAATTCAGACTATTTCTAATAAGGAAAAAGGGCCATCTTTTTTATATTTTCAATAAGAATCTTGACAAATTAAAATACTTTTACATTTTAAGACTATTGGAGAAGGAATGAGATTCCCCAAGAAGAAGGGATAGAAATAATCCACATATATCATAATGATGTCAATTCAAGGAATAATTCCTAATTCTTTGTTCCATATCTTCCTATTTTTCTTTTTATAGATATACCTTTTTCTCAATAATGTAATTTTAATTGACTTTTGTGTAATGAAATTAATATGATTTCAATATTCTTGATTAAAAAAAATTACTGATCTTAAACTTTGTAAGTGAAACCTTATCTAAGTAGCATTTTTTTTCTTTCTCTTTTTAATGTGACTTACTAAACAATGGATTCAGTTTAGTGAAGAACTCGAATATCAAATATCGAATATAGAATATGGGACGATAACAAAAAAGTTAAAATCGAAGGCTGCACCGTCCAATCTCTATCATTTTTATATCATATATGGATAATAATGTAACATTGACTTTGGCCATTGTCTATTAATTCTAATTTCTATGGTCCATTTTTAGTTAATGAATATCTATCCTCAAATATGGCAAAATATAACAATTTTTTTTTATAGATAGAAAAGATTTCAATAGTTATATGGTTCATTATTTGAACCATATATTTTTTTTAAAATTATGGTAGTGGGGTCAGTTTACACATATATTAATTAATTTTTATGGGCTATTTGCTACTTTTCATCATCATAAATACTAGATGATATCGTTTATTAAGATTTGGATGGATAGGAAAAAATTACCTAATATTTTTTCTTAGACTTCATGCTTCTCAATCTATTTCATTAATCATTAAATCATAGTTAGAGATGAATCTAAAACTTAAATTTTATGGATTCCTACATGAACATCAAGTTGATATACAATAATATATGAATTAATAAACTAAATTCTTATAAACCCGTTGCTAATCCACTGGATCCATCATTGGCCACACCCTTGGATGCTTTATATGATCCTCCTAAATAAAACCCTTATATTATAATATTTATAATTTTTTCAAAGTTTCAGATTTCCCAAATTTACTATTTTTAGAAAGGTTAATAAAAGATCCTCACCTATTTTTATTTTTTTTTGGTTAATGTGAAATGATTAAAGATTTAGAAGTTTATAATATTCTTAGAACATAATGATTATTTTCCTTGCTGATAATTCCACCAATTGCTCCACAATAATTATCTCACACTATTGTAACTTCTTTTTCATGTTTATAGTTGGCTGTCATTATTGGGTGTGGGTGTAAATGAACACGATTAATAATATGAAAATTGTTGAAGAACAAAAAAAGCTAAATATATAAGCTGTCCTCTAACTTGTTCGATATTTTTATTGTAACGTTTATATTAGGTTCAATATTAAGTTTATAATTAAACAACGAAATCCGTTTTTATCCTATTTAGCGACAAGTCATCAAATTATTATGTTAGCTACAAGGTCTTCACTGTCGTAGAAGGCGTACATGTGCATTTAGTCACTTCAATTCATTTTACTTGTCATGTTTCTCTTTTGCGGTCTTCTTAAAAGAAAAATACGGAGTACTATTAAAAAGAATAAATCGAAAAAATTATCCTTTTTTGTTTTTATTTGAATTTATTACTACTCTCTCTCTCTCTCCACATTTGTTGAGTAAGAGTAAAGATGCAAATTAATAAAATTTATCTTTAGTTTCTAAAATAACAATTATTTTGAATTAATTATTTATAGTAAATATGACAACTAATTATTTCTAATGTTGTAGATAACCGTTTGTATTTCTAGTTTAATGATTAGCTAAACTAGAAATAAAAAAATTCGTGACATTAAAAATTCAAGGTTACTCATGAATTTAGATATGCTTATATCTTAATGATTTGACATGATAGTTCTTGAGAAAAGACTACGGTCTTCATCTCTAAAGTTAGGTCCTAACATATTTTTCATTAATGAAAGTAGGAATTAATAGCATATATGCTCTAGTATTAAACAAGAACTTCACTTTATTGATTATATATATAGCATGAAGACATAAAACAAAGTACATAATTTGATAATTATATAGTCCATCACTTTATTAATTTATTCTCACATAAATACACACTTAATAACTTAATATAATTTCACTAAGTTTTCTTAAGTTGAAAGAGGAGGAGCAGCTAATGGGCTAATTGCACATTTATTTTTAATCATGGCATATTCATAAAACTTGTTACATCCCTCATGACCAAATTCACTCACAACCTCACAACAATCATAGGAGAAAAAACATCTACGACGAACGCAAAATATACATTTTTCAACGATTGAGGCACATGATTTCTTTTTGAACATTTTCTGACTGTTGACCATGCTTATGTCATTGGAACTTTTTTTATTAATTGGGGAATAAGGAGGCAAAAACCGCTGCCATGGAAATATTGATGATCTTGTGAATGGAAATTTAGGAAAATGACCAATTGATGAAGGTGGTGGTGGTGGTGGAACAAATGGCCAAATATGTAACCATTTTGCAGTATTATTATCATCAGAATTATGATAAGTGGCTAAGGTATTAATGAAGTTTAAAGCATTGATGAGAAAGAAAATAAGAAAGTGTAATGAGTTTTTTGTGGCCATGGCTATAATTTAAATGAAACTTGAACACTTTCTATAGTTTTTTTTTTTTTTTTTTGAGGTTATAAGAGTGATTGTTTAGTGAGGTTTTTATAGTGTTTAATTAGTTGATTAAGTTTGGTATAGTAATGATTTTTTTCAAGGTTATAGATCTTGTATCCAAGTTTTTCAAGATTTGAAGATTGAGTAGAATTAATTGTTTGGATTTTGGTTTGTGATATTTGATAGCTATTGACTAAAACTCTTTAACTATATAGGGCATTACTCATGTGATTTGTTCTTGACTTAAGATATGACACACTTCACAAATAATAATAATGCACGGCGAGATTTCGTACAATAGATTCCTATAAATCGATCCTTTCATGAATTTTGTGTATAGTAAAAGCTTAGTGCATCAAACTGTTCTTTTAATACTTCACAAATTAAATAAGGATTAATTTTTTTTTAAAAAAAATGTAGCCTAATTTGACTAGATAATAGGTGCCTAAAAAGGAAGTAAGGACTTTGGGTATAGTAGTTTAAACATGCCTTGAGATATTTGTAGTTATAAAAGTATATATCACCAAGGATAAAATAAGAAATTTAATTTAAAGTTAAATATTTGAAAAAATGACGTTATTTTTGCAACATACTTCAAAAAATAGTGCGACATAAGATGGAACGATAAGTGAAATACTAAGTAAAAATGATATATAGTTAGAATTACTGCCACCATTTTTAAAGTTTCCATCCAAAGCTATAACTTTAATTTCTACTTCGGACCTTTCAACATTAGATGAGTGCTAGACTCGACGCATCCTAACCAACTAGACTACAACGGATCTTATAGTCCAAAGTTATAGCTTAGGTCAGAAGTAGAGTCTAACACTCTACGCGTCATGTTACCACTTAGTAGAGTCTTTCTCAAACCACCAAATAGGGGTGCAGAAATAGCAACGATTAATGATAGAACGGAAATAGCTTCTGATTTGATTTAGCTTAAAATGAATCCCTCGCTTTTGATAAGAAATATCCGAGTAAACAGCTTTTGAGGATTATCTTTGCGTTTGTTAGGAAAAGGAGGAGAATTAGTAGTGAGTTTTTTACTAGTAAATACCTGCAGTTAAAATATTTTTTATAATATAATCTATGTAGTTTAATATGCGATAATAATAAATTAACTATCATTTTATCGTGTTATTAATAATATTTTTCATCATCATAGAAATTATTATTATAAACAATCAATTATCAGTAGCTCCAAATACTTATAAATACTTAGGTGCTAGTTATTCATAAATTGTTTGTCAGTTCAATTTTTTTTCCTAACTTAGGTCTACGTTATCACAATATTTTTAAAGAAGAAGCAAGAAACAGGTACGACAAAATGAAGAATAAAAAAAAATAATTCTATTTCTCCCAATTATTTTTCTTTTTTACGAATCTTAATTGGAACAGTGAAAATAAATTACTTCTCTTTTTTAGAGCCGTTAATATGGGCTAGGGCCATTGGGCAAGCCTGGCCTAATCCGTGATTTGATAGGGCTGAGCTATGATATTTGGAGCCCATTTAAGAAAAAAGCTTTTTAGCCCGGCCTGAATACATCTGCCCATTTGTGGGGCTTGAGAAATATGGATAGGGCCGGACCGTGGGTCAAATAAAAATTAATTAAAAAATAAAAATAAAACAGAGTATTAAAAATAACAAGAGTCTAAACTCAAAATATGTTTAAAGTTTTAAAAATTACAATTTAAATACAAATTATGTTTATAAAATATGTACTACATAAAATAAAAATTTCCTAAACTTTCTAGGGAATCACTACATAGGCCACTGTCTATTTAATATTGTCATAGTTTTTGTATTTTATTATGATCATTGGAAAACAATTAGGTTAATATTTCTATTTAGCTATTTATGCTTTTGCTTGAAATCAAACCTAATAAATATCATAAAGATAATTTTATTTGTGGATTTGATTAACAAGTAGTAACACTAACACCATGTAATGTTGTCTTATCGATATTTATGATTATATTTTTAAATTATAATTTAATTTAAAAAATTATAAAAAATATTTTTTTAAAAAAAGAGGGATGACCCGAAAAAGCCCGTAGTCCACGTACTTGTGGGCTGGGCCGACCAGTTTCTGACCCACACAAAAAATGGGTTAGCCCGGCCTGGCCCATCAAATTTCAAAGCCTGTATGGGTTAGCCCAAATGGGGTGGGCCATCCCATTTTGACAGCTCTACTCTTTTTGAACTAACCCTAATTCAAATAGTTAAAATTAATTATTTTTAATCACAAATATAATAACACCTCATGGTTCCAATTTTTTCAATAATCACAAGTGAATTCATCTCCAGATTATTGCTGCTCCTTGTTTGAATTCTTCCAAGTTCTGGTAAAAAAAAACTATCTATATTTCTTGAACTTTTTTTTTTGAATAATTTTTTGTTTTAGAAAAAAGTTGTACAAAACTTGGATTGTATATATTTAGCAGGTTTTAGGAGAGATAAAGGTAAATCGACCTGAAAAGAATTGGGGATCTGACTAGACAAGACATGATACATGTTTAGTTTAAAGAGGACATGACCCTAGATAGGAAATTTTGGAGGTCGAGGATTAGGGTAGAAGGGTAGTAGGTAGCCTGGTGTTGGGGTACTTTTTTCGAGAAAGATTCTAGAATTAGGGTTTAAAGAGGACATGACCCTAGATAGGAAATTTTGGAGGTTGAGATTAGGGTAGAAGGGTAGTAGGTAGCCTGGTGTTGGAGTACTTTTACGAGAAAGATTCCAGAATTAGGGGAGAAGGGTAGTAGGTAGCCTAGTGTTGGAATACTTTTACGAGAAAGAGTCAAGGGTTAGGGTAGAAGGGTAATAGTTAGTGTGGTGTTGAAGTACTTTTACGAGAAAGAATCGAGGATTAGGGGAGAGGGGTAGTAGGTAGCCTGGTGTTGCAATACTTTTACTAGAAAGAGTGGAATGGATAGAAGGGGAGTAGGTAGCCTAGTGTTGGAGTATTTTTACGAGAAAGAGTCAAGTAATGGAATAGAAGGGGAGTAGGTAGCCTGGTGTTGGAGTATTTTTACGAGAAAGAGTCGAGGATTTGGGGAGAAGGGCAGTAGATAGCTTAGTGTTGGAATATTTTTACGAGAAAGAGCTGAGGATTAGAGGAGAAAGGCAATAGGTAGCCTAGTGTTGGAGTACTTTTGCGTGAAAGAGTCAAAGGATTAGGGCAGAAGGGTAGTAGGTAGCTTGGTGTTGGAAACGTTTTCGAGAAAGAGGCAAGGAGTTGGTCCCCTCTTCTCATAGTATCATATGCTTCAAATTTACTACTACATGATACTTCATCTTCATTGCTTATATATCTTGCTATTTTGTTGCCGTTATTTTCTTATCTATCCTGCTTTGGTTACTCTTCTTTGAGTCGACGATAGAAAAAAACCTCTCTACCTTATAAAGGTAAGGGTAAGGTCTGTGTATATCTTACTCTTCCTAGACCCCACTTGTGCGATTAGACTGGGTATATTGTTGTTGTTGTTGTGGATCTCTTACATTAGTATTGGTTTAGAATTTCAGGGTACAACGACATTTTTGAACAATGAAAAGCCAGAAAGACGGTGAAACTCAATGTTGGTGGAAAAAAGTTTGAAACTACAGCCACAACCTTAGCGTGTGCTGGAAGGAATTCATTCTTCGGAAGCATGTTTGATGAGGATTGGAACCCGCGTTCTGATGGGGAGTTCACTGAACGGTTCATTGATAGAGACCCTGATTATTTCACCGTACTTCTAAACCTACTCAGAACCGGGGAGCTTTATATTCCTTCAAAGATCGATAAAAAGCTTCTATACAAAGAGGCTCTGTATTACGGCATTCAAGATCATGTCAGGTCAGCTAAATGGGGTCCGTTTGATGGCAATAGGCTCCGGTTGGCTGAGTCACTAACGGGCATAACAGCAGGGGAGGCTGCTATGATTCGGGCTAGCCAGAATAGCTGGTGCTGTGTGGTACGTGGTAATATGGTTAAAACATACGATTGGATGCTAGAAGAGCAACCTTCAATAACCACTCGTGATTATAGTAGGGTCAACGATGTTTGTTGGGTTAATTCAGATAACATTGCGGTTAGTAGTTCTGACAAGTACCTAGCTAGTGGAGGCATTGGGTTGTTCAGTGCATCTACAGGGGAATTGAGGTATAATTTTCAAGTTAAAGATGGAGATCAATTGAAGGATTACATAGCAGGTGCACTCGGTGTTAGCTCGGATTACAAATTGTTCTCTAGTTGTTCTGAGAGCACCAACAAAAGGAATGGGATCGGTGTTTGGGACCAAGTCACAGGTAAGCAGACAGATTTCTTGCCATACTGGCCATATAAGGCTACCAAGTTTCAATGGTTACATGGTACCAATTGTCTGATGGTCGCTACTTGTCATTCGATGTCAAAATGTTCCATCAACTTGTTTGATTTTAGGGAAAACAGGGTGTTTTTGTCGTGGTCTAATGCTATGGATGAAAGAGTATATAGAGACGCGATAGCGATAGAGGAGAGTAATTCCATTTGTGTAGTAGATTCAAAAGAGACTTTGGGTTTCATGGATTTGAGGAGTATTAACAGTATAGAATGGAGAGGTACTCATACGAGGGGCTTCACGGAAAAATTATCTGGTTGGACAGGGTACAAGTTTTCTTATCCGAAACTGGCATTTCACAAGGGACAATTGTTCTCATCATTTGACGATACAATTTCAGTTTACTGTGGTTCTGATTGGGTTCGAACATCACAGCTTCAACAGAGTCATGGTGGTCCAATTTGGGATTTTTCAATCGGTGGTGATCGTCTTTTTGCTCTTCATGGGAGCGAAGATATTTTTGATGTATGGGAGACCCCTCGTCCATAGTTTATGCAATCGGGTGAACGACTATCTAGGTTATCTCTTCTTCATTAGTACTCCGATTTTCTATTTAACTTGATTTGATTATGCTATAAACTATGACTGATTGCGAATTACAGAGTATTTGTATTAGTTAAACAACTCACCCCTTTAAGTTATTTTCTTTTTGTTGATGATATGAGAGTGATTGTTTAGTGAGATTTTTATACTGTTTAATTAGTTGATTAAGTTTGAGATAGTGATAATTTTTTTTCAAGGTTATAGATAAGTGTGTATCCATGATTTTCAAGATTGAGTAGAATTAATTCTTTAAATTTTGGTGTGTGATATTTGACAGTTATTGACTAAAACTCTTTAACTATATAGGGCTTTACTCATGTGATTTGTTCTTGACTTAAGATATGATATACTTCACAATTATAAATCGTCATGGAAACAACCTCGCTCGTATTGAAATGCAGTATAAGATTACGTATAATAGATTCTTGTGATCTGACTCTTCTCCAAACTTTGTGTATAGTTTAGTGCATTTCATCTGTTTTTTTATGCCTCACAAATTAAATAAGGACTCCATAAAGTTTTTTTTAAAAAAAAACTTATGTGGCTGAGTTTGACTAGATAATAAGGGTCTAAAAAAGAAAAAAATAAGGAGTTTGGGACTACTAGTTTAAACATGCCATGAGAAATGTAGTTATAAAAGTATGTCACTGAGGATAAAGCAAGAAATTTAATGTAAATTTAAATTGTTTTAAGAAGTAAAATTATTTTTGCAACATACTTAAAAAAAATAGTGCGACGTAAGATGGAATGACAATGAAATATTAAATAAAAAGGTTAGTTAGAGTTACTCTCGCCCTTTAATTCTGAGGCTTGCATTGAAAGTTTATAACACTTCTTCTTCCAAGTTCGACATTCCAACACCGAACAACTATCAGACTCTATACGTCGTGCTACCACTTAGTAGAGTCTTTCTCAAACCACGAGCTATGTGTGTGGAAACAACAACGATTGATGGTAGAGCGGAAATATCTTCTGATTTGATTTCTCTTGAAACAAATCCCTCACTTTGATAAGAAATATTTAAGTAAACAACTTTTGAGCTGAGATAATATTCAATTTCGAGGGTTATCTTTGTGTTTGTAAGGATAAGGAGGAGAACTAGTTTTACTAGAATATACAACAACAATAACATATCTAGTGAAATCCCACAAAGTGGGATATGGAGAGGGTAGAGTGTATATAGGCTTTACCACTAACTCTTCGAGATAGAGAGACTGTTTTCGGAAACCCCTCGTCTCAAAGCAAATCAAAGCAAAAACACGACTAATATCAAAGCAGTGTGGAGTAGATATGTAATAAACCATACCAACAACAAGAAGATGCGGTCACTTAAACGCAGCAAACCATAGATAAAATCAAATACCAGAAGCCAAAGACTACATGAGTACGCTAATACACCCTTCGTCGGAAAAAATACCGTATCAATATATCCATCACCAAGGAAAATAGAAACATGGTCTACGCAGATCACTGGTGCAACTCCATCTCAACTAGAAAGTGCTCTGAGTCTCTTCCCATTGTTCTTACCCGAGTCTTGATTACCTACTAATCTTCTACCTTAATATATCCTTGACTCTTTCTCGTGAAATTACTCCAACAACATATTATCCCTTGCCCTTCTACCTTAATCCTTGGCTTTTTATCGTAAAAGTACTCCAACACCAACCTACCTACGAATCTTCTACCTTAATCCTTGACTCTTTCTCATAAAAGTATTCCAACACCATACTACTCATTGCCCTTCTACCTTAGTCCTTGGCTCTCTATTGTAAAAATACTCCAACACTGTACTACCTACTGCCCTTCTACCTTAATCCTTGACTCTTTGTCGTAAAAGTACTCAAACACTAGACTACCTTTTGTTGTTCTACCTTAATCCTTTTTACTCTTTCTCATAAAAGTACTCCAACACCAGACTACCTACTGCCCTTCTTTCTTAATCGATTTTCTCTTTCTCGTAAAAGTACTCCAACACCAATTTACTTGTGTTTTTAAAAATGATTTATTTTAACTATTTCACTTAGGGTTCGTAAATTATGAAATAATTTACTTTAACTATTCCAATTAGGATTCATAAAAGAAAAATAAGTGGGAGAGAATTTCTTTTAATTCTAACAAGTCGGATAAATTTCTTGGTTCCGTCGTACCTATTTCTTGCTTCCTCTTTCTTCAATATGTTGCTCCACTGGTGATTGAATTTTCATAGAATAATATCGTGACAATGTAGACCTAACTTTTCAAAAACTAAAATGGTGATAACATTCTTGTAATTTAAGGTTTCTAGGTCCAATACTATTCCTAGTTGGCTTATAAGTATTGGAGCTACTAATAATTATTTATTGTTTATAAGGTAACTATACTTAAATTTCTATTGATGATTATTACTATTAATAACCCGATAAAATGATAATTAATTTACTATCACATGTTAAACAACATTGATACTATAAAGAATATTTTAACCATGGGTATAATTTACATTGAAAGTTTGGGAGAGGACGGTTGAGATAAGGGTGAGGAGGGATGTATCCATTTCCGAGAACCATTTTGGATTAATGCCATGCCGTTCAACTATTAAAGTGATTGACCTTGAAAAGGACTACGACAAAGTTCCAAGAAAAGTCCTTTGGCGATGTTTGGAGTCTTAAGGTGTACTTATGGCTTATTTAGGGAGATAAAGGACATGTATAATGGATCTATACCCATGGTTAGAATATTCTTTATAGTATCAATGTAGTTTAACATGTTATAGTAAATTAATTATCATTTTATTGGGTTATTAATAGTAATAATCATCAATAGAAATTTAAGTATACTTACCTTATAAACAATAAATAATTATTAGTAGCTCAATACTTATAAGCCAACTAGGAATAGTATTAGACCTAAAAGCCTTAAATTACAGGAATGCCATCACCATTGTTGTTTTTAAAAAGTTAGGTCTACAGTGTCGCGATATTATTCTATGAAAATTCAGTCATAGGCGGAGCAACATATCGAAGCAAGAGGAAGCAAGAAATAGGTACGACGGAAGCAAGAATCCTATCCTACTTGTTAGAATTAGTAGAAATTATCTCCCAATTATTTTTCTTTTTATGAATCCTAATTGGAATAGTTATGATAAATTATTTCTTAATTTTACTAACCCTAAGTGAAATAAAATAAATCATTTTTAAAACACATGTAGGTTGATGTTGGAGTACTTTACGAGAAAGAGTAAAAAAAGATTAAGGTAGAAGGGCAGTAGGTAGTCTGGTGTTGGAGTACTTTTACGAGAAAAAGTCAAAATGATTAAGGTAGAAGAGCAGTAGGTAGTCTGGTGTTGGAGTACTTTTATGAGAAAAAGTTAAGGATTAAGGTAGAAAGGCAGTAGGTAGTCCAGTGTTGGAGTACTTTTACAATAATTAGCCAAGGACTAAGGTAGAAGGGCAAAGGGTAGTATGGTGTTTGAGTACTTTTATGAGAAAGAGTCAAGGATTAGAGTGGAAGGGCAATAGGTAGTTTTGTGTTGGGAGTATTTTTACAAGGAAGAGTCAAAAGGATTAAGGTAGAAGGGCAGTGGGTAGTCTGGTGTTTGAGTACTTTTATGAGAAATAGTCAAAAGGATTAAGGTAGAAGGACAGTAGGTAGTCTGGTGTTGGAGTAATTTTACGAGAAATAGTCAAAAGGACTAAGATAGAAGGGCAATAAGTAGTTTGGTGTAGGAGTACTTTTATCGGTAAGAGTCAAGCATTAACGTAGAAGGGTAGTAGGTAGCTTGATGTTGGAGTACTTTTACGTGAAAGAGGCAAGGTGTTGGTCTCTTCTTCTCATTTTCTCCTTATTTAGACGTAGACTTGCCCTTCTTTCAAATAGTGTCTTATCCTTTTATTTATTACTACCTGTCATTTCATTTGCTTTGTTTATCTTGCTATTTTGGTGCCATTATTTTCTTGATAATCTTACTTTGGTTACTCTTATTTGAGTCTGGGTTTATCAGAAACAACCTATGTACCCCACAAAGGTAAAGGTAAGGTATCCGTATATCTTAACACTCTCCAGACCCCTCTTGTGCGATTAGACTGTGTAAGTTGTTGCATCTCTTACATTAGTAATAGTTTGAATTTCAGAATACGACAACACTTTTGAAGAATGGAAAGCCAGAAAGACAGAGTGAAACTCAATGTTGGTGGAAAAAAGTTTGAAACTACGGCCACAACCTTAGAGAGTGCTGGAAGGAATTCATTCTTTGGAGCCATGTTTGATGAGAATTGGAACCTGCATTCTGATGGGTCGATCACTGAACATTTCATCGATAGAAATCCCAATTACTTTGGTGTCCTTTTGGACTTACTCAGAACAGGGGAGCTTTATATTCCTCCAAAGATCGATAAAAAGCATCTATACAGAGAGGCTCTGTATTATGGCATTGAAGATCATTTAAGGTTAGCTAAATGGGGTCCGTTTGATGGCAATAGGCTCCGGTTGGCCGAGTCTATAACGGGCCCAACAGTAAGGAAGGCTCATAAAATTCGGGCTAGTCCGAATAGCTGGTGCTGTGTGGTACGTGATAATATGGTCAACGTGTACAATTGGATGCTAGAAGAGCAACCTACAATAACCACTCGTGATTATCGTAGGGTCAACGATGTTTGTTGGGTTGATTCTGATAACATTGCGGTTAGTAGTTCTGACAAGTACCTAGCTAGTGGAGGCATTGGGTTGTTCAGTGCATCTACAGGGGAATTGAAGTATAATTTTGAAGTTAAAGATGAAGATCAATTGAAGGATTACACAGCAGATGCACTCGGTGTTAGCTCGGATTACAAGTTGTTTTCCAGTTGTACTGAGTGCACCAACAAAAAGAACGGGATCGGTGTTTGGGACCAAGTCACAGGTAAGCAGACAGATTTCTTGCCATACTGGCCGGATAGTAAGGCTACCAAGTTTCAGTGGTTACATGGTACCAATTGTTTGATGGTTGCTTCTTGTCATTTGAGGTCAAAATGTTCCATCAACTTGTTTGATTTTAGGGAAAACACGGTGGCTTTGTCGTGGTCTGATGCTACGTATCAAAGAATGTATAGAGACGCGATAGCGATAGAGGAGAGAAATTCCATTTGTATAGTAGATTCAAATGAGAATTTGGGTTTCATGGATTTGAGGAGTACTACAAGTAGTATAGAATGGAGAAGTTCTACGAGGGACAACACATTTAATCGTTATCCGAAACTGGCATTTCAAGAGGGACAATTGTTCTCATTATTTTGCGATACAATTTCAGTTTACTGTGGTTCTAATTGGGTTCCAACATCACAGCTTCAACAGAGTTGTGGTGGTTGCATTAGGGATTTTTCAATTGGTGGTGATCGTCTTTTTGCTCTTCATGGGAGTGAAGATATTTTTGATGTATGGGAGACCCCTCGTCCATAGTATATGCATATGCAATTGGGTGACCGACTATTAGATTTTCTATGTAACTTGATTTGATTATGCAACAAAACTATGACTGATTGTGAATTATTGATAACTTGTATGAGTTTAACAACTCATCCCTTAAGTTATTTTGTTTTTGTTGATGATATAAGAGTGATTGTTTCGTGAGGTTTAATTAGTGGATATAGTGATAAACACAAGATTCAAGGTTATAGATACGTGTGTATCCATGATTTCAACTATAATGCCTTACTCATGTGATTTGTTCTTGACTTATTAAGATATGATATACTTCACAAATTATAAATCCGCGTGGAAACAACCTCACGTAGAAATGCAGTATAAAATTGCATGACACTCAGAAATCTATAGTTATAAAGTATGTCACTAAGGATAAAGCAAGAAATTTAATTTAAATTTAAATTGTTTTAAAAAGTGACGTTATTTTTTAAACATACATAAGAAAATAGTGCGATATAAGATGGAATGATAGAGAAATATTAAATATAAAGGACAATGAGAGTTACTCTCGCCCTTTTAATTTTTTGGGGCTTTCATATAAAGCTTATAACACTTCTTCTTCTGAATTTGGCGGGCAATTGTCAGACTACCACTTAGTAAAGTCTTTCTTAAACCATAGGATAGGGGTGTGGACAAAGCAATGATTAATGGTATTGCTGAAATAACTTGTAATTTGATTTCACTTGAAATGAATCCCTCGATTTGATAAGAAATATTTGAGTAAACAACTTTTGAGCTGAGATAATACTCACTTTTGAGGGTTATCTTTGCATTTGTAAGGATAAATAGGAGAACTAGAGAACAAGTTGTTGGGCTATTGCCCAAGTTCCAGCCAAAGGCCCATGGCCTAATCCTACTTGAAAAAGGATTGAAATTATTCTCTTTATTTGGTTTCCAATTCTATTAGGAAAATGATTGGAATAGTAATCCTACTTGGAGTTGGTTTTGGCTTTGTAAGGAAAAGCACAACTCTATAAATAGAGGATGGTCTTGAGAGAATAATTGAGATTGCTCATTAATATTGTCTTTGAAAGACATTAGGACATAAGAGAGGTTTTTGAGAGAGCTTTCAACAAGAGATAAGAGAGAATAAAAAGGGTTCTTTTGCTGCAGTCTTATATTCCGACCAGCAACCTTCAGATCGTGTTTTCCGATTAACTAACCGTTGGATCGGGCTGAAATTTGTACTGAGTGTTCTTGACATCTTGGTGGTTGATTTGAACGGTGGAGATCGGATTTGGAAGTCAGAAAGATCCTGTTTTAAGTCCCGAACAGCAGCTGGGTTTGGGTGGTGCTTCTTTCTATTTATCTTTTGTTGGTGTAGCTATTGTTTGTTCTCTTTTGGCACTTGTTGTGTAGCCATTAGAAGAATAATTGTAACTCTCTTATTGTTATAGTGAAGCAATTCGGATCTTGTCGATCCCGTGGTGGTTACCTTCGTTTTGAAGGATTTTTCCACATTAAACTTGGTGTTCTTTATTTTAGATTTTCGTTTTTCATCTTTTCGTCACAACAAGTGGTATCAAAGCGAGGTTCTCTATATGGAGGGGAATATGAGCAAAATGGTTTGTCTAAACGGAAGAAACTACAACATATGGAAAAGCAAGATGAAAGATCTATTGTTCGTGAAGAAGATGCATCTTCCCCTTTTTGCTGCTCATAAACCTGAGACTGTGACCGATGAAAATTGGGATTTCGAGCACCAACAGGTATGTGGATATATAAGACAATGGGTTGAAGATAATGTTCGCAACCATATTGTGAATGAGACACATGCTAGAACATTGTGGGAAAAGTTGGAGACGCTTTACGCTTCAAAAACTGGCAATAACAAGTTGTTCTTACTAAAGCAATTGATGACCTTTAAATACAAGGAGGGCAATCCTATTCTTGATCACATAAATGATTTTCAAGGTGTTCTTGATCAGCTATCAGGAATGGGTGTTATTTTTGATGATGAAATACAAGGACTTTGGCTTCTTAATACTCTACCGGATTCTTGGGAAACTCTTCGTGTCTCTTTAACAAATTCTGCTCCTGGTGGTAAGGTTACTATGGAATATGCAAAAAGTGGTGTGTTGAATGAAGAAGTTAGAAGAAAATCGCAAGGCACATCCTCACATTCAGATGTTTTGTACACAGAAGATCGAGGGAGAGATAAGACAAGAGATTCGAAGAGTAGAGGTAAAAGTAGAAGCAAGTCAAGATTCAGGAATCCAAATATTATATGCCATCATTGTGGAAAGAAGGACATATTAGAAGATTTTGCAAACAATTGAAGCAAGATCTTAAAGAAGGGAAGAAGGAAGAAAATAATGGAAACAATGTTGTTGTTGTTGTTCGAGATGACCTTCTTTTTGCTTGTGATAAAGACGTCATCAATTTTGTATCTCAAGATACAAGTTGGATAGTAGATTCTGGAGCTACATCACATGTCACACCGAGAAAAGACTTCTTTTCATCTTATACTTCTGTTAACTCTGAGGTGTTAAAGATGGGTAATGCTGGTGAGGTTAAGGTGTTTGGAGTTGGCACTGTTTGTTTGAAAACCAATACTGGTTCAACGTTAGTCCTTCAAAATGTCAAGCATGCTCCAGACATTCCCTTGAATTTGATCTCTGTAGGACAACTAGATGATGATGGCTATCATAATGAATTGTTCAATGGCCAATGGAAGCTCACCAAAGGCTCATTGATTGTAGCTCGAGGAAGAAAGCATTCAAATTTATACGTGACACGAGGATCGATCCTTGGAGACTCTATAAATTTGGTGGAAAGTGAGACTTTATCAGAATTGTGGCACAAGAGGCTTAGTCATATGAGCGAAAGGGGGATTACTTGTTTGGCTAAGAAGAATTTGCTTGCTGGTGTGAAACAAGCAAAGGTAAAAAGATGTGTTCATTGCTTAGATGGGAAACAGAAAAGAGTTTCTTTTCATAGTCATCCTCCTTCAAGAAAGTCTGAGTTACTGGAGCTAGTACACTCTGATTTGTGTGGTCCTTTTAAAGTGAAGTCAAAAAGTGGTGCGCTTTACTTTGCAACTTTCATTGATGATCATTCTCGCAAGATTTGGGTATATCCTTTAAAATCCAAAGATCAAGTACTTGATGTGTTTAAGGAGTTTCAAGCCTTGTCTGAGAGACAAACGGGAAAGAAATTAAAATGTATTCGCACTGATAATGGTGGTGAGTATATTGGTCCCTTTGATAACTACTGCAAATCGCAAGGAATTCGTCATCAGAAGACCCCTCCAAAGACTCCTCAATTAAATGGCCTGGCAGAAAGGATGAACAGAACTTTAGTTGAGAGAGTTAGATGCGTGCTTTCAGAGGCTAAACTTCCAAATTCATTTTGGGCTGAAGCACTTAACACTGTTGCTTATGTTATCAATTTGTCTCCTGCTGTTGCTTTGGATGGTGATGTTCCAAATAGAGTTTGGTTTGGTAAGGATGTTTCTTATGATCACTTGAAAGTGTTTGGTTGTAAAGCTTGTGTGCATGTTCCAAAAGATGAGAGGTCGAAATTGGATGTTAAAACTAAGCAGTGCATCTTCATTGGTTATGGTCAAGATGAGTTTGGATATCGCTTTTATGATCCAATTGATAAGAAGCTCATTAGAAGTCGTGATGCTGTGTTCTTTGAAGATCAAACTATCGAAGATATTGACAAGGTTGAGAAACCAGATTCTCAGATTGATGAGAGCTTAGTTGATGTTGATCCAGTTCCTATTATTGATACATCTTTTGCACATGAAGGAACCCAAGATAATGATCTAGAAAATGATCAGGGTGTAGAACCTATAGATGTTCCTATTGGTGATGTTGTGGTTGATCATCAACCAACTAATGCTGAGATGACAAATTTGGATGCTCCAGAAACCTCTTGTAGAAGATCCACTAGAGAGAAGTGAAGCTCAACACGTTATTCTCCTAATGAGTATATCCTTTTGACTGACATGGGAGAACCTGAAGGTTATGATGAAGTCATGCTAGATACTCATAGAGATAGGTGGGTAGAAGCCATGGAAGACGAGATGAAGTCACTTCACGAGAATGGCACATATGAGCTAGTAGAGTTACCGAAAGGTAAGAAAGCTTTAACAAATAAATGGATCTTCAGATTAAAGCAAGAGCAACATACATCTACACCTAGATACAAGGCAAGGTTAGTTGTCAAAGGTTTTGGTCAAAGAAAGGGAATTGACTTTGATGAAATTTTCTCTCCTGTTGTGAAAATGTCCTCTATTCGTATGGTTCTAGCCTTAGCCGCAAGTCTAGATTTAGAGGTTGAGCAGATGGATGTCAAGACTGCCTTTCTTCATGGTAATTTAGAAGAGGAGATCTACATGGAGCAACCTGAAGGCTTCATCGTTAAAGGAAAAGAAAACCATGTTTGCAAATTGAGAAAGAGCTTGTATGGCTTGAAACAAGCTCCAAGGCAGTGGTACTTGAAGTTTGAATCTGTCATTGAAAATCAGGGATACAAGAAAACTTCTTCAGATCATTATGTATTCTTTCAGAAGTTCTCTGATGATGATTTTATTATCTTACTACTTTATGTGGATGATATGTTGATTGTTGGCAAAAATAAATCTAGAATTGTAGTCCTTAAGAAAGAGTTAAGCAAATCGTTTGCGATGAAGGACTTGGGGCCAGCAAAGAAGATCTTAGGCATACAAATTCATCGAGATAGACACAAGAAGGAGTTATCACTATCCCAAAAGGAGTATATTGAGAAAGTACTCAAGAGGTTCAACATGATAGAGGCAAAAGTGGTTAGTACACCTCTTGCTAAACACTTTAAGTTGAGTACGACCCAAAGTCCATCTACTAATGAAGAGAAGAATAAGATGTCAAGTATTCCATACTCTTCCGCGGTTGGTAGTTTGATGTATGCTATGATTTGCACTAGACCAGATATTGCACATGCTGTTGGTACCGTTAGCAGATTTCTTTCCAATCCTGGAAAAGAACATTGGGCTTGTTGTGCCGTAATTTAACTATTTCTAGAAAAATTACTTTTTGAAATGTTCTAAGTATAAAACAATTTGAGAAAAATACTTAGAAAAGAGTCGCCACTTAATTTTTTAAAGAAATTAAGAAAACTTATAATTTTCAAAGATCTAAACAGAAAAAATCATTTGAAAATACCAAAGAGGGTTCGGGGTTCAATTTACACTTCGAGAAGGGTTTAGGCATTCAAAGTGTCCGCTAACACGCGGTTGACCTGCGACTTGACTAAAAATGATTTTTTGACTAATTGTTTGGCAAATGATTTAACATAATATTTCACAATATTTAACTTTAAGAATATAAATAGATAACACATTTAAATCCATTTTAGTTTTTAGGGAAAGGGACCTAAAAATGAAACGTTTAAATTGAATTGCTAGTGATTATAAATAAAATTAGAATTTATTCAATTCATTTTGAAATAATAATTTAAACTAATTTGATGAATTAACGTATGAAAATCATTTTTATTTAATTGACTACCCTTAAGAAAATAACTAAGTAGGTATATATATATACATACATATATATATATATATATATATATATGTAATCGGAAAGGTTTTGACTATCATTTTTTAAAGTTTGTTTGAGAAAGAATATATTTTTTAACTTGAACAATTTTTAAAGTGAATAAAAGGTGATTAAGTGAACAGCTTAGCAATATTATTTTTTAAGAACCAAAGTTTTAACTTAATTAAAATGTATAATTTAACCTACATATTTGATTGAAGTAAATACTAAAAATATGAAATATGTTAAAATTAAACTAACACAAAGAAATAACTCATCTTTAGGGGGTCTAATTAAGTTAGTTAAGTTCTAAAGTTAGAATTAAACCACACACCATAAATAATCCTAATTAAATAATTAAAGAATAGGAAGAAATTGAATTTGGGCCTCATTTTGGGCCAAATTCGCTGGAAATTGGATTTTAAACCAAATCCCGTTTTTGGTATACACTGGCTGTATATCAGTGTATACGAGCATGTATATCGGCTCTTTTCACGTGTTTCTTGATTCCGAACACCTGTACACTGTCCAGCCCTGTATTTTTCATGTTTTGGACCTGTATATCAGCATTTTCGGGGTGTATACTGCTGTATACAGCAGGTATAATCAGCCCTTTTCGGGCCTTTTGAGACCTGCGATCAGCCATTAGTCTGTACAGCTGCTTCCTTGGCTGCCCATATCAGTCCGTTGGGACTCGATTTTAAATGTGACTCGAGAGAAATATAGTTGGGCCTCCATGGCCCATTGGAATGAAAAGGAAAGGGCAATAGTGTTCCATGAACTCACTCGAAATCACATGAAAACGAGAAGAAAGGAAAAGATTATTGTTCAAATTTATAGTAAGGAAATTTAGGAGGCAAAATTTAATCACCAAAGAGTCAAACACACTAATAGCATCAAAATGGTACAGCTTAACAATTTTAAAGCTAAAATAAGACAATTTAAGTGACTCAGGCAACATAATGAAAACAAAGGGCAGTGGCCATGATTCCAAAATCAAACAACAACTAGGATTTTCAAGCTCAAGCAAATTTATTGGACAAATCTAACAACTCTTTCATATCGCACAGTTTTGAATAAATATGCAAAACATAATGTCTATCTAGAACGAAATGATTTGACTCTCTTGCCAAAGACTTGACTAAAGCCATCGTGATACCCTCATCTTTAAATCGATGGTTAAGACTCATTTATTCATGGCTCTTAAGAAGACAAGAAAGATGAAAACGAATCATTGGAAACTCTTACAAGGAGTTAGAAGATTACCACATTTTAAAATTTGTATCAAAAGGTAACATGCTTCAACTAATATTTAAAAGATGAAACTCTAACAAACTAAAATCTAGAAGAAGAAAATCAGAAACTCGAATTCCATACCGATGCAACTACGAATAGTGACTCATTTTTATCCAACATGTTAACCAACGAAGGCAGAGAATCGAGTAAAGCAACACTTTGTGCAGATTTTAATATTAGAGGCATTTAAATCAGTTTGTAAGGATAAGAAACGGGGCTAGGAGCCATTACAATAAGCAGAGAAAACATACGCTACCCAAACTTAAGTTCCATAGATAACTCTTTAAATATATTAAAACTGAGACCCTTTAAGGTAAATAGGTTCAGGCTGATTAGTCATCGAGTAAAATGAACAAGAACAAAACAAGAAACACCTACTAGAAGCACATATAGAGAAAAACTAACCCTAAGGAAACAAGGTTAACTCACTGCCTTTAATTGACTCCACCAAAATATACATATACTTATACTAAAAAAAAAACTTTAGCAAAGCCGGCTTCAAAGATTCAAAAGATTGAGAAGAAAAAATAAAAATAAATCACAAGTGGACATTCCATCAGCTTGAAGTAACTAATCAATTTATCGACTCATGAAACAAGATAATCAAGGCAATACTTCCATTTTTCACTAGACAAAACATCTTAGCGACATACGAAAATCCAACAGTGGAACACGATACTTTATTGAAAGTAACAAGAGTAGAAAGCAGCCTACATATATGTATCAGCTTATGAAGACCGAAATCATTCATGGAAGATGATTCTGGAATTCACGACTAAGTCACAGCTTCACAACTAATGAGATGAGATAACGGTGAAATAAGGGGATCCCAACAAAGAGAAATAGATTCAAAACCGAGAGGAAACATCAAACCTTCAAAGACAACAGAAACTAACAATGGCATGGACTAAACAAACAAGATTTACCACCGATTTGCAATCAGCTACAAGTCCAAATGATCCCAAATAATAGCATATAGACAACTTCACATAATCAAAAATCCAACAACGACACATTAAAGTAAAATGCTCGAATTGAAAGACGGGTATTACCGTTCACGGGGCAGCGAAACAGGGGTGAGACGAGCAAGAATGGGCAACAACTTTCGCACCGAACTCGATTTCGAGGAACTCGAATGAACAAAATAAAACCCGCAAGAGTCAAGACTGATCCGAATGAACTTGAAGATTTTTTTAGTTTATCTAGATTTCCTTTCTCTCTACACTTGGCTCACTGACCTTTTCTCCCACTCCAAAAATCATCCCCCGTTACAATGGATAAGAAGAGATATATATAGGGAAAGCTAGAGTTCGAAAAAGGGTGAAAGGGTAGAATCGGAATTCGAATACCTTCCTCAATTTGAAAATCTCCTCTCCAAGGATGGGAAAAAGCTGTTCTTGTACACAATTTCAACTAAGATCCCTCAAAATATGGATGAAAAGACTGGGATGGGCGGCAGTTTGCAGGCGGGTCAGGTTTGGAGTCGTTGTTGACGCGATTTCCGGAATTCTCGCTGAGTTTCTTGAAGAGGACGAGAATAGGTATGGGCAGTGGGGTCACGTTGTAGAGGAGAAGAAGAAGAAGGGGGTCGGGTCGGTTCTGGGTTTGCTGTTGTTTGTATTGTTATGTGGGAATTGTCGTTCTGGGTTTTCTTTTGCACTGAGAAAGAAGAAAATGGGCAAAAGGGGTCATATGGGTTTGTTTGGTATTGTTGTTGTTGTCATTTGTGGGCTGGGAATTGTTTAAAGGGACTAGGAAAATGATATGGGCCATTTTCAAATGGCCCAAATAGGAAAAAGGGTTAAAATTTTATTTTATTTTATTTTTTTAGATATTGGATTTAATTTAGATGAATTAACATTAATTAATTATCGAGGTTCTTAATCTTAACAAAATAAAAATAATTAAATCGGTCATAAAATAATTAGTTTAATTACAAACTAATGAACTCGAAATTAAATTAACAAAATATCTAACTAAAATGTAAAATCTTTTTGTGATGATTTTCAAATATTTATAAAATACGTGATTGTAAAAATATACATATTTATTATTAAATTTATAAAATTAATCTAAAAATAACTTGAAAGCATTTTGAATTTCATAAAATTCATTAACTCACAATTACGACCCTTACTACTAATAAAATATTAAAAATGTAAAATCTTTTCGAGATGATTTTGAATACTCGTAAAATGCATTAATTATATACATAACTAAATAAAACATATATATTATAAAAGAGTGACAAAATTATTTAAAATAATTTGCAAATTATGTTTATTTTATTTTATTTTATTTTATTTTTTTTTTGGAAATTTTGTAAAATAATTATTTTAAATTGTTTGAAATTGAAGAACCTTGATAATTAATTTATATTGTGGAGGGTCAAAATTGGGTGTCAACAGGGCTGCAGTGAAATGGATACTAAGATATTTGAAGGGTACTTCAGATATGGAGTTGTGCTTTGGTAGTGGCAAGTCTGAACTTGTATGCTACACAGACTCTGATTTGGGAGGAAATCTTGATAATTCAAAATCCACTTCTGGTTATTTGATCACTTTTGGAGGGGGAGCTATTTCTTGGCAATCAAGACTTCAGAAGTGCGTAGCTCTATCTACCACAGAAGCTGAATATATTGCCATCACTGAAGGTGCCAAAGAATTGCTTTGGATGAAGGAGTTTATCAAAGATCTTGATTTTGAACAATCAAGGTTTGTCTTATTTTGTGATAATCAAAGTGCTATTTATCTCACCAAGCACTCTACCTTTCATTCTAAGTTCAAGCATATTAGCAGAAAATATCATTGGATTAGAATGGCCCTGGAGGAGAAATTATTTGAGATTGAGAAGATACACACTGATGATAATCCTTCAGATATGCTTACAAAAGTGGTAATCGTAGACAAGCATGAGTTTTGTAGAAGTGCGGCAAGCATGAAGCCTGTCAAGAGTTCCTCCACTTGAAGTCCATTTGGCCCCTTGGCTGGAGGGGGAGTTTGTTGGGCTATTGCCCAAGTTCCAGCCAAAGGCCCATGGCCTAATCCTACTTGAAAAAGGATTGAAATTATTCTCTTTATTTGGTTTCCAATTCTATTAGGAAAAGGATTGGAATAGTAATCCTACTTGGAGTTGGTTTTGGCTTTGTAAGGAAAAGCACAACTCTATAAATAGAGGATGGTCTTGAGAGAATAATTGAGATTGCTCATTAATATTTTCTTTGAAAGACATTAGGACATAAGAGAGGTTTTTGAGAGAGCTTTCAACAAGAGATAAGAGAGAAGAAAAAGGGTTCTTTTGCTGCAGTCTTATATTCCGACCAACAACCTTCAGATCGTGTTTTCCGATTAACTAACCGTTGGATCGGGCTGAAATTGTACTGAGTGTTCTTGACATCTTGGTGGTTGATTTGAACGGTGGAGATCGGATTCGGAAGTCAGCAAGATCCTGTTTTAAGTCCCGAACAGCAGCTGGGTTTGGGTGGTGTTTCTTTCTATTTATCTTTTGTTGGTGTAGCTATTGTTTGTTCTCTTTTGGCACTTGTTGTGTAGCCATTAGAAGAATAATTGTAACTCTCTTATTGTTATAGTGAAGCAATTCGGATCTTGTCGATCCCGTGGTGGTTACCTTCGTTTTGAAGGATTTTTCCACATTAAACTTGGTGTTCTTTATTTTAGATTTTCGTTTTTCATCTTTTCGTCACAACACAAGTAGGGGTATTTTTCCTGGAATATACAACAACAATAACATACCCAGGGAAATCCCACCAAGTGGGGTCTGAAAAGGCAGAGTGTATGTCGGCCTTAACTAACTCTTTGAGGAGACACTGTTACCTATAAACCCTTAGCTCAAGCAAATCAAAGGAAAAATATGAAAGCTAATATAGAAGAAGTTCGGAGCAGATATGCAAGGGACGTAGCAACAACAACGAAGTGTGGTCAACTAACACAGTAAACCACATACAAATCAGATACAAAAAGTTGAAGACTACATGGGTACGCTAATACTATGACCGATATGGAGCTTTATACTCCCACCCAGCCAAAGACACGAATAGGCTAGTAATTATAAGACACCTCTCAACTCTCAACTACCTATTAATCTTTTACCCTTATCCATGACCTTCATACCCTCCTATCTAATTAAGGTCATGTCCTCAATAATCTGAAAGTGAGCCATATCCTTCCTAATCACATCTCCCCAATACTTCTTTAGCCTATCTCTGCCTCTCCTTAATCCCTCTATATCTAACCTCCCAGACCTTCTTGTCGGGGCATCCATACCTCTTCTCTTCATGTGTCCAAACCACCTCAATCTCTCTTTCTCATCTTGTCCACCACAAATGACACTCACTTCGTCCTGGATATCCTCATTCCTAATCCTTATCGCTCTTAGTATACCTGCACATTCACCTCAACTTCATCTTCTGAACCTAGAGTTCTTGTTTGGTCAGTGCTCCACTCTATACAATAAAGTTTGTCCAACCACCACTTTATAGAACTTACCTTAAAGTTTTGGTGGTACAATCTTGTCACACAAGAGGCTGGAAGCAAGCCTCCACTTCAACCATGCACCACAAATTCGATGTGTGATATCATCATCAATCTCCCTATTTCCTTGAATCAGAGACCTCAAATACTTAAATCTATCTCTCTTGGGGATAACTTGAGTATCGAGTCTCACTTCCATGCTTTACTTATATGTCACATCACTTAATTTACACTCCAAATACTTTGTATTGGTCCTGCTCAACTTGAACCCTTTAGTCTTAAGATTTTATCTCCATACCTCCGACATAAGACTCATCATCAAAATAATGTCATTTGAAAATAACAAACATCTACAGATCTCGCCTCGAATATGCAACATCAATTTATCCATCAGCAAGGCAAATAGAAACTGGCTCAACGCAAATTCCTGGTGCAACTTTATCTCAATTAGAAAATGTTCCTAGTCTCTCCCCATTATCAAAGTCTTGACTCCATCATACATGTCCTTTATCACCCTAATATAAGCCACAAGTACACCTTTAGACGTCAAACACCGCCAAAGGACTTCTCTCGGAATTTTGTCGTAGGCCTTTTTAAGGTCAATGACTTTTATAGTTGAACGTCCTTGCATTAATCCAAAATGGTTCTCGGAAATGGACATATCCCTCCCCACCCTTATCTCTGTCATCCTATCCCAAGCTTTCAATGTAAAATATAACCGTGGTTAAAATATTCTTTATAGTATGAATGTAGTTTAACATATGATAGTAAATGAATTATGATTTTATCGGGTTATTAATAGTAAATATCATCAATAGAAATTTAAGTATAGTTACCTTATAAACAATAAATAATTATTAGTAGCTCCAATACTTATAAGCAAAGTTGAAATAGTATTGAACCTAAAAGCCTTAAACTACAGGAATGCCATCACCATTTTTGTTTTTAAAAAGTTAGGTCTACGTTGTCGCAAAAGTATTCTATGAAAATTCAGTCACAGGCGGAGCAACACATCGAATCAAGAGGAAGCAAGAATAGGTACGACGGAAGCAAGAATCCTATCCTACTTGTTAGAATTAATAGAAATTCTCTCCCAATTATTTTTGTTTTTATGAATCCCAATTGGAATAGTTATGATAAATTATTTCTTAATTTTACTAACCCTAAGTGAAATAGTTAAAATAAATCATTTTTAAAAACACAGGTAGTCTAGTGTTGGAGTACTATTACGAGAAAGTCAAAATGATTAAGTTAGAATCGCAGTAGGTAGTCTGGTGTTGGAGTACTTTTATGACAAAGGATTAAGGTAGAAGAGCAGTAGGTAGTCTAAGGAGTACTTTTACTAGAAAGAGTCAAGGATTAAGGTAGAAGGACTGTAGGTAGTCTGGTGTTGGAGTACTTTTATGAGAAAAAGCAAGGATAAAGGTACAAAGACAGTATATAGTCAGTGTTGGAGTACTTTTACAATAAATAGCCAAGGACTAAGGTAGAAGGGCAAAGGGTAGTCTTGTGTTTGATTACTTTTATGAGAAAGAGTCAAGGATTAGAGTGGAAGGGCAATAGGTAGTTTTGTGTTGGAGTACTTTTACGAGAAAAAGTCAAAAGGATTAAAGTACAAGGGCAGTAGGTAGTTTGGAATTGGCGTACTTTTACAAGAAATAGTCAAAAGGATTATGGTAGAAGGGTAGTAGGTAGTCTGGTGTTGGAGTAATTTTACGAGAAATAGTCAAAAGGATTAAGGTAGAAGGGCAATAGGTAGTTTGGTGTTGGAGCACTTTTACGAGAAAGAGTCAAGGATTAAGGTAGAAGGATAGTAGGTAGCTTGATGTTGGAGTACTTATACGTGAAAGAGGCAAGGAATTAGTCTCCTCTTCTCATCTTCTCCCTATTTAAACGTAGACTTACCTATTTTTCAAATAGTATCTTATCCTTTAATTTTATTACTACCTATCATTTCATTTGCTTTTTTTTTCCTTGCTATTTTGGTGCCGTTACTTTCTTGTTTATCCTGCTTTGTTTACTCATCTTTGAGTCGGGGTGTATCAAAAACAACCTATGTACCCCACAAAGTAAAGGTAAGGTCTTCGTATATCTTAACATCTCCAGACCCCTCTTGTGCGATTAGACCGTGTAAGTTGTTGCATCTCTTACATTAGTACTGGTTTGAATTACAGGGTACAATGACACTTTTGAAGAATGGAAAGCCAGAAAAACAGAGTGAAACTCAATGTTGGTGGAAAAAAGTTTGAAACTACTGCCACAACCTTAGCGTGTGCTGGAAGGAATTCATTCTTTGGAGCCATGTTTGATGAGAATTGGAACCTGCATTCTGATGGGGCGATCACTGAACTTTTCATCGATAGAAATCCCGATTACTTTGGTGTCCTTTTGGACTTACTCAGAACAGGGGAGCTTTATATTCCTCCAAAGATCGATAAAAAGCACCTATACAGAGAGGCTCTGTATTATGGCATTGAAGATCATTTAAGGTTAGCTAAATGGGGTCCGTTTGATGGCAATAGGCTCCGGTTGGCCGAGTCTATAACGGGCCCAACAGTAAGGAAGGCTCATAAAATTCGGGCTAGTCCGAATAGCTGGTGCTGTGTGGTACGTGATAATATGGTCAACGTGTACAATTGGATGCTAGAAGAGCAACCTACAATAACCACTCGTGATTATCGTAGAGTTAACGATGTTTGTTGGGTTGATTCTGATAACATTGTGGTTAGTAGTTTTTACAATTACCTAGATAGAGGAGGCATTGGGTTGTTCTGTGCATCTACAGGGGAATTGAAGTATAATTTTGAAGTTAAAGATGAAGATCAATTGAAGGATTACACAGCAGATGCACTCGGTGTTAGCTCGGATTACAAGTTGTTTTCCAGTTGTACTGAGCGCACCAACAAAAAGAACGGGATCGGTGTTTGGGACCAAGTCACAGGTAAGCAGACAGATTTCTTGCCATACTGGCCGGATAGTAAGGCTACCAAGTTTCAGTGGTTACATGGTACCAATTGTTTGATGGTTGCTTCCTGTCATTTGAAGTCAAAATGTTCCATCAACTTGTTTGATTTTAGGGAAAACACGGTGGCTTTGTCGTGGTCTGATGCTACGGATCAAAGAATGTATAGAGACGCGATAGCGATAGAGGAGAGAAATTCTATTTGTATAGTAGATTCAAAAGAGAATTTGGGTTTCATGGATTTGAGGAGTACTACAAGTAGTATAAAATGGAGAAGTCCTACGAGGGACTACCCGGTTAATCGTTACCCGAAACTGGCATTTCATGAGGGACAATTGTTCGCCTCATTTGAGGATACAATTTCAGTTTATTGTGGTTCTGATTGGGTTCCAACATTACAGCTTCAACAGAGTCATGGTGGTTGGATTTTGGATTTGTCAATTGGCGGTGATCGTCTTTTTGCTCTTCATGGGAACAAAGATATTTTTGATGTATGGGAAACCCCTCGTCCCTAGTATATGCATATGCAATTGGGTGAACGACTATTTAAGTTATCTCTTCTTCATTAGTACTTCGATTTTCTATGTAACTTGATTTGATTATGCAACAAAACTACGACTGATTGTGAATTGTTGAAAACTTGTATTAGTTTAACAACTCATCCCTAAGTTAATTTTTTTTGTTTGTTGATGATTTTAGAGTGATTGTTTAGTGAGGTTTTTATAGTGTTTAATTAGTGGATATAGATACGTGTGTATCCTTGATTTTCAACTATAAGGCCTTACTCATGTGATTTGTTCTTGACTTATATTATTAAGATATGATACACTTCACAAATTACAAATCCGCGTGGAAACAACCTCACGTAGAAATGCAGTTTAAGATTACATGACCCTCAGAAATCTATAGTTATAAAAGTATTTCACTAAGGATAAAGCAATCAATTAAATTTAAATTTAAATTGTTTGAAAAAGTGACGTTATTTTTTGAAACATACTTAAGAAAATAGTGCGATATAAGATGGAATGATAGAGAAATATTAAATAAAAAGGACAGTTAGAGGTACTCTCGCCGTTTTAATTATTTGGGGCTTCCATATAAAGCTTATAACACTTCTTCTTCTGAATTCGGCGGACAATTGTCAGACTCTTCGTGCTACCACTTAGTAAAGTCTTTCTCAAACCACGGGATAGGGGTGTGGACAAACCAATGATTAATGGAATAGCATAAATAACTTTTAATTTGATTTCGCTTGAAATGAATCCCTCGCTTTGATAAGAAATATTTGAGTAAACAACTTTTGAGCTAAGATAATATTCAATATTGAGGGTTATCTTTGTGTTTGTTAGGGTAAGTAGGAGAACTAGACAACTAGTAGGGATATTTTTACTGGAGTATACAACAACAATAACATATCCAGTAAAATCCCACAAAGTGGGGTCTGAAAAAGGTAGAGTGTACGTAGGCCTTAACTGACTCTTCGAGGAGAGAAACCCTCAACTCAAACAAATCAAAGGAAAAATATGACAGCTAATATCAAAGCAGTTTGGAGCAGATATGCAAGGAACGTAACAAAACAACAATTTACGTTCTACTAACACAATAAACCACATACAAATAAGATACCAAAAGTTAAAGACTACATGAGTACGCTAATACTACGACCGATATGGAGCTATATCCTCCCATCCAGCCAAAGACACGAATAGGCTAGTAATAAGACACCTATAGAAGTTGAAGTACCTACTAATCTTTTACCCTTATCTGTGACCTTCATACCCTCCTATCTAATTAAGGTCATGTCATCAATATGCTGAAGATGAGCCATATTCATCCTAATCACATCTCTTCAATACTACTTCGACCTACCTCTGCCACTCCTCAACTCCTTTATATCCAACCACTCGCACCTCCTTACCGGGACATCCACATCTATTTTCTTCACGTGTATAAACCATCTCAATCCCTCTTTTTCATTTCGTCCACCACGAATGTCACTCCCACTTCGTCCAAGATATCCTCATTCCTTATCCTTATCGCTCTTAGTAAACCTACATATCCATCTCAGTTTCCTAATTTTCGCCACTTACATCTTCTGAACTTGGAGTTCCTGACTAATCAACACTCCACCTCATACAACATAGTCGGTCTAACCACCATTCTATAAAACTTAATTTTAAGTTTGGGTGGTACCTTTTTGTAACACCCCAGAGAATTTTCGAACTAAGACTCGAGCCATCCTTCATGTGGAGTGGGATTTTACCGAGGAATAAAAAATTTCTTGAGTGTTAAGTTAAGGTCCCTAGGTGTAGCACATTGAGTTCCAAGAAGAGTTGAATTGGAAATAGTCATTTTGGAAAGAATCTGGAAAATTTGGCTATGGAAAAAAGGTGAGTTTTTGGTCAACTTTGAGCAGTCGTATCTCCTAGCTCAAAATGATTTAGGTGAATTTCCAGTTATGTCTGGAAAGCCCTTGGAATGATCTTTCCAACGCCGCCGAGTTTGCTTGATTCCGAGTTCGTATGAGTGACTTATGCCCTTTGGAAGTTGGGTTGTTGGCACAGTCGCACAGTCGCACAGTGCAGTTTGTTTAGTCCGAAAATTTTAAGGGTATTTTGGTCTTTTCCCTAATCTTTTCTTTGGGTTATATTGAGGTGTTAGACTGATGTTTGGATCATTTTTGTCCCATTTTAAAGAGTGAGAGTAAGAGTGAGAGTTAGGGCTTGGAAGATAAGAGAGAAAGAAGAGGAAAAGAAGAGGACAAAGAGAAGAAGAAGCTAAGGATCGTCGTGGATTTTTGTCGGGGGTGATCCCTAATCAGGTATGTGAGTCTTTAGTGTGGGTTTATCCTTTCCCCCCACATACCAAGCTCGTTTTTATGATTTGAGAAGAGATTGGATTTGTTGTTGAAGTTGTTAGTTGTTGTTGATGTTGTTAGTTGTGTTGTTGAAGTTATTGTTGGTTGTGGGACAGGATTGGGCTGTGTATTTGAGTTGTGACCTATTGTATATTGAGGGATTTTATGATCCTTAGTGTTGGTTGGTTCATACCCCCACACACCAACTCGTTTTTAATTCCAAGAGAAGATTTATTGGTTGTTGAAGTTGTAGTGGTGTTGTGTTGAAGTTCTTGCTGATTTAGTACAGATTTCTGGCTGTGATTTTTGAGTTGAATCTATTGTATAATAAGGGTCTTTATGATTCTAAGTGTTGCTGCTGAAACCTTGAGGTTGAGAGGGTTTAGAATTGGAAAGAAACAAGGGGAAAAAGTCGGATTTTTGGGGAAAAAGGGGCTGGGCTGTTGCACCTCTCCTAGTGCCAAGGACACCAATCCTTCCCTTTCATTCACCATTTCTTTTTTTATACATGTTCCTAGGTATTATACCTATGTTTCCTAGTTGTTTCCAACACTCCAAGGTACTTCCAAAAGTCAAGTAAAACTACAAGTCAAGTGAAGTTAGTTTCAAAGTCAAGTGAAGTTAGTTTCCAAGTCAAGTGAAGTTAGTTTCAAAGTCAAGTGAAGTTAGTTTCCAAATCAAGTGAAGTTAGTTTCCAAGTCAAGTGAAGTTAGTTTCAAAGTCAAGTGAAGTTAGTTTCAAAGTCAAGTGAAGTCAAGCTTAGAAGTAAGTAAGTCAAAACAAGTCTTTAAGGTTTTCCAAGAGTCTTCATTGATCGTTTTAACTTCATTTTAAGGCTCAAGTTAAGTAAAGAATGAAGAGTTCCAAGTTAAGAGTTTCAAGTTGAGTAAAGAGTTTCAAGTTGAGTCAAAGTATCGAGTTTCAAGTAAAGTAAAGAGTAAAGAGTTGAGTTCATTTCTCAAAGTTATTAGGGAACTATGTATTCCCAAAGAAGTTTTAAAGAAATGTTTTTACATTTAAACAAGGTTGGAAACTGAGATTTCCAAAAGAGCCTTCGGGCTAGTTTTTGAGTAATTATCTCATATCAGCAGGAATAAATATGTTTTAAAAACATAAGAGCCAGTACATTTTTGGGAGTAGTATTGAGCACCGAATTGGGGGAGCGTTCAAAGAACCCACAGCCCCCATAGAACCATGTTAGCCACCATGGGTAGAAAAGGATCATACTTTTTAGATGAATCCTTTTCAGATTAGACTAGTGGATCCATTAGGCAGTTCAGGTCTTATACCTTTGGCCGGGTATAAGATGCTCTGGCAGCGTGAGGTCGATCGCTGTATCATCACTATAGCTCTTATGTGATGGTTGTCGGTTAGAGAAACTCCCACAGCAGTTATTGTATTTTCATACACAGAAATTATTGTATTTTATATACATCAGTTCAATTGTATTTCTATATACATCTCAGGCTTATTGTATCCTTGTATACACTCAGAGTTTATAGCATGTTTTAAACAGTCTTTCTTTATATCGCACTTGTTTTAAATTGCCTTATATTGAAAGAAGTCAGTCAGGTTGAGTTCAGTTATTCAATAGTCGAGAGTATCCTTGAGTTAAGTATCTTTGAGTTAAGTATATATCTTGAGTTAAGTATATATCCTTGAGTTGAGTATCTATCTTGAGTTGAGTATCTATCTTTGAGTTGAGTATCTATCTTTGAGTTGAGTATCTGTCTCTGAGTCCAGTATCTATCTTCTGAGTTGAGTAAGTTTGAGTAGTTTTGGGTATTCCTTGAGTTGAGAAAGTTTGAAAAGAGGTAAGTTATTCAATTTATTCCAGTTTTTCTTCTAGCCTATGTTGTTTAGCTTTCTAGCTTACATACTCGTACATTCCACGTACTGAGCCATTTGGCCTGCATCTTTTTATGATGCAGACACAGGTATTCAGGATCATCAACAGGAGATTCGTTGATACATCCGGGAGTTCCAGTTAGCTATGACAAGCCTCTTTGCTTCCGGAGGATTTCATTTACCTTTCAGTTGTATCAGTTGTTAGGAGGTCGTGGGTCTTGTCCCGGCTTCCATCTTTATCAGTTAGAGGCTTCATAGATAGACAATAGAGTTTCAGAAGTCTCTTCATTTATTTTGTTAAATGTTTTGAAGACTAAAGTTGCCTTTTATGGCGAGTTGTATATATATTCTATTATACAGAGTTTTCTTTTGAGTTAAAGATTTATAAAGTTGAGTTTATAAACTCTTATTCAGTTTTAAGCTCTTGTATGCTTAAGTTAGTATTCCGCTTGGAGTCAGCCAGGATGAGGGTTCGCTTGGGGACCAGAAATGGTCTTCGAGTGCCGGCCACGTCCAGGGTGTAGGCTCGGGGCGTGACACTTTTTGTCACACAACAGGCTGGATGCAAGCCTCCACTTCATCCATGCCACACAAATATGATGTGTGACATCATCATTGACCTCTCTATTTCCTTGGATCAGACACCCTAGATACTTAAACCTATATCTCTTAGGGATAACTTGAGTATTAAGTCTCACTTCCACACCTGCTTTATACATTATATCACTGAATTTACATTCCAAATATTGTCTTGGTCTTGCTCAACATGAACCCTTCAAACTTAGGATTTTGTCTGCACACCTCCAATTTATCGTTGACTCTGTCGCATGACGCATCGATCAAAACAATGTCATTTGCATATAAAAAACACCAAGACATCTTACCTTGAATATGCCGCATCAATTTATCCATCATCAAGGCAAACATAAACGGGCTCAATGCAGATCCCCATTGCAACCCCATCTCAACTGAAAAGTGCTTCGAGTTTCCTCCCATTGTTCTTACATGAGTCTTGACTCTATTATACCTGTCTTTTATCGCTCTAATATAAGCCACCAGTACACCTTTAGACCCCAAACATCGCCAAATGAGTTCTCTTGGGACTTTGTCGTTTACCTTTTCAAGGTCAATGACTTCAATAGTTGAACATCGTGACATTAATCCAAACTGATTCTCGGAAATGGACACATCCCTCCTCACCCTTAGCTCCACCATCCTCTCACAAACTTTCAATGTAGAATATACCCATAGTTAAAATATTTTTGTAGTACCAATGTAATTTAACATGTGATGGTACATTAATTATCATTTTATCAGGTTATTATTAGTAATACTCATCAATAGAAATTTAAGTTTAGTTACCTTATAAACAATACACAATTATTAGTAGCTCCAATACTTATAAGCCAACTTGGAATAGTATTGGACCTAAATTACAGGAATGCGCGCCATCACAAATTTTGTATAAAAAACCTTAGGTCTACGTTGTCGCGATATTATTCTATGAAAATTCAGTCACTGGCGGCGCAACATTCCAAAGAAAGAGGAAGCAAGAAGTAGGTACGACGGAACCAAGAACCATATCCTACTTGTTATAACTAAACGAATACTCTCCCAATTATTGTTCTTTTTACGAATCCTAATTGGAATAGTTAAAATAAATTATTTCCTAATTTAGGAACCCTAAATGAAATAGTTCAAATAAATCATTTGTAAAACACCTCATGGACTAATTTTTGACTAATCTTAAGTGAATTTGTCTAGCTACTCCTTTTTTGAATTCTTCTTAGTTTGTAAAAAAAATCATTTCTTTAACTTTCTTCTTTGAATGATTTTTTAAAAAAATAAAAAGTTGTGCATATGAATCTATATACCCATTGTATTATGTCTTACTTTTTCTGATTTTGTATATTCTAAACTCTCTTATTTTTGTTTAATTTTCAAGCTTATGAATGTTCCAACATCCTGAAATTACGAAAATTAACTTAAATAGCCACCTGTCCAAAAGAACAACCGGGAGATGTATAATATATGTATATTGGCTAGCGATTGTATATATTTTTGGACGAGTAACCAAATGTGTAAATCTCCCTTTCATAGTTGTGCTACAATTGGAGGTTATTAGATAAGACATGGTGCATCTTGTGTTTACATAGGATATGACCTTAGATAGGATGATTTGGAGGTCGCATATTAGAATATAAGGTTAGTTGGTAGTTGAACGTTTTTCTCGCTTTCCAACGGGGTAAGATAGGTGGTGGTATCGATACCTACTCTCTTACCAATAGTACTAGCACTATTTTCATAGTTCCTAGTTCATCGAGTGTTGTTATCATTGTGTTTGCTGTGTTTTGGGTATCTCAAGAGTTTGTTGTTGCTATTGTTCTTTCTATGTATGCCATGTCATGTTTTCCATAGCACTATATTTCATTGTTGTTACTACTTCCATTTATGTATTCTTTTTTTCAAACTGCTTTGAGATGCTTTAGTTGAACCAAGGGTCTATCGGACATAACCCCCTATCTTTATGAGGTAGGGATAAGGTTTGCGTACAGTCTACCCTATCCATAACTCACTTGTAGGATTACACTAGGTAAGCTGTTGTTGTAGAAGTTTTTTTCTAAGCGGATATCTTATATTAGTAGAAGCAGCCACTAATGCTTGCATCAGGTTAGGATGTCTACATTACATCTCTTGGAGTGCGCGTCCCTTCCCTGGACAGGCTAAAGCAGGATGCTTTGTGCATCAAACTGCCGTTTTCAATCTCTTAAATTAGTAATGGTTTTGAATTTCAGGGTACTACGACATTTTTGAAGAATGGGAACTCCAAAAGACAAGGTGAAACTCAATGTTGGCGGAAAAATGTTTGAAACTACGGCAACCACCTTAGCGGGTGCTGGAAGGAATTCATTCTTTGGAGCCATGTTTGATGAGAACTGGAACCTGCATTCCGATGGGGAGATAACTGAACATTTCATCGATAGAAATCCCGAACATTTTGGTGT
This sequence comes from Solanum verrucosum, assembly GCF_900185275.1. Classification (NCBI taxonomy): domain Eukaryota; kingdom Viridiplantae; phylum Streptophyta; class Magnoliopsida; order Solanales; family Solanaceae; genus Solanum; species Solanum verrucosum. Next base: position 3,349,607 of record NW_026020630.1, read on the forward strand.
CCTTTTGGACTTACTCAGAACAGGGGAGCTTGATATTCCTCCCAAGATAGATAAAAAGCCCCTATACAGAGAGGCCAAATATTATGGCATTCTTGATCATGTCAGGTCAGCTAAATGGGGTCTGTTTGATGGAAATAGGGCCCGGTTGGCACAGTCCATAACGGGGTGGTCAGCAAGTGATGGAGAGGTTGCACAGACTATTCGAGCTAGCCCGAGTGGATGGTGCTGTGTGACTCAGGGTAGTGTTGTTCGTGTGTACGACTGGATGCTTGAAGAACACCCTATAATACATATTGAACACAATAAGGTGAATGATGTTGGTTGGGTTGATTCTGAAAGTATCGTGATTAGCTCTGATGAAAAGCTAGCTAGTGGAGGCATGGGGCTATTCAATGCATCCACTGGGGAGTTGAGGTATAAATTTCAAGTTACAGATAAATTGAGAACTTTAGCTCCATTAGTCACAGCAAGTACACTAGGTTTTGGCTCAGATAACAAGTTGTTCTCGAGTTGTGAAAATGCTGATGGTTACCCTGGGATTGGCATTTGGGATCTAGTCACAGGTAAGCTGATAGATTTCCGCTCTCTTGCGCGTCATCACTCACTTAGAAAGGCTACCAGGCTGCAATGGTTACCTGATTACAATTGTTTGATGGCCCTTTATTTGTATCCAAAGGTTGATATCGCGTTGTTTGAATTTCAACAAAACGCTATGTGTCAGTTATTGGCTGAGGATCAGAACAAACATTCTAGTACTATTCGTGATGCAACAGTGATAGGGGAAAGTAGTTCAATTTGTGTATTAGGCTTGAATGAGTGTTTGGGATTCTTGGATTTTAGAAGGACTGATACGAGTGTGAATTGGAGATATAAGAAAGATTCTTCGTCTGGTCTGTGTTTTCCTAAACTGGCATTTCACAGGGGGGAATTGTTTTCATCACTGAACGATAGTATTTCGGTGTATTGTGGTTCTGACTGGCTTCCAACATCACAGCTTCGAAAGAGTCCTGGTGGTCCGATTTGTGATTTTTCAATTGGTGGTGACCGTCTTTTCGCTCTTCATAAAGATGAAAATGTCGTTGATGTATGGGAGACTCCTCGTCCACCAGTTATATGAATCTAGATTGTCAGAGTTTGTTGATCAAGACACTATAGCTGTTGATTTCAGAACAGAATTAAGTTGCAAATTGTCATGTACTATGTTCTTGAATGGTGCATATCATAGAATGATCAAAGTAAACTAGTTCTACATATATTGATTGATTAACATTATTTTCAATTTGGCTTTGCTTCAGCTAGTACATGTTATAAATGCATCAACTCAGTATTTAGTGTACACCATGAAACTGCATATTTCATTCATGTTGCTCGGACTCTCTGAAAATGCAGGTACATCCATATCGGATCCTCCAAAAATACACTAGTTTGGGAGGACAAACATGCACCCACTCGTATTTTTGAATTGTCTGAGCAACCTATAGTTTAAAGTAAATTGGAAAGCCTAGTTCAATATAAATTGTCAATCAGCTATATATGTTTTTCATAATCAGTAGGTTATATCAATTTTTGTAATTTTGATACATGAGAGTGTTGGGAATAAACGTTTCAAAATAAGCAAATTTTAAAAGTTTGGTAGATTATTATTTTAAGCGTATTTTTTTTTAAATCTTTATAATACATAAATTCACGCATAAGAATCCTACTTTGAATAGTTATACAATACTAGTCCTACGTGGAATAGTAAAAGGAAATACTTCACTAAACAATACGAGTCCAATTGGGATAATCAAAATTAATTATTTTTTTACGTATAAAAACATCTCATGGACTAATTTTTTTCAATAATCACAAGTGAATTCGTCTCCAGATTGCTGCTCGTTATTCGATTTCTTCTAAGTCTGGTAAAAATAAATATTTCTTTCAACTCTCCCTTTTATTGTTGGCGCTAGATTTTTTTTTTCCGAATATCGAGGATATGACCTTAGATAACACGGTTTGAAAATCGCGTATTAGAGTAGAAGGTTGGTTGGTAGTTGAACATAGTGGTATAGTTATCTACTCTGTTACAGGTAGTATTAACACTATTCTCGTAGTTGCTTGTTTATTGAGTGTTGTTGTCATTGTGTTTCGTGTGTTTCAATCTCACTGGTTCGTTGTTGTTATTGCTCTTTCTATATGTATGCTATGTACTGTTTTCCATAGTGCTATATTTCATTGTTGTTACTATTCCGTTTCTGTATTCTCTTTTTCAAACTGCTTTGAGATGCTTTACTTGAATCGAGGGCCTCCGCAAACCTCACTTGTGAGATTATAGTGGGTAAGTTGTTGTAGAAATTCTTTTCTAAGCGGCCACTAATGCTTGCATTAGGTTAGGTTGTCTACATTACATCTCTTGGGTGCGGACCTTCCCTGGACAGGGTAAAGCGGGATGCTTTGTGCATCAGATCGCTCTTTTTATCTTTTACATTAGTATTGATTTTGAATTTCAGGGTACTACGACATTTTTGAAGAATGGGAACTCCAAAAGACAAGGTAAAATTCAATGTTGGTGGCAGAATCTTTGAAACTACGGCTACAACCTTAGCAATTGCTGGCGAAAATTCACTCTTTCGAGCTATGTTAGATGAGAATTGGAACGTGCATTCAGATCCAGCTATGACTGAATACTTCATAGATAGAGACCCTGATTATTTCGCCGTCCTTCTTAACCTGCTCAGAACAGGAGAGCTTTATATTCCTCCGAAGATAGATAAATATCTCCTATACAGAGAGGCAGAATATTGTGGCATTCTTGATCATGTCAGGTTAGCTAAATGGGGTCCGTTTGATGGAAATAGGGCCCAGTTGGCACAGCCCATAACGGACTGGTCAGCAGCGAATGGAACTCTTGCATACACTATTCGAGCTAGCCCGAGTGGATGGTGCTGTCTGGCTCAGGGTAGTGTTGTTCGCGTGTACGACTGGATGCTTGAAGAACATCCTATAATACATATTGCGCACCATAAGGTGAGAGACATTTGTTGGGTTGATGACAAACATATTGTGATAAGCTCTGATAAAAGACTAGCAAATGGAGGCATGAGGCTATTCAATGCATCCACAGGGAAATCAAGGTGTAAATTTCAAGTTACAGATAAATCGAGCGGTTTAGCTCCATTTTCCACAGCAAGTACACTAGATTTTGGCTCAGATTACAAGTTGTTCTCGAGTTGTGAAAACGGTGATGAACACCATGGGATTGGCAATTGGGATCTAGTCACAGGTAAGCTGATAAATTTCCACTGTAGTCCACCTCATCTCTCACTTAAAAAGGCTAGCAGGCTGCAATGGTTACCTGGTACCAACTGTTTGATGGCCTTTTATTTGGATTGTACAAAGGTTGATATCATCTTGTTTGACTTTAGAGATAACACTACGGTTCGGTTATTGACTGAGAAGCACGACAGACCTTGTGATCGTACTATTCAAGATGCAATAGTGATAGAGGAGAGTAGTTCAATTTGTGCATTACGTTGGAATGGAGCTTTAGGTTTCATGGATTTGAGGAGTACCGCTAGAGGTGTAAATTGGAGAAATACGGAAGATCCTTTTGCTAGTCCGTATTTTCCCAAACTGGCATATCACGAAGGGCAATTGTTTTCATCGTTTAACAATAGAATTTCAGTGCATTCTGGTTCTGATTGGCTTCGAACATCACAGCTTAGACATAGTGATTTTGGTGCAATTCATGATTATTCAATTGGTGGTAACCGTCTTTTCTCTCTGCAAAGTACAGGAAATATAATAAATGTATGGGAGACCCCTCGTCCACCAATTATATAAAATTTAGATTGTTAGAGTTGGTTTATCAACAACTCCATAGCCGATATTCAGTTTACACCATCCAACTTCTGCATATTTCATTCATGTATCTTTATCTTCTCAGCAATCTAATAAAGTTAATTTGAAAGCTATATTTTTAGATGTATGATGTATCAAATGTTAATCCTTTATGTTGCAGTTATATTACAACTAAGATGATCAGCAAATTTTAGTTGTGTAAGTCTGAAGTGTGTTCCGAAGTAGGAAATTCACCATTTTTTGTGCACAACGGGTATGACATCAATGGTTGCCCCAAAATCGGGTATATCTGCATTCCCCCCCGTAAATGTATTGCCTTTAGCTCTTATTTGATACCAGTGATTTGAGAGAACCTTTTACATTCCTTACATTTGAAACATGGGGAAAATAAATTATGGAAAAACTAAACAGACACCAAATAACTCTTTGTATGCTTTCTTTGGGAATTGGTATAGACTGACCACTGATGCCTTTTGAAGGGCTTTATATACCATACATTTTCAGCACAATTTGAACTTCATTTTAGTATTTATTGGGTACTTTTGAATAATGGGAACTCCGAAAGGTAGGGTGAAACTCAATGTTGGTGGCAGAATCTTCGTAACTACAGCCACAACCTTAGAATTTGCTGGCCAAAATTCACTCTTTCGAGCCATGTTAGATGAGAATTGGAACCTGCATTCTGATTCAGCAATCACTGAACACTTCATCGATAGGGACCCTGATTATTTTGCTGTCCTTCTTAACCTGCTCAGAACAGGAGAGCTATATATTCCTCCAAAGATAGATAAAAAGCTCGTATACAAAGAGGCTGAATATTATGGCATTCTGGATCATGTCAGGTCAGCTGAGTGTGATAAATTTGATGGCAATAGGCCTCGATTGGCACGGTCCATAACAGGGGTGAGATATCTCGGGCCATCCAAGCCAGCCCGAATGGCTGGTGCTGTGTGGCGCATGGTAGTGTGGTTCACATGTACGATTGGATGCTAGAAGAACGTCCTACAATCAATCTTGATTACCATAAGGCAAACAATCTTTGTTGGATTGATTCTGAAAATATTGTGGTTAGCTCTGATGAAAATCTAGATAGTGGAGGCATGGGGTTATTCAATGCTTCCACAGGGGAATTGAGATATAAATTTCAAGTTACAGATGTATTAAAAGGTTATACAGCAGATGCACTCGGTGTTAGCTCGGATAACAAGCTGTTTTCCAGTTGTACTAAGAGCACTAGCAATAAACATGGGATCGGTGTTTGGGACCAAGTTGCAGGTAAGCAAATAGATTTCCTCGATTGGTCACCATACAAGTATCAACACAATGCTAGCAGGCTGCAATGGCTACATGATACCAAATGTTTGATGATTGCTAGTTTCCACCCAAGGAATGATATCAGCTTGTATGATGTTAGGAATGACAAGGTGGTTTGGTCTTGGTCTGGTGTCTACGCAAGGAGCAGTTATGACATTGCTTGTGAGAAAATTTTTAGAGATGTGGTTGAGATAGAGGAGAGTAGTTCAATCTGTATAGTAGATTGGAATGAGTGTCTTGGTTTCATGGATTTGAGGGGTAATGGAACAATAAATTGGAGAAATTCTATCAAGGGTGTTATACCTTTTTTTCCCTGGGAGGGTAGAAGTTACTCTTGTTATCCCAAACTGGCATTTCACGAGGGGCAATTGTTTTCATCATTGAACGATACCATTACGGTTTATTCTGGTTCTGATTGGGTTCCAACATCACAGTTTCAACAGAGTCACGGTGGTCCAATTTGGGATTTTTCAATTGGTGGTGACCACCTTTTTGCTCTTCATAGAAACGAAGATGTTCTTGATGTATGGGACACCCCTCGTTCACCAATGACATGAATCTATATCCTAGTTTGGTTTTGTTCTTCTATCCCTATTCTCAATAGATTGTTAGAGCTGGTGGATCAAAGAAAGTACCATTTTTTTTTAATGGTAAAAATGAAGTTCTATATGTTTATCTTGGAAAATCTTGATGTAAACACCGTGTGTGGGTAAGTTTTTATCGTTAATCTTCTCAGGATCCTTCGAATAAAGTAAATTGGAAGTTTCTTTAAAACTGATAAACCAAACAGCTTTTTTAGATTCCTGGTGCATCAAAGGTTAATTATTTATGTAGCATTTCCATTTTACTGAGCTAAGGGTAAAATGCAGAGAATCTACCAAAGGTGTTAAGCTTTTCGCTACTCGCGTGAGTACTAAACCTTGTTATAACTAATTGACATTTCATGAGGGGCAACTGTTTTCATCAATGGATGATAGTATTTCAGTTTATTGTGGTTCTGATTGGATCGTAGTAACATCAGAGCTTCGACAGACTCATGGTGGTTTGATTAGTGATTTTGCAATTGGTAGTGCTGTCTTTTTGCTCTTGGTAAAGAAGAAAATGTTATTGATGTATGGAAGACCCCTCGTCCGCTAATTATATGAATCTATATCCTAGTTTAATTTGTTTCTTTTATTTATATCGATGATTTCAAGAGGTCATTATAGTTAGTTCATAGTTTTCGAGATTACAAGCCCTACATGATAAGAAGGCTTATCTATAGATGTCATTTGGTAACCTGATAGAGTAAAATGTTCTTTACACTGAGCATGTATATAATTTAAAACAATTTGTCAATAACTACCCTTGCCCTGCCTCTTCTATAGGCATTTTTATTTGTGAATGCCTGAGATCAATTGACCATTGTACTAGACAGTTTCGCTATCATTAGATTGTGTGGAAACATTAGACAACGTCAGCAGAAAGGAGGAGAAGACGGTAATCTGAAAGGACAATAATAACAGCTCATTCATAATCTTATAGACTCGACCACACGACAAATAGACACAGGCTTATGGCTAAACGCTACTGAAAACAAATCCCAATCTATTCAAATAAGTCGAATAAACAAAGGCTTAATCATGAAAATTAATAGTCTCAATCTGAAATTTTAATGCTAACCTTTTACATCCTTACATTGAATCATGGAGAAACTAAATAGACACCAAAACTCTTTGTATGCCAAATGTAGCTCTCTTTGGTGAATTGTTATATATATAAACAATACTTTTTCAGCACAATTTTAAGTTCATTTCAGTATTTTTTGGATACTTCTGAATGATGGGATTTCCAAGAGACAGGGTGAAATTCAATGTTGGTGGCAAAATCTTCAAAACTACGGCAACAACCTTAGCAGTAGCTGGCAAAAAATCATTCTTTGGAGCCATGTTTGATGAGAATTGGAATCTGCATTCTGATGCAGCAATCACTGAACACTTCATCGATAGAAATCCCGATTATTTTGGTGTCCTTTTGGACTTACTCAGAACCGGGGAGCTTTATATTCCTCCAAAGATCGATAAAAAGTTCCTATACAGAGATGCTGAATATTATGGCATTTTGGATCATGTCAAGTCAGCTGAATGTGATACATTTGATGGCAATAGACTCCGGCTGGCAAAGTCCATAACAGGCTTGTTAGTAGGAGATGGTAAGTTCACACCAGCCATTCAGGCTGGCCCGAATGGCTGGTGCTGTGTGAGTCAGGGTAGTGTGGCTCACGTGTACGACTTGATTCTAGAAGAACACCCTACAATCAATCTTGATTATCGTAAGGTGAACGATGTTTGTTGGGTTGATTCTGAAAATATTGTGGTTAGCTCTGATGAAAAGATAGCTAATGGAGGCATAGGGTTATTCAGGGCATCCACAGGGGAATTGAGGTATAAATTTCAGGTTACTGATGAAATGAATGATTACACAACAGGTATACTAAGTTGTAGCTCGGATTACAAGTTATTCTTTAATTGTAGAAGTACTAGCAATGAGCATGGAATCGGTGTTTGGGACCAAGTCACAGGTAAGCAGATAGATTTCTTGCCATACTATACATATGGTAATGCTAGCCGGTTGCAATGGTTGCACGGTACCAACTGTTTGATGGCCACTAGTTTTCATCCAAGGGATGAAAATTGTTGCATCAGCTTGTTAGATTTTAGGAAAAACACGATGGTTATGTCGTGGTCTGATGTTAGGGATCGAGTGAAAAAGCCTTATATTACTGATCAAACAAAGTTTAGAGACGTGATAGCAATAGAGGAGAGTTATTCCATTTGTGTAGTAGATGAAAATGCGCGTTTGGGTTCCATTGATTTGAGAAGTACTACTGATGCAAGTGTGGAATGGAAAGAAACTACAAGGGACAACACGAATTCATCTTTTTTCGGAGGTAACAACAACTGCTATCCCAAACTTGCATTTCATGAGGGACAATTGTTTTCATCAATGAAGGATAGAATCTCGGTTCTGATTGGATTCTAACATCAGAGGTTCGACAGAGTCATGGTGGTTGGATTTGTGATTTTTCAATTGATGGTGATCGTCTTTTTGCTCTTCATGGTGATGAAGATATTTTTGATGTATGGGAGACCCCTCGTCCACCAATTAAATGAATCGAAATCCTAGTTTGATTTTGGATTTTAGTTTCTTTATATCAATCTTTTCAATAGGGCGTTAGAGTTAGTTGGTGGATCAAGAAACTATAGCAGATGATTTCAGGTTAGAACTAAGTAGCAAACACCATGTACTATGTTCTTGAATGATGCATAATCATAAAATGACCAAGTGAAATTTTATATAAATTGATTAAGCAGGTAACCTATCTCATCTTCAAGATTAAACAGGTTTGTCTGTAGATGTCGTTTGGGTTAGTGTAAATGTTTTTCTTACAACAAAGATGTTTACAACTTAAACTCTTACAAGCTAGGTATTTCTATATATTTGTCATGTTTGAGATCGATTGACTACTCTACTACCTATCATTGTCCAAAAGGACAAAGAATGTTTTATAGGCCAGATTGATACGACCAAAAGAGATATGCTTATGACTAAACATTGTCAAGAACAAAAGCCCAATCTATTCAAATCGATTAGTAAAACAATCAATTAATATAATAGTTGCATGTATATGGGATGAAGTATAAGTAAAACGTAAAATATAATAGTTGCATGTTATATCGGAAATTAGTAAATCTCCTAATATATGATGAAATTGAAATGACTAATAGTATATTTTTATCATCTTGTAAATGTACGCAATAGATTCACTAAAATTGACCCATCCATTAGGAGTCCAGAAGTTTATATAATTTCTTCATTCTTAATTAAATATTTTAGATTTAAAGCTAGTATATGAATTAAATTCTTATAGGGAGCAATACTTTCTTAAATGGTGTTAATTCAAATTAGCCAGAGCCTCAATATGGATTCCAAACAATCGTTGGGAAGTGGAGCCATAATTTTTACCGAAGGAGTTAAAATATGAAGTAAACATACCAATTCAAATGAGTTTAACATCTACTATATAAACATTAAAAAATGTAATAATGTATCAACAGCATAATCCAAATTACACTGACTCCGTCCCTGATCAGGAAACTACAAAAAGGAATGTTACAGAGTTAGTTGCTCGATCACAAATATTTATTATAATCAATATATTTAATAGGCGTTTGGCCATGCGATACCATATCATGATATGGTGTTGTGAGATGGAATCAGCGTTTGGACATGCGATTTTACGCTGATTCCATCTCATGATTCCATATCATGAGAGGTGATACCATATTCTCCAAAAACCATGATATGGAATTATATGGCAATTCCATATCATGATTTGAGATATTTTAATACAATAATTGATCCATGAGTTTATATTTTGTTAAAACAACCCCACATTTATATCTACTAACCATTTGTTTCATATGTAAATAAAATTTATAATCACATCATTACTTTTTAAAATTTATTATTCTCACCAATATAAAATTTTATTATTACTTTAAATTTGGTGAATATAAATGATAAAGTAGAAATTCATTTGGTGAATATAAATAAGAACGAAGGGAGTAATACTTTTTTGATTTTTCATAATAAAAAAAACGTCTTAATCTTATGACTAAGCATAATATTGATAAAAGACGATTTTCATTGGCGATGCCGCACTTTCTTAATCTTAGTATTCGCAAAATGTTCGTTCACATGACTGAAGAATATCAAGTCCAATGGATTGAGGACTTGGGAAAAATTTGATCAATTAGTTATTAATATTTAGTCAAGTGGACTAGTTATAATTTTTTTGATTAAATTTTATTAGAAGTGTTTTTGACTCAAACTTGTGGTAACTTTTTAAAATTTCGTTAGTCTATAATATTTAACTATTGATTTTTCTTGTAAATAGTTAGAAGTCAGTGATGTTTGTTAATTTTTATCTTAGTGTATTTAACTTCTAAGTTAATATTTACTCATTAATGTATGTATTTTTTCTACTTTATAGGTTATTTGTAAGAGTAGTTGAGAGATATGAGCATATCAAGTACAATTTATGTTCAATTTTTTTTATTAAATTAAAGTTAGATGAAACAATTACTTAAGTGGAGAACAAATAACTTTGTAATAATTTATTATGCGATTGTATAATTTTTTGTTTATTTGATAAGATTGAATAAACAATTTGGGCTATTTTAATAGTTTTACAACTTATGGGATTTTTATGTTTATGAGAAAATATACAACACAAAAATTTCATATCGCATGTCCAAACAAACCTTCAATTTCATCTCATGATTCCATATCATGATACCATATCGCATGGCCAAACGGGCCCTTAATATATGTGCATATATTATATATCTTCCAAACTATTTTTTTCATGTACACAAGTATTTAACTACTTATATATTATTCATTCACTTCAATTATTTTTCTCTATACACCCGGCGATTTATGTTAATTTCTCGATTTAAGAAAAAAAAATAAAAAAATAGACCATTTTCCCGGTAAAAATTGTGCATTTTCGTCTACAACAGTTAAAGTTGTTAATAGTAGTTGATCCCTCAACTTGTACTGTAAGCTTCTCCTTTTCTTGTGTATGAAGAAAAAATATATACTAAAAAAAATCGATCAATACGAACCAAATTTCCTCTTCACATCGACGGAGAAACTTATATAAATATCGAAATTGATGCAATAAAGCATAAAGTTCTGTTAATTGTAAAGGAACTACGAAGCTCTGTTTTCTTCAGTAACCATTAACAATGGCGTTGTTTCGGAAATTGTTCTATCGGAAGCCACCAGATGGACTGCTTGAGATCGGAGGCGACAGAGTTTACGGTTCGTTTTCCCCTTTTTTTTTCCTTTTTTTTTTTTCTGTTTGGTTGTTGCGATCGAGCTAGATAATTACTACTAAATTTGAGTAATTTGGAGTTGTAAATTGTTAATTTTGCTTTATTTGTTCGGATTTTAACTTGAATTTCTAATTTTACTGTGGAAATGGGAACGGTAGAAGTGATCATATGTTCACTGTTTGCTTGTTGAGATCAAGCTGGATGAATACTTCTCCGATTGCTGAGTTTGATTTATTTGTTCGTATTTCGATAAATAATTGCTAATTTTTGCTTTATTTGTTCAGAATTTAACTTGAATGTCATTTTTTTACTGTGGAAAATGGGAACTGTAGATGTGATCATCTGTTAGGTCATTTTCTTTCTCTCTGAGTTGACTTATTGCTCAATTAACTCTTTAGAAAACCCTATTAACTCTTTGCTTTGTTGAGATTGAGCCGGATGAGTACTTCTCCAATCACTAAATTTGATTTGTTTGATCGAATTTCGATTTGTTGTTTGAAGACAAACAAGTGCTAATTTTGCTTTATTTGTTCGGATTTTAACTTTAATGTCTAACTCTACTGTGGAAACGGAATTTGATCATCTGTCGGGTCCTTCTTTTGTGCGCTTTGTCACTTTGTTTGGATGATTGTTATGTACTGTTTCATAATGTATCGTATTGAATTGTATTGTGTTGTATTGTTATCGTGCTACATTGCTTTAATAAATATAATGTTTAGATAGATTGTATCGTTCTCCGTCGTTACATACAAGAAATTGTAGGGTATGAGGTAGAGCTACTATAAAAAGATAGGGTAAATGATAAAATAGAATTATTAAATAAGTAAAACAAAATCGGTGAGTTGTCCAAAGCTCCCCATTTCAAAAAATTGACCTTTTACCTTGATTATAAGTATACTAGTTATTGGTTGCTATTGTTGCTATATTTGTTCATATTTTAACTTGAATGTCTATTTCACTGTGGAGTGATTATCTGTTAGGTCCTTTTTCTGTGTGCTCAAAATTCAAATGGTAAGATATGAGGGAACTAATTTGGATATGAAATGAAGCAGATGACTATAAAATATCTGCCTGCTGCATATAATAGTTTAGCTAATAGGTGCATCTGTTGTTATTTGCAGTATTTGATAGGTGTTTCTCTACTGATGTTTGGGAAGAGAAAAATTACAAAGGCAATGTAGCAAGCGTAATTAGCCAACTTCGGGATCATTACCCTGACGTGTCAATTTTGGCTTTCAATTTTCGGCAGGGTGAGTCAGAAAGCCTGATTGCAAACGATCTTTCCGAGCATGATGTGACCATAATGGATTACCCTCGACACTATGAAGGATGCCCTTTGCTCTCTATGGAGATGATAAACCATTTTCTTCGATCCAGTGAAAGTTGGCTCTCCCTCGGGCAGCAAAATGTGCTCCTACTACACTGTGAATGGGGTGGTTGGCCAGTTTTGGCATTTATGTTGGCTGCATTATTGATATATAGACGACATTTCAATGGGGAACAGAAGACCTTAGACATGATTTATAAGCAGGCTCCTCACGAGCTTTTGCACTTAATGCAACCTCTAAATCCAATTCCTTCTCAACTAAGATATTTACAGTATGTAGCAAGAAGGAACTTGAACACACAATGGCCTCCCTTGGATAGAGCACTCACTCTGGATTGCATTATTATAAGGATGATACCTGACTTTGATGGCAAGGGTGGTTGTCGGCCCATATTTCGTATTTATGGACAGGATCCATTAATAGTTTCTGATCGGTCTCCGAAAAGTTTGTTCTCAACACAAAAGAAAAGTAATGTTGTCCGTTACTACAAGCAGGTTAGATATTTTTTCCCCTTCAGAAAACTCAACTATCCTTTGCAATTTCAGGAATGTTGCTATCCTTGAGGGGAAAAAAAGGGAATCTTTGTTAAGTTCTCTGGAAAAGGACATCCTTTGTTCAGGATTGACACATAAACGGGGTCAAATTGTCCATAAACTTCAGACTTACCAAAGAAATAGTTGTTCCCCCTAAACTTCACTTTGAAAAATCATGATTGATGAACTTGTCAAACTCTTTAGATAAAATGCATATAAAGTGAGGATGTTGAATGTGTTATCCTTGATAGGATGACGAGGGGTGTTATATAAGATTTTAAGTGGATCGATGATCCACTATCTAATGATTTGATTTACTGAAGTTTCTGACATCTTTCTTTGACTAGTAATTTATACATTCTTTGCCCTTGAGCAATGTGTGGTTGTAGGTTACATGGTAATATGTCAAGATTGTTGATTTTATGGAACAAAGATACTTGATTTAGAGTTAATTGGACCATTTGAGTATCTGATTTGTTGATCTGACACCTCAGTTTTACAACAATTCCTTCTATATTGGGGCTTCAAGTAAAAATTGGTTGTATTTGGTCCTGTTATATGCGACATTCTTGAGCAATCACAGAATCCATATGGACTTTCTATCCTACTCTTTCCATCTTTTATGGTGTATGAACTCTAATTTGGAGTCCCACTAACTATTGACAAGGCATTTATCATGTTGTTGCAGGAAGAATGTGAATTAGTCAAGATTGATATCAATTGTCATATACAAGGTGATGTTGTCTTGGAATGTATTAGCTTGCACGATGACCGGGAAATAATGATGTTTCGAACCATGTTTAACACATCTTTTATTCAGTCAAGCATTCTGATACTTAACAGTGATGAAGTTGATACATTGTGGGATGCTAAGGATCAATTTCCAAAAGACTTCAGAATTGAGGTATCACTATTCTCGTTAGATTCACTTTTCTGTTATCTTTATGTTCGCTCTATCAAGAAGCATAACAGTTTACAATTATGCACGGGTCGAAGGTTCTTTTTTCAGACATGGATATTGCTGCTTCTGTAGTCCCTGTTGATTTGTCTTGTTTCGATAAGAAGGATGGCCTTCCAGTGGAGGCATTTGCTAAAGTTCAGGAAATCATTAACAGTGCCGATTGGCTAAATCAAAAGGGTGATGCTGCTAGCAATATGCTCGAACAAATAACTGAATCAAATTTGATCCTGGAAAAATTGGGATCTCCACCTGAGACAACAGCCACTACCAAGCTCATTGATCAAGCTACTTTGGAGAACCCTCAAAAGAGGCAAGAACCTGCAGCATTAGAGAATAATGCTAAGGGCTTGGCACAGTCTACTTTGGAGCAGCAGGTTGGGTCATCCTCTGAAGCATACCGTAGCAACAAACAAGAAGCTGTGTTTCAACTTGTTGAAACCAAAGGTAAGATGAAAATGTCACACTTGCAACCATTAATCTCTCTTTCATAACCTTTCCCTATTGGCACTAGTGTAAAATCTAGTGCTCAATTTCAGATTGTTGGGAAAAAAAGGCATAATACATAAAGAAACACTCAAACTTGGCATCATTGGCAAGTAAGCATTGCATCTTTGAGAGTGTACATCTAGACACCTCAACTAACAACGAAACACTTCACAACTCGTCCTTATTGTGTCCCGTGGACACCCGATGCTGATGTGGCATATAAATTTTGGAGGTATCTAGATGATCATTTTGTAAGTTGGAGTGTTCAACTGACAAGGTGGAGACGAGTTGAGATGTCTAGATGTGCATAGTCAAATTTGGAGTGTTTACTTTCCAGTTGATGCCAAGTTTGAGTGTAGTTATATATTATGTCAAAGAAAAACTGAGATGAAAATTATAAAGTTGCAGCCATCAATCTCTTTTCCAATGCTTACTTCTACTGGTTTTAGTGTAGAATCTAGTGCTTCTGTTACATCACCACCAGTGTCACCTCATGAAAGCAAAACAGTGGAACATCCTTCACTTCATGGAAAAGAATGTGGTAAGCTGCAAGAAGTTTCTTCTCTATCTGAAATCAAGGACCGACCACTCATGACAAATGTCCTCATGTCGCCTACTCTTCCACCTTTATTGACAAAGGATCAAGGTATAGTCACTGGAAAGCCTCTATCTCCTGCTCCAACGCCACCAGCACTACTCCCACCACTCAAGGATAAATTGGATGTACCTTCTCCATCGCAGCCTACTCCTCCCAGAGACCAAAGTACTAATTCTATATGTTTGAAAGATGATGCAACTACAGTATCTCAACCTTACACATCATTGCTTCCTCTTGGGATGCCTTTAAGTCCATGTGAGAATGACATAATTGCCAAAATGGAACCTTCTCTGCCTACTTTCCCTTCTGGGAGTCCTTCTCCATCAGGCCCCATACCCCCCAATATCAAACATTTAGAAGAAAAGTTGGTCAGTAAGAATGGGACGTCACCATTGCCACCACCTGTACCACATTTAGTCCCTGTGTTGGAGGAGAATTCTGCTTATGTGTGTGGAACTCCTCAAACTTCAGCTCCTCCTACACCACCTTTGAAGCAAAATTTAACTTTCAGTGGTGGGTCATCACCACCACCACCGCCGCCATCGCTGCCTCCACCAACACCTAGTTCTTCCCCATGCCTGTTACTTACAACCCCTGGGTTGAACAAGAATTGTTCCTCAATAAGTGGACCACCTCGACCTCCATCTCCACCTACCCCACCTTTGAAGGAAAGACTAGTTTCCAAAGGTGGAATGCTACTGCCTCTGCCTCCACCTCCACCTCCACCGCTTCCTGAGCAGCCTGTGAAGGAGGATTTTTCTCTAATTGAAAAACCCTGTCCACCTCCACCTCCACCACTTCCTGAGCAGCCTGTGAAGGAGGATTTTTCTCTAACCGAAAAACCCTGTCCACCTCCACCACCTCCTTTGCCTTCATCACAGGCTTCTAAGCCTACAGAGTTATATGCAGTACCACCATCACCACCTCCTCCCTCCTTGGTTTCATCTCTCAAGGATAATAATAATCTCCCAAAGAGTGTTCCTTCTGTTCCTCCTCCTCCGGTTCCTTTCCCTAAGGTGAATAATATGCCTGCTTCTCCATCTCCAACCCCTCCTATTGCTCCTCCACCTAGCAAAAATTACCGACGGATGTTGTTTAGCACTATGACTTCAAGAAGCAATTCAACAAAGAAGCTGAAGCCATTGCATTGGTTAAAGATAAGTAGAGCAGTCCAAGGAAGTTTTTGGGCTGAAATTGAAAAATGTAGCTATGCCTCCAAGTAGGTTTTGGACATATTGTTAATGCGCCCATGTGGTCAACTCCTTTTTCCAGAGTACAATGTTTCATTTACTTCTCTGCATTTCTGTTTTATAGGTCATCCGTGATTGATATGCCAGAACTTGTATATTTCTTCTCTGTTCAAAATTTAGACCAAGTCGGTTCAGGAACGAACGGGAATTCAAAGACCAAATTTGGACAGAAAGTTCAGAAAGTGCAGCTGGTGACTCTTCTATCTAATTTTTTTTTATTTATATGCACAAAATGTTTTCCTGAAATTAATTAAAATCCCTTTGCACCATTCCATTGTTTGACATAAACATTAATAGCTTAATTTTTTTAAAAAAAATTTATAAGCTACTTGAGGTTCTTAACTAATATAATTATGCACTTTCTGAAAAAAAATTCTTAAGCTCTTATACTTGATTATCTTCCTAATGCATCTTGCTCGTTCATCCCCATCTGTTACACCATTTCATGTTTTACATGAGGTCATTTCCAGTTTGGAGAGCTTTTAGCTTAACAAATTGTGATTATAGAGATTTCATCAAGTATAACCGCTGACCAAGCACATTTGTTATATCAAAACCTAAGCTTGTAACACCAAGCAATACTGTACAACGTCATGGTTGTAGTATCATATCTTTCTATTGTGCCAGCATCTTGAAAGATTAAATGTTTACCAGTTACTGTTGTTGCATTAACTTGAAACCTTTCCTATGCTCCCTGCCAAGCACAAGTATTAAAAGCCACAATAAATCCTAGTTGGATTTTCAAGGATGGCAAGTTCTTGCAATCATATGGTTTCTGTGATGATTGTGCTGTTGTTTACTTAAAGCATTCTTAAATTTACTTAATATAACAAAATATTAAGCGTATAAAGAACTGCAGTTCCATTTTATAGGACACCAAAATTTGAAGGCACTTAGACAGTTAATGTGATCAGTTTCTTGAAAAAGGGAACAGACTGACTTATCATATTCGTATAGAGGTACCCTGATTATTAGTATATAGCAATGTTTTGTATGTCATATGCTAGTATCTAATCGCTGATTGTATCTCTAGTTAATATATATCCCTCTTATGTTAGTAGATAAGCACATTCTCATTCACAGAAGTTAATGCAGGATATCACTCATATTCTGACTAACAGTTTATTGATCCTCTAAATTACTAAGCTCTACAGATAAATTTAATTTCTTGGTTATTTGGATTAGATGTTTTCTTTTAATGACATGTCACTGGTTAGATAAATTATATTTCAGAATTTTGCTTCCTAATGTTTTGAAACACCTGATCTAAATGCAATCTTGTTAAACAATTTGTAACATTGCATAAATCCCCCTTACCTGATACATGTATTATACTGTCGGACGCTACTGGAGTTCTCTCCTGATGAATAGCTGGAAAGAGAAGACAAAACTGTGATACTAGCTCTAACACAATGTTGTAAGAAGATAATTTATCTTAATCCTTTTTACTTTTCTGTAGGTTGATCATAGACGGGCTTATAATTGTGAAATTATGCTTTCTAAGGTGAAGATACCACTGCACGACATGCTGGTAAGCAAAATTCATCTGCATATATTGGATATATTTTTTTGGCACAGCTTGATTGGTGTAGAAAAATTTCCCCGAGTAAAGCTTCATGAACCATATGTTTGTATTTATCTGTGCATATTTGAATGATTAACAATTCCTTCTCCATGGCTTCAATAGGATTGGTGATGTTTGCCCAATAATTCTTTTACCATTTTAAGGTCTCAATCAACTTGGAATCGCTTCTGTATTGTTTTATAGTTAAATACATTTAATTTAGAGAAAATGGTCAAAAATACACCTGAGGTGCCACATTTTTGTGAGTTTCCTACCTGAACTATCAGGTGTTCATTTTTCCTACATGTAGTCTTGAAATGTCACCAACTACTTATCACAGCACACCTAAACTATCAGTTGTTCCCTTTTCCTACCTTAACGATGGTGATAGTACAGGTAAGAAAAGGGAACAGCTGATAGTACATGTGTGTTTTGATATATAGTTGGTGATAGTTTATGTAGAAAAAGTAAACACTTAATAGTTCAAGTAGGAAACTCGCAAAAACGTGATACTTTAGGTGTGTGTTTGACCTTTAACTCTTCAATTTATTTTCACTTTTGATGCTCCTTCTTAGTGATGATACTCTTCTTTTCATCAGTGTTCCTAGTCTATAAATCTATGTAGCTTCTCATTGATTTCTGTTAATCCTTCTATATGTTGAACTAACCTTTACTATGTAACCTGTTGAAAATTGAATGCTGGCTCTGTTGTTGTCTTATTCGACTTTGATATTTGTGATAGACTTCAGTGCTTGCTTTGGAAGATTCAGCATTAGATATTGATCAGGTGGAGAACCTGATTAAGTTTTGCCCAACAAAAGAGGAAATCGAAGTGCTCAAGGTAAGAAATTATTCCACAAGAGAAATGTAATAAGATATATTACTCAATACATATCGGAATGTTGTTGACGAACTCATTTATCCAACGTTTCTGTTTCTGTTGCAGGGTTATAAAGGAGAAAAAGAGAAGTTGGGTAGATGTGAACAGGTCTGCCAATGCCATTCTGAATAACCTTATCTTGATTCTTGATATCAGTTTCTCTTTCAGGGACTTTTTCCTGTAGTTTACATAATATTTCTATGGCTCTGTAACAGTTTATGTTAGAACTGATGCAAGTCCCACGAATAGAGTCCAAGCTACGGGTTTTCTCATTTACTATTCAGTTTCAATCCCAGGTGAGAGTACAGTGCATCCGCTGCCTGCATTTAGAAGTGTGGGGTTTCATCTTGCTGAAGGTGTTTTTTTCTTTACAATGTTTTCAGATTTCTGAGCTAAGGAACAATCTGAATATTGTGAATTCAGCAACTGATCAGGCAAATATTTTACTTCTGTTTCTTTGTCTCCCTTATTGATCAATCTTTTATTACACTCAAATGTTTTCTAACATCCTTGTCTATCCCGTGTCGTTTCAATGTCCTAAGCAGATCAGAGGTTCATCGAAATTGAAAGGGGTTCTGCAGACAATTTTGTATTTGGGAAATGCTCTCAACCAGGGAACTGCAAGAGGTTGGTTATTATTTGTTTCTTAGTAGAAGCATATTTTGCTCACCATATTTTCCTTATGTCTTATTGCCTTCTTCTTTTGTTTGATTTAAAGAGACAAAGGATGGGAAACCGGGCAGTAGAATTGCAGAATTATACTCCTTCTGTTCACTTTTACTTGTCAACTACAGTAAAAATAAATTCATTGATTTTTACTTGTCAACTTTAGCATATCAATAGAAAGATTAAAAAAATCAGTGATTTCTCAACGCTTAATGCATTTCTAGTCTTAGAAATATTTGTTGTGTGTTTGATTCATGGAATGCTATTCTTATCCATTTGGTGTTTCTTTGAGCAATTATTGTTGTCTTGATGCTACCGGTATAGGGTCTGCTGCTGGGTTCAAGTTAGACAGCCTCCTTAAACTAACGGACACACGTTCATGGAGCAATAAGATGACTCTCATGCATTATCTTTGCAAGGTAAGGATCTTCGCTCGGAAAATAGCTTGACGAGATCAGAAAAACGGGGTTATATGCTTGACGAGATCAGAATAACGGGGTTATATGCTTGACGAGATCATAATAAGATCACTCTCATGCATTTGGTGTGTAGATGTGATGTTTAATGCCAGATTTTTCATCTTGTTGATATTGCTTTACCTCTAACACTTGATCTTAGCAAGCACAATCCTTCTTGACAATCAAGGTTTCTTTAAGGTGGCTATGCAGCATGAAATTTTAAGGTTTTATCTACCTATCAGAGGGAAAAATAAAAAGATGAAAAAACTAAAGGTTTTATCTTGACAAAATGCATGTGAAGTAACTTTTACTTGTGCTAGTGACAATCATATTTTGCAGAATAGTTCATGATTTTTTTTCCGCCAGATCCTTACGGACAAATTGCCTGAACTACTTGATTTTTCTAAAGATCTTTCCAGCTTGGAACCCGCATTGAAGGTATCTTTACTTGAACCGGCTAATGACATAGTTATTAATCATTAGAGACATGGATGGAAATACTGAGTCAATACCATTTTTGTTCAGATACAACTGAAATATTTGGCAGAGGAAATGAAAGCTATTAGCAAAGGAATGGAGAAAGTTGTAGACGAGCTGTCCATGTCAGAAAATGATGGACTAATGTCTGAGAATTTCTGTAAGGTAATCTATCTGCTTAACTAATCCACAAATATACTGATTCTGTTACATTTCAGGCCATTTATGATCGTCTTTGTTATGTAATCACTTTCTTGTTCCAACACGCTGACAAACTCTAATATTTTCTTCTTGGAACCCCTACTACTTAGAGGAGACCAGTATTTGAGATTGTACAATAACATTATTTTTATAACTGTGGTGTCCGGTTCAGCATTGTACAGTAGCAATCAAAAAGTTTTCCTAATTAGCTACACACATTTTGTCAGGATAACAAACAAAAAAATATTGTAGGACACCGGTGTTCTCATTAGTTTGTGTATCTTCTACTTGCCAGGCTCTGACGGAGTTTCTTAGCTGTGCTGAAGGTGAAGTCAGTTCCTTGGCTCAACTTTTTTCTGATGTGGTATGTCTGTCCTTTTGTGACACGGGTATTTTTGTCCTTATAGTACTTCGACGATATTGAAATATTCCTTGTCTGGTGTCTTTTCTGCCACATGTGACAGGGTAAAAATGTGGATTCGCTGATTATTTATTTTGGAGAAGACCCTGCTCGTTGTCCATTTGAACAAGGTAATATTTAATCAAGGCAACCAAGAGTTTATTACTAAAATGGTCACTGAACTACTAGAAATAGGTGATCAAAGTCACTTTTCTTTCTTTTGTATCGAAAATTCAATTATCTTTGCTATTTTACTCAAAAGTTCATTTTCCTCTTCTTCCTTGCTATACTTTTTGTTCTGTGCACTCGCTTCAGATGTTCGACAACATTCATACATCTATCTGATTCCTTTCTGGAGTTCTTTTTTTATTGTTGAAATCAATATTTACAATTATTACTATTTTCAGTCGTGTCAGTACAAAAGCTGTTAGAAATTTCATATGGATATATCTAATATCTTGTTTCATACTGATATCCTCTAAGTTGTGGTTATTAAAACAATTCTTCTTTAGAATGAGATGATCCTCAGCTTACCTCTATTGTACGTTTTCTCCTAGTTGTCTCGACATTAATGAGCTTCCAAAGAATGTTCAATCAAGCCTTAGAGGAAAATCGCAAGCAGCTGGAGTTCGAGAGAAAGAAAGCAGAGAAGGAAGCTAAGGAGAAACAGAGGACAAGTGCTTCAGATCATAAGAAGACTTGAAACTTTGATCATTCAGTATAGTGTGAAATAATGTAATCATATATATGCAGCCCGGGCTTTTGTTCAATGGTAAAGGTAGTACAATGTGAGATGTGTGGTAGGCATGCATCACGTGTTCAAGACATGCTGAGGACTGAGGATCCAAATCTATTTAAGTTGAGAAGGATGGAACGGGCCAGTAATCCACCAAGTTTCGGAGCTGGAGACAGCGGATTTCTCAGCTATCAGAAAGAAAAAATGTAGTCATTTATCAGCCTTGAGCTTTGGTTCAACGGTAAAGGTAGTACAGCGTGAGATGTGTGGTAGGTGTATGTATATCACGAGTGCGAGTCTTGCTGGGGAGCCAAAGCGTAGTATTTAAGTTGAGAAGGATAGAGGGGTGGGATGGTAATCTACAAAGTCTCCCCGAGCTGGACACTGCGGATTTTCTTTTTAAAAAGAACAAATGTGACTAGTCATATATCAATATATCAATCAGCATGTTCTCCAGCAGAATGATATCACTGACTTGTCTGCAGACATCACAAAGCTCTCAATGGACTGAAGCAAGCTGTCTGAGCTTTTTCACTCGTTCCAGAACTATATTGGAAGTTGTTGCATATCGTAGCAAAGCTTCCCAAGATTGAAGATTTGGGGAGTAAGACATCAGTTCTTGATGGTGAGCGGTGAACTGGTAAATGATGTACGTCTCTGTTTGATTTTCTCGTGTTGTTGATCAGTGAGTGAACGGTTATCTCCTTACATGGTCTTGGACAATGCTCACTTCATCAGGTAATTTTTGAGGTTGAGCTAAGGCCCGAGGTTCATTTTCTTAATAGTTTCAAAGTAAAGTATCCCCGTCGATCTTGGAAGCGAAGGCAGTTCTAATGGTGAAATGGAAAGTGGACATTCTTTTGTGTGGAGAAGTTGGCAATGCACACTGTATACAGTTCTCTAACAGGTAAGCTTTCTGTTGATGCTCCTTTTTATTTGTTTTAACTGACCTTTTTTAACACATGTTTTGTTAGAATAATTGTTTCCAATGTTTTTGCAGAATGTCTAGGAAGTTAGTAAGTGGGCAGGATAACTTCCGGACAATGGTGGAGGTAGGATTTTCACTAAGAGCCCCTTCTGCGGTTCTGCCCCGCTAGCTTGGCCTCAGCTTCCAAGGTGTGTGAAAAGTAAAAATTTCACTAGAGATGGCATATGCTTCTAATTAAACAATTTTCCGTTATATTAGTTTTGTTTTTGAACTATTTGTGTTTTGCGTTCCACTCTCGATTCAATTAATTTATTAATTATTTTTGGCCACCATGCCTTTGTATATATATTAAATATTATAGCAATCCATATTTGTCGTACGTGTCACTTACTACGTGGGACATTATTGATACATTTTTCATTGTCATACTACATAAACAAATTCTCAAACTTGGCCTGATAAGTAAATACTTTAACTTTAATAGCGCACATTTAAAACATTCCTAGGAACATTCACATTTACTCCTACTATATAAGTGTAACGAAACGACAGTACAACCAACATGGATTGTGGTGCACTGGTGGGAGTGCTTTACCCTTAACCAGAGGTCTCGGGTTCGAGCCCTGGGTATGGAGAAAATCCTGTTGGGAGCGCCACCTCCGAATGGGCCCTGCAGTGCGCAATCCGAATTTAATCGGAGTTCTAATGTGAGCCCCGGACACCGGGTGGGAAACCCAAAAAGAAAAAACGACTCT
Source organism: Solanum verrucosum (assembly GCF_900185275.1). Taxonomy (NCBI): domain Eukaryota; kingdom Viridiplantae; phylum Streptophyta; class Magnoliopsida; order Solanales; family Solanaceae; genus Solanum; species Solanum verrucosum. Next base: position 3,372,867 of record NW_026020630.1, read on the forward strand.
ACAAGCAAGTCGTAGTTAATTAAACTAGGTTTGGAGATGAGCAAAACACAAAGATATATAGCTAGGTTAGGGATCTCCAAAAAGAATATGACTAAGAGAAGCAATACCCCACAAAAATTGTTGGTGGGGGTGGGGGAAGGGGAGGGGTGAGGGATGTGTAGGTTGGTGATTTTTTTTAATTGAAAAATTGGGGGTGGTAAGAGATGCGGGTGGGGGTGGAGTGGGTATGGGGTTCAAGGTAGAAACAAATTTAAATTTCTTTTTGTATGAGAATTATTTTATTTTTTTTAAAAAAAATAATAGTAATTTAGGGATGGGGTGGTGTTAGTATTGGGGTAGTAGCAATTTAACATTGATTTAATGTTTTTTTGGCTTTAGGAGATTAAAGTGGATTAGAACTATTTTATTCAAAACATATTTGACCGAATTCATATATATCTGTATAAAATATGGGTGGACTATAATCCAATCATATTTGGCTCAATCTATTCAAATCCAGTCCAATACAACCATTTGCTAGCACTACACATGCAAATAAAGAGTCTTAAAACGGATTGAAATTGGAGATTAAATTGGGCTCAATTAAAAATTCTTTTACAATGTATTAAATTGAAACTAAATAAAATTATTTTGAGCTCAACCCATAAAATTTTGAACGGGTTAAGCGGGTTACCTATATTTGTGCTCATTTTGACACCTCTATCCCACAATATCAGGCAGCCGTTGTCGTGAAGCAAAACATCACAAGATATTTTAATAAATACTTGGTGATAGTTCAAGTGAGAAACGTAAACACCTGATAATTCATATATAAAACTCGCAAAAAGAAAAATGTTGCATACTTCATTGTTTCTTTTACCATTATACAAATACAACAGTCAGTTGAGTGTAGCTTGTTCCTATATTGCTTTCTTGGGAGAGAATTGAGAAGCTTATAATAAATATCGTCAGATTTCTCTATAACCAATTATATCTATCTAAATATTTCACTATATCAATCAAGTTTTGTATGGAATCGATTTTTCATCCATAACAACATTTTTATAAAAAAAAAATATTGAACAAATGACTATTATAAAAAGATATTAGTGTATCTTTTACATAAATAAGAAGGGAAATAAAGAAATTTTCAGATATGGGGTCAGATATAAAAGTACTCCATTATTGATAATTAAAAGCAATAATTTGACGTTCAAACGACCAGAAGTAGTACATTAATATAAAAAATATATCTTTTGTAGGTGAAAATTAATAATATAGTACGAAAGATTTAAATGTAAATAAAAAACTTCATCATTTTATATTCTTATAAAAAAAAAAGTAATTGTAAATAGCAAGTGTCGGTGGAAGGAAAAAAAAAACAGTTTTTCTATAAATAATACATCCAAGGGAGCAGCTTCCTGTGACTAATTTATAGATTGTTGGATTCACATGGCAGAAAAAGGCAAAAGATAAAAATAGTACTGATAAATTTATTATCATATAACTAAAAATTTGCGTAATTATAAATTTATTGTCATGTGATTAAAAAAATTATGAATTTGAATTGTATCTGAAAATAATTTTTTTATATAATTATTGATGTAATATACCACAAATACAATAATTCACAAGTAAAAATAAAATGAACAAAAATTAATGAATAAATTTTTAGGCTATAAAACATAGATATCTCACTCTATATCCCGCATATAACAAAAGTTTATTGTATTGTATTTCTCTCTACTTCGTCAGGTATAAATAAAATAAAATTATGTATTTATTATTAGTAATAATTTTTAACATAATAAAAAACATAAATATCTTTAATAAATAATATCTGATCAAAATTAAATTTATGAGTTCGATTACTACAATATGTGTGACATGATGTGAGGGAGGGAGAAAATGTTGGATGAGGATAGTAAAATGCGTTGAATCGAAATCATGATCGAATATAATATTAATTTAATAAAAGAGTTTATTGAGAAATAAAATTATAGATTCATTTTGTCTCTGCACCCTTATCTTCTTGGAACAGATGAAAATATTTGATACATACAATATTGTCGATAGGTCGGTATATATCTGACAATATATAAAATAGGATTTTGTAGCTAGTTTGTCTTTTTATTGCACTAGCATCCTCAATATTTTCAATTATTCGGTATTGAATTGATTAATTTAAATTTATATTGAGTAAACGTAAATTAAAAAAAAATGTTTCATTTTAAAAGAAAAATATTTTAGACTTTGAATTAACCACTCTCATCCCACTAAAGAAAAATATCACTTTCAAAGTTTGTATAATTTTATTTTTTTATTTTATAGAAATTACGAGATTATTTTAAGGATGTCCTCGGCATTTAGGGATTATGAATAATAATAATAATAGAATCTTGTTCAATAAGTGAAACATATTAGTTATCTTTTTTTTAAAAATAAAAATGACTCTAAAGCGATTGTAATAAAGAATTGATCTGAAACAATATATTTCATCGCAGATATATCATTTCACAAAGTATGTATCTAAATAGGCCAAAATCTCGATAGTTAAGTTAACTTTGGGCCTTCCATTATTAAAAAAATAAAATATGTGCATAATCGTTGTATCTCATCATATAATCACACTGATACGTATTTTTCCAATACTTCTTAATATAGTATGACATGAAGGCAATAATACAAAAAGAATAATAAAACAAAATAATTTGATTGTGGTTCGAAAAAGTTGAATAGTTCATATCCTCAATGGTTATAAATTTTCTAACGTAACATATATAGTCCATTAAAGTTTCCATTTGAGTAAAAACAGCTTGTGAGTTCTATGCATCATTACATTTACTAAGCCAAAAAGAGGTTTATTCCAGCAAACTTTTTTCGTCAAAAAATTATATTAATATCTATAAAATTAATTTTTTATTTATATATGAAAAACGCTTTTTTGTATTTTTTTTGTTTTAGTTTTCTAATTTCTATGTTTCAACAATAGTATATTCTTCAATAAAATTAAATATTGCGTTAAATAACAAAAACATTAGCGAGAATTCAATGCATCCAAAACCAAACTCAAAATCTCAAAAGGTAATAATGAAGCTATAGATCTATATTAGTACTATCCTTTTTTTCTTTTTCTTTTTCTTTTTTTGGATAGTACAAAATTATAAAGAAATAAGGAAACATTTGGTAAAGTGTATTAACAAAAATAATGTATGCATTAACACTTTGTATTAGTAGTCCCTTGTTTGGTACACTTTTCCATGCTATATATAACTAATGCAAAAATTACTTATACACTCTATTGTGTATTGAGGAGTGTATTGCTAATACGATGAATTTCTGGTATTAGTAATGCAAAAGGACTCAATTACCCCTCAAAAACATTTTTACATCTTTTCCATCATAAAACTGGATGATACTTTTGTAAATAAATATTTTTATTCAATGTATACTATTTTTAAAAATACCAAACCAAACAATGCATAAGAAATAATCTATGCAATTAATGCAAATATCCCTAATACAAATATTACGAATGCATTCTATTTAGCATTATTTTTATATATTCTACTATCCTAAAAAGAGGAAAAGAAAAATAAATAATTAATCCAATTTTTTATTTTTTATATTTAAAGAAGAACAACTTCTTAAGAAGTTGGAAAAGAGCAAAATAAAAGACTCCTCTCTCTCTGTTTGAGAAATTTCATTGTTTTGACAAACTTTGATTTCTCACCAAACTCCATTGTTTTTTTAGCTTAAACAGTGAAACCCCACAAATCAATACTACTCCTTACAATCTTGAATCATCAATAGAGTGAAAAAAGGCAAAAATATGGAAGGGGGCAATAGGAGGAGGAGCAAATCATCAAGAAATAATGGTGTTGTGGCAACAGGTTCAGTTTGGGAGAATAGAATGAAACTTGATGAAGTAAAAGGTGGATTCAAAGTGTTTAGTAATAGTAGTATTGAAGAAACCCCAGATGAAAATGATGACAAAGATTGTGTTTTTATTAGTGGAAGTAATACTCAAGTGGATGAAAAGTTGGATATGGGGCCAAAAAGAGAAAATCTTGATGTTGGGGTAGTGAGTGGAAAGAGAAAAACTTGGAAAACTACTGAGAGTTTTGAGGGGAACCCAATTCAGATTGCTAGTAAAAAAACTGATTTGAGCAAAAATTTGGATGAAAAAAGTAGAGATTTGAGTGTTTCTGCTGATGGGGTTGCTGGGATTACAAAGAAAACTTTGAAAAATGAGAGTTTTGAGGGGAACCCTTTTCAGATTGCTAGTAAAAAAACTGATCTGAGCAAAAATTTGGATGAAAAATGTAAAAATTTGAGTGTTTCTGTTGATGGGGTTGTTGGGATTACAAAGAGAACTTGGAAAAGTGAGAGTTTTGAGGGGAACCCTTTTCAGATAGCTAGTAAAAGATCTGATTTGAGGAAAAAATTGGATGAAAAAAGTAAAGATTTGAGTGTTTCTGCTGATGGGGTTTGTAAAAAAGTCCCAATTCAGAGCAAGAAAAGTTCTGAGCTGAGAAAGCTGAAATCTGATAAGTCTGTTAATGGGAATGTGAAAAAATCCAATCTTGATGAGTCAAGTAAGAATCTTGAAGGATCAATTGGGATTAAGAAGACAAAATCAGAGGAGTTTGGTATGTGTGAAGAGAAATTTATCACAAGCAATGTGGTATCTGAGGATGAATCTGTAAATAAATTAGAAAAGAATCTTGAAAATGGAGATGATGATGAAGAATGGGACGACGTATTGGAGGAAGATATCGATGAGAGAAATGAAAAGAGAAGTATTGATGTTAAAGAAATTAGAGTTCAAGAACAGAATAAGCTTAAAAAGATTGTGATTGAAGATAAGAGATTTCAGTACAATAATAAAAGGCAAATGCCAATTTCTTCAATTAATATGAAACAGTCCCCTCCTACTTTAGTCAATGCTAATATTCATCAAAGTGCAACAAGAACCAAATCAGGTAAAATGCCTGCATTTCCTTTTATGTTTTGCTTCATTCAATGTTTGCTCAGGTTCTCCAAAAATGTTGTTGTACATGTGTTTTATCATCCCAAAATGTGCTACTTGACTTGCGTTTCATTGACTCTTTGTTTATGAAGTTTGATTCTGAATTCCTTTTTGAATCTTGTTGCATTTTCAGATGAATTCCAATCTAGACAACATAGCAAACTACAAAGCTTGGGTGAGTTCAATCTCTTACTATCTTATTAGAACTCAATGTGATACTGCATCTATGGTAAAATTTATTCGTATTCTATATTTATACTAAATCAATGAATGCATGACATGTGTCTTTCATACGCACATTTTTCACTTGAATTTCAAGCTGCTTGCACCTATTATTTATTGGTCCAATGTCCTCACCGCTCACTATTAAAATGTTGGGGAAGTGGTGGGGAATTACCGGTATTCAGTACTAGCAGAGTGAAAATTGATCATACCTTTCGGACTTTGGCATTTGCCTATTACCCGTATCCCATAGAAACTGACCTCAATAATGTTTGCAATCATACCTTAGTTCAGGATCTACGTACGAATATGTAGGAGGAGCTACTGCCTTCCTGCTAATCGTTTCAAAGAAAAAGGAAACGAAACAATGAAGATTCACTTCATTAGTATTTCCTCTTACACAAATGTTGGTGCGAGAGCGGACACTAACTTTTTACCGCGATTGATCAACTCACTCACTTGGATTGGCCTAGAATAATTTGGTGGGGAAGTTTAATACATATCTCATTTTAATTCTTAACTGCTTAAGTTACATTGGTTAGTTAAGTATAAACATCGTGTCCGTCGGGGTAGGTAACTACCCTACAACTATTAGCTCTGATTTTCTATTAAAACATTTTTTGCAGTTGATTTAGTGATGTGGAGAAATGTATCGAAATCAGCGTTAGTCTTTGGAATTGGAACCTTTGTTATCATTTCATCTTCATATACTCAAGATCTCAATATCAGGTAATTAGGATCTTTAACTCAGAAAAAAACTGAATTCTATTTCTTAATTCTTTAATCATTTTTAACAAAAAAATATTGAAGTGAACTATTCTTAATAATGGCGTTTTACAGCTTCCTTTCTGCGCTCGCCTACTTGGGTCTGATCTATCTTGCTGCAATCTTTCTCTTTAGATCCCTCATTCACAGGTATTATATTGTAAAGTTATTTAAATTAACATGCATTGGCAGTGTTAAATTTGTTTATACTATCAATGCAATTTAACCGGTCATAACAAGTTATTATTACCATATTTTGTTGGTTGCATATCATATTTTCTATAAAGAGTTTACCTATTGTTATAAGCTATTTTGTCGGTGTCTCTATAAATGTTGTGACACTCGTGTATGATCCTTAAATATGTACTACTTTTGGAGGATTCAACACGCACTCATTGACTTTTTTTTAAGAGACCGAGCAACATAGGTTATAAGTCAGTTTGATCTGATGGTATAAAAAATTTATACACCATCAGTGCACAAAATTAAGTTCATTGTAAAATTACCAAATCTTGATATTATCCAATAACCTTTGTCTACCATTCGAATTGATTTTTATATCGTCTTTTTTTTTTTTGTGTGTGTGTGTGTGTCTGTGTAAATAGGGGAGCTATTGATATTGGTGAATCAAGTGAATGTGTAGTAGGCGAAGAAGAAGCACTGTGGATACTGAAATTGATTCTTCCTTTAATAAATGAGTTTCTTTTGAAAATCAGAGCCCTTTTTTCTGGGGATCCTTCGACTACAATGAAGGTAAAGAAAAGTTCATACATTTCCATTTGATACCAATGTTCTTTATAGTTTTTCCATTGTCCACACTTGATATTTACACCGAATCTTATCAGTTATTATAATTAAGTGATTCGATGAGGTCAACTTGTGCGCACGTTGACTAATTACACAGGGGTACCTGCTACCTTTTACCAGCATAGGTACCGAGTAATTCAATCGAGAGGAAAAAAACACATAAATTAATCATGGTTAAGTAATAGAAGTTATGTTGCCTGGACTCTTCAAAATGCGCTTAGTCCATGATAGATCCTCCAAAACTAGTGCATTTATGGAGGATCCAATACGGGTGCAACAACATATTTGGAAAATTCGAGCAACATAAGATAGAAGTCTATGTGCCAAATATATATCATGTGTCTATTGGTCACTATAAATATCAAGTGCGGATAAGTTTTATTGTTTTTCCATGTTACTTCAATTATTTTCCTAATCTTGTGGACTTGTGGGAATTTGACAAATTTTACCTCTGGCAGATGGCAGTTTTGCTGTTTCTTTTGGCTAAATTTGGCAGCTATATAACTATTTGGAAACTGTATAAATTGGGTGAGTTTTTTCTCTAAATGTTATATATATAAACAGTTCAAATAAAACTTGTTCTAGTTTTTTCTTTTTGATTTTTCAGCAGACAATAAATACGAAAAAATTATGCAATATGATATGAAACTCTTATTGAACCCCCTATTTTGCAGGTTTTTTTGGAGTTTTCATCATACCAAAAGTGTGCTCTTCTTATTCCACACAGTTAACCTCTCACGGTAAGAAAGAAAAAAACTATCGATTCATTTTGTTTAGCTTCTTAAACATTTACCACCACTACAACAACATAACAACATATCCAAACATATCCAGTGTAATCTCACAAGTGGATCTAGAGAAGGTAGAATGTACGCAAAACTTACATCCTTACCCCTATATTTGTGGGGGTAGAGAGCCTGTCACCGTTATAGTTATAATTATTTTAAAAATCTATCATAATCTTAAATGTCTATTCAGAAAACTACAACTTTGATTTGATAGTGAATATCATTATTTTAAAAAAGGTTCATGTATGTGTGGATATATAATACCGTTGGTGTGGGGCTAATTTGCCATAAATCATAATCAAATTTTGGCAGTTTTTGTCACAAGTATGCAGAGGTAGTACAACATGTAGGGCATTTGCCAAAACCAAATTTTGGAACATCTAATAAAGTTATAGTACACGGTGGCGGAACATAATTTTTGTTTATGTTGTTTTGTTATATGTTAAACCAAAGTCAAGGGTCTACCAGAAACATCGTCTCTACCCCACAAAGGTAGAGGGTAAGGTCTGCGCACAGACCCCACTTGTGTGACTGCATTGAGTATGTAGTCGTTATTGTTATGTTATATGACCAATTAATAATGTACATTGTGATTTATAATTTTTATGTGAAGGTACATTTTTTATAAGATACATTAGAGATGCTTGGGAATCATGTACTCACAAAAAAGCTATTGGATTTGCAATCTTCACATTAGTATGGAATTTCTCTTCAATCATTGCCAGAATATGGGCAGGTAAAAATAGTTTCTATAACTTTTACATGATACTCCCTCAGTTTCAATTTTCCATATTCTTGTTGTTCGGACTTTTCAAAAATATCGCCACATGCGTGTCTAATCCTCCAAAAATGTTGCGTTTCGAGGATCCAACATAGGTGCAACAACGTTTTAATAGAGTTTGAGTAAACGTAGTTTGACTTTGCATGGAGTAATTCATGATATCATTAAACATGACATAATATAACTTGTCGATATGTGGTATTGCACATCATAACATTTTTATAGTTATAAAAGCTTCTCATTAAGGCTAAAATATGAAGTTTAAAGTTAGTAATTGTTACCAAATATAGAAATGCATCTTTTTTTAAAACAAATTAAAGAAAATAGTGTCAAGATATTTGGAACGTGGGAATTATTGACTACACATACCTAGTTTAATCTCACAAGTTGGGTCTGGTGAAGGTGGTGTGTACACAGCGTTGTCCTTATCTTGTGAAGGTAGAGGGGATGTTTTTGATACACCACGAGGGAGTAATTGAATGTTTTTTTTTTCAAATATTTAGTTAACAAAATGAAAAAACATTATTATACTGACAAATTTTACAATTTATTTTTGCAGTGTTCATGTTATATGTGGGCTTTAGGTACTATCAACAAACCTTGATGAGACAAGACACTACTACTATAAATGGTGATGATTTTTTGCAAGGAAAAATTAGAGAACAAAGACAAGTTGGGAAAAAGTCCAATTTTATGGATACAAGAAAGCAAAAGAAAGCATTTTAAGTTAATAAATAGATTAATATTATTTTTAAAAAAATTGTATTAATTGGTGATAGATAATTAACATGTATTATACATGTCTTGTTGCTCATTTCCCAACTATTATCTTTTGGTAATTAATTTTTTGTTCTTAGTGTACATAATCAACTTGGGCTAATCATTCTTTTGGCAATAAAAATGATTTTTTTATTACTCCTTTCTTTTTACTTGGTTTTGGTATGTTGGTAGCCTATGTTCTAATACAAATTAACCAATGGTAAGTTTTTTTGCTCACAATATATTAAACAAGGATTGTGATGAGGCGATAAATATTATTTCATAGTCAGATTAGGACATGAAGTGGTCTTTGTTTGGATTGTTTTATTAAGACTTTTCGATGTGAATTTGTATTTAGTCAGACTCAATGCAGATACTTTACATTGAGTCGAAAACTTAAAAAATTGTGCATCATTATGCCTTTATGTTTTCTTCATTTCACAACAATTCTTCTATGGCCCAAATAGTTATATAGCATCAATTATACTCTTTTTGAGCTTTGAGTTATGTCACCAAGCCCAAGTGCAAGTGCCTAAAGTCATGATAATAGCTCTAGCATAACAATCTTGTTATGTGCAAAACTTATTTATTTCAAATTTTACTAACTTATATTATACTCCCTCCGTCCCTTTTTATATGTCATCTTTTCCCTCCGTCCCTTTTTATATGTCATTTTTTTACTTTGCACTTGCATTAAGAAATGATGTAACTTTACCTTTCTACCCTTATTTAATGTTTTCTTAAGTCAACTTTATAATAAATGATGAATACATTTTCAAGAATAATTAACTATTTTATCAAGGGTATAATAGGCAAAATATGATAATTTATGCATAAATTTTAAAAAATGACAAGTATTGTGGTTCAGTTATTTATAAAAAGGGATGACATATAAAAAGTGACGGAGTGTGTTGTTAATTGAATTGTGATTATGGACTTGCACAAACTCCTAAATATGCCATTGGATTTGTCACACTAGGTCTGACGTAGTAACAACCAATAAATACATTAGAAACTGAGCTACGTACCTTAGCGATTTATTAAATTCATTAAGCAAGAAATCAAGCTAAGAGCGAGATAATTCAATTAAGTTCGATTTGTATTGATGCATAATATTTCGGTATAATATTCCCTCTTTTTAATTAAAAAATAAATAATAATTAAAGTATAAAGAAGGAATAAGGGTTTGAAAAATACCTTAACTTCGATCGGATTTGTTGTTGCGATACTAAACTTTCATAAGGACCTATAATCTCCCTAGACTATTTAATACCATATTTTTACCCCCTGAACTATTTAATAGTGTATTTTAAAGGTATATATGTGCCCACGTGGACACATTACTATTTATAATTTTGCATTATTTTTTATGTCCATGTGGGAAAATATATATATTTAAAATATGGTATTAAATAGTCTAGGGAGGTAATAGGTCCTCATGAAAGTTTAGTATCGCAACAGCAAATCCGATCAAAGTTGATGTATTTTTCAGACCCTTATCCCTATAAAGAAACCGCAAGATTTAGATTTCCCCAACAATTTGCTAGTTTTTATTTGGAAAAAGAATGTATCTATCAAAAACTCTAGCATTCCCCACCAGGTGGATTCAGGATTAATTTGATAGGGTCAATTTTTAAAATTTTCAATATTAAAATCATTGTATTGTTAAAATTATGAATTTCGATCTAATATTTATTAAGATTCTATATAGGCAAAAGGGTCTGATAGGCCCTTATATTAGGGTCAGATTGTAAACTGGATCCTTTTACTTATAACTGTTGGATTTTAAAAGGTGTGAATGAAAAATTAAGAGTTGCGACTTTTATGAAGAGTTGTGACTTTGATGAAAAGTTGCGACTTTTATGAAGAGTTGTGACTTTTATGAAAAGTTGCGACTTTTATGAAAAAATTGTGACTTTTATGAAAAGTTGTGACTTTTATGAAAGGTGGTGACCTTTCCGAAAGATTGTGACTTTTCCAAAGGTTTGTGACCTTTCCGGTAAGGCACAATAAGAACCTTTTCACACTACCCTTTGTTTTCTATAAATTGAGGAATTTCCTCTCATTTTAAATATAGAATTTCTGGACTTCTTCTTCTACTACTAAATCTAGTATTCTAAGTGTACTTTACTGCCGTTGAGTGGCTCGCTGACACAAGCGTTTTGGGTATCAATACACTGGTGATTGAGATCATTCTATCCTGGGAGGACATATTCCAAATCAAACCTTGGATACTAGAGAGGAATAATTTCCTTAAGGGGACACTGTGCATTCAGTGGGCTTGATCTTCTTTCTGTTTTTCCAGTTTCTGGTATGTGTTACAGATTTTAGATTTGTGAATTAATTTATGTTCTTCTGTTCTTCACTGGTTCATTAAACTTTGGTAACTTCGTGTTTCTGCAAAGTTTGTTGGAATCAGTAAGATTCTTTAAACACAGATTGACAACAATTCTTCTTTAAGAAAAAAAAATATTTCGTATATTTTATCTAATTTGTTTCTGATTCTAGTTTCTCTACTAGTTTTAATTTTCTAGTTGTGAAAATGTTCTTAAACTTTATTGTGTCTTACCAAGTTCTTCAAAGTTTTGTTCTAAGTATCTTAGGAATACAAGATGAACAACAATCTTAAGGAAATTATTATATTGTTGGTATTTCTTGTATTCTACTGATTGAGAGAAACAGATCATGGAAGTAGAAGTTTAAGGCATTACTTCTCCCGAATTCGGTGCTTTGTTTAGCAAGGTTGATGTGAGAATGTACAGAAAAAATTGGTGTTATTCTGATTAAAGATTACACCAGGTAACCGTCTTATTATTTATCTAAGGAGGAAAATAGTTTCTAAGAGTTAACAATTTTGATTTTTTATCATGTGTATCTTTGGAAAAAGATCTGCAAACCATTTGTTGTGGAATGAATTTTTCTTGGCAAATAGTATTGCCTTTAAAATTCTTTAGTTTGCAAAATGAGATATGCACATTTTTGTTTGATAAAAAGTATGTCAAAATGTTATAGTTGGAAGACTATTTGAAAAGAAAAACATTTCTATGTAATAGAGAATATGTTTAATTATGTTTGGAAAAAAAAACTTTTGTAGTTTGGTACTCCATGTGAAATTTGATTGTGTCTGATTTTTGTAGGCTAAAAACTTTTGTTGTTTACTACTCTGGATAAATCAGACTATGCAATTGGTTTGAAAAAATATGAAAACTTCACATAATAAGTCCATGTTGTACTTTTGACTTTCTATAAACTTGACTGTTATATAGAAACACATTGTACAAAAAAAATAAAAATTTGTCTTTATTGTTAGTATTCTAAATACTAAGTGGTATGTCTATTTGTGATAGATGGAAAAATACCAGTGACTTAGAGTTTGTGATTTTGTGCCTCTATGGAATGAACTTTGACACTATGTAAAGATTGTCAAAGAGAATTGAAACAATATAATTCTTTTGTAGAATAATATTTCCAAAAGAGGTTTCATAGTGCCGATGACATTTTGATGGTCTGGAAAAATATGTGGAAAAACTATTTTCAAATACTTGAAAAATATTTTTGAGATCACATTTAAAATGTGGGGGTTCTTTGCTTATTATAAAGATAAAATTAAACTTGGTGTCTAATTTAATTTTGGAGCAAAAGATTTGAAATTCAATGATACTTTTGTATTATGTTAGACCCACAAAATTCTTGGAGTATATTTTGTATTGTGGTTGTTGAGTTTCTCTATTACTAGTATATGGTGTGACTAGTATGAAACTACCAAATTCTATATATACTTGTTCAAAATAATTGTGTTCTTTTATGAAAAAGTGTCACTTAAAATGTTGTGATTTTTCATGAAAAGATATGTCTATTATGATAAAAATATTTGCATAGACATGAATATGGGTGAATAATCATTTGTTATGTTCTGTAAAAGAAACATTTGGACTATATTGCCTTTATTGGACCCGATGAAACTTTGTTCATGGGTAGTTCTATAACAATCCAATTGAAAGTTATGGAAAGTTCCTTCTGAAAAGGACATTCGACAAGGTGATGACTCTAAACAATGATTGTATCACAAAATTGTAAGAAATAGGAACAAATTATTAGTGAGAAAAAAGCTACCTCGCGAAGAGCTTTTCAAGCTCAATATTTTTATTTGTTCTTACTTGCTTGACTTAAAGTTTGTGACATGAACACTTGGGGCATGTCAATTACAAAACCTTGTAAGAAAAACTGATCAACTTAGAAGTTTTGTCTAACTTTGAGTGCAATAAATAAAAATGTCATGTTTGTGTGGAGTCTAAGTATGCTGAGCATTCTTATAAATCTGTTGAAAGGAATTCCAATCCCTTAGAGTTGATTTACACTGACATTTGTGATATGAAGTCAACACCATCTCGTGGTGGAAAAAAGTATCTCATAACTTTCATTGACAATTGCATTAAAAATGACTATGTCTATTTGTTGAATGGTAAGGATGAAGCAATAGAAATGTTTAGACAATATAATATCGAAGTTGAAAATCAGTTGGGAAATACATAAGAAGTGATAAGAATGGAGAGTATAAATCTTCTTGTGCAGAAATATGTTTGGAAAATGGAATTATCCATCAAACTGCTGCCCTATTCACCTCAATCTAATGAAAAACCGAACGTTGAAAGAAATGATGGATGCATTATTTATAAGTTCGGGTTTACCACAAAACATGTGTGGAGGAACTATCCTTACTGTAAAAGGGAACGACAAAAAGTTTTGTCTTTTCAGAAAGAAAGCAATTTTGTTTGTTGAGGACACAATCTATTCCATATGAGAAATGGAAAGGAAGAAAATCCAACTTGAAATATTTCAAAGTGTGGGAGTGTCTAGCCAAAGTCCAAGTTCCTATTTCTAAAAGGATTATAATAAGACCTATGACTGTGGACTGTAAAATTAGACTTGAGTAGTCTAGTAAAGGGTCTAAAAGATCTTGGAAAGGAAAAAGGAGAATGTACTTAATAAAGATATTCAGAGGCGTAGTAAATGTCAAAGGACATTTACTTCCTTCGAATATGATTTTGTAACATTTCTTGTGTCTTCTGTAGACTCATCCTTTTGGAAAGATGGTGTCAATAGTGAGATTGTTGAAATCTTGAGCAACCATATTTGAAGTTAATTGATCTTCTTCTAGAAAATAAACCTTTGGGTTCAAAGTGAATCTTCAGAAGGAAAATGAAAGTCGATGGAACTGTTGACAAATATAAAGCAAGACTTTGTGTCAAAGGCTTTACACAAAAACAAGGTCTTGAGCTTGTTGATATATACTTGTCAGTAACAAGAATTACATTCATTCGGATGCTAATATTATTAGTTGTGGTATATGACCTCCAAATTTATCAAATGAATGTGAAAACAACTCTCTTAAATGGAGAATTGGAGGAAGAAATTTACATGGAACAACCCGAGGGTTTTGTGGTTCCTGGTAAAGAAAAGAAAGTGTGCGAACTTGTTAAGTCACTTTATGGACTAAAACAAGCGCCCAAACAATGACATAAGATATTTGACCAAATTATGTTGGTAAATGGATTTAAGAATGATGGAAGTGAAAAATGTGTTTACATTAAAATCACTAGGTCATTGTTTGTTTGTATAATTGGTGATATGTTGACACTAAATGCTACTAAACGTATGCTAGAAAGCAAGTTTGGAATGAAAAATTTTGGAGTTGCTGATGCGATCTTAGGTATAAGAATCCTTATAACTCCATAATGTTAGCATATTCGCGGTCTCATTGCATTGAAACGGTACTTGACTAGTTCAAATATTTTGATTTCAATATTGTCAAGTCTCCAATAAATGTGAGCTTTGCATTTCAAAAGAGTGAAGGCAAAAGTGACTCACAATTGGATTGTGCTAAAATATTGAGAAGTATGATGTATATCACAAAGTGTGCGCGATCAGATATAGCATTTGCTATTAATAAACTGAGTTGGTTCACGAGTGATCCCAATCGAACTCATTATATGACAATGAAAAGAGTTTTGGAGTATTTAAGAAATACTTAAAACTATGTCTTGCATTTTAACAATATCCAATAGTATTGAAAGGATATAGTAATGTGAATTGGATCACCGGACAAATGAAGTAAAATCCACGAGTGGATATGTATTTACTCTTGGTAGAGGAGCAGTCTCTTGGAAATATTTATAAAAAAAAGAGACATGTATCGCTAGCTCTACAATGATCTCTGAGCTAGGTGCTCTAGATAATAAGGTCGGTGAATAAATTGAAAGACTCCGAAATTTCTTGATAGATATTCTTTTTTGGCTCAAACCTTTGGCATCAGTATGCATACACTTTGATAGTCAAGATGCAATAGGTAGGGCATGGAGAATGATGTATAACGGAAAGTCTAGTCATATAGGACATATACAAGATACCGTTAGAAAACTATTCTCTAGTGGAATTATCATAATTGACTATGTAAAGTCAAAGGATAATGTGTCGGATCCACTTACAAAAAGGCCTAACTAGAGAGAAAGTTTAAAGATCATCTAAGGAAATGGGTTTACGGATAAGGACAAGTCATCATGGCAATAACTCTATCTAGCAGACTGGAGATCCCAAGAGCTAGATTCAAGGAGAAAAACAAAGTTGTTACTGACGGTTCGGCATTGTCAACAAACTCAATCCATTCTCATGATGAAGACAATGCTCAGGAACAAGGATACAACATTAAGTCTTGTTAATGAGTTGCTAAAGCTTAATTTTTTTAATGATTTGCTAAGTTTGGCAGATTTGACCAAATAGTGTATCTACGCGATAACACGATTGGAAATTAGGTGTGAAGTGTAAGCCGCTTCAAAGAGAATTATTGTCAAAAGTCTATTCTCTATACACTCATGAAACCAGGAGGTGTTCATGGCTGAAACGAACACAACTGTAAGAACCATAAACGGTAAAGGGTTAATTGTGTGACATATGGTTGTCTAGGTATACACCAAAGCTCGACGGTTCAAAGATATCGCATCTACCGATTGACCGAGTATATCCGACATATGTTCACTACGGAAAGTCCAAGGGGAAACCTACTTATCCAGATGCAATTAATTCTTGCTTGTAAAGTACACATATTTGTCCGTTTCTTTGTCTTGGAGTCATTCCCTATTCATGCGGGGGATTGTTGGGTTTTAAAAGGTGTGAATGAAAAATGAAGAGTTGCGACTTTTATGAAGAGTTGTGACTTTGATGAAAAGTTGCAACTTTTATGAAGAGTTGTGACTTTTATGAAAAGTTGCGACTTTTATGAAAAAGTTGTGACTTTTATGAAAAGTTGTGACTTTTATGAAAGGTGGTGACCTTTCCGAAAGATTGTGACTTTTCCAAAGGTTTGTGACCTTTCCGGTAAGGCACAATAAGAACATTTTCACACTACCCTTTGTTTTCTATAAATTGAGGAATTTCCTCTCATTTTAAATATAAAATTTATGGACTTCTTCTTCTACTACTAAATCTAGTATTCTAAGTGTACTTTACTGCCGTTGAGTGGCTCGCTGACACAAGCGTTTTGGGTATCAATACACTGGTGATTGAGATCATTATATCCTGGGAGGACATATTTCAAATCAAACCTCGGATACTAGAGGGAATAATTTCCTTAAGGGGGACACTGTGCATTCAGTGGGCTTGATCTTCTTTCTGTTTTTCCAGATTCTGGTATGTGTTACAGATTTTAGATTTGTGAATTAATTTATGTTCTTCTGTTCTTCACTGGTTCATTAAACTTTGGAAACTTCGTGTTTCTGCAAAGTTTGTTGGAATCAGTAAGATTCTTTAAACACAGATTGACAACAATTCTTCTTTAAGAAAAAAAAAATTCGTATATTTTATCTAATTTGTTTCTGATTCTAGTTTCTCTACTAGTTTTAATTTTCTAGTTGTGAAAATGTTCTTAAACTTTATTGTGTCTTAACAGGTTCTTCAAAGTTTTGTTCTAAGTATCTTAGGAATACAAGATGAACAACAATAACTTTGTCAACTAGACACTTAAACTCAATGAAACACAATATTTTAAGCCCTTCTGACCATTGACCAAACTTATGTGGCAATAAAATTGTGGAGTTGGAAAAGTGGGTGATTTACACGCGAATTAAGAGCGTGAACGGCTAGAAATACACATATAATCAGAAATTTTCTTTTAAAAAAGGAAAAATTAAAATACTCCTTTCCTCTTCTAATTTTCTGTAAATAAAAATAATTAGGATAATTAGGTCCACCGCCAATAGATTTCTCATCGTATAAATTACTCATTGAAACTGAAGTTGAACAGAAATGGTTATATGAAATAAAAAAGAAATAAATCTTCAAATTCATTTCTGATTTATTTGTCTTCGAATCGGGAACGGGTTACACGATTTATTTGTCTTCGAATCAATGGTCAAGAGGCGGCATCCACGCTTGACCACAAATCAGCTGAATAATAATGTTTTTATTTTTATTCTTTTAATTCAGTCCAAGAACTGTAATTGTCATATTAATTTTATCATGACAAAATAACTATATGTATATATGGTCCATGTACCATAACAACTTAACACGTAACCCACCATAATTATAATTTATAAAGACTAGTCAACCGGGGTTCGATCGATATAGTCTTTTGATTACGGATTCATATAAAATTTAATTATAGCATTTCGATATATATATATATATATATATATATATATATATATATAAAGAAAAAAAAAATCTATTGAGATTTATAACAAGTATGTGATCCGAATTCATTATTTTAATATTATAATAAATTTAATATTAAAAATATTTAAAAAAATTAAATCGATTAAATTAAAATTTTGAATCCGTCTCGACTAGCTAGATGTTACACACCACCCAATCTTAGATTGACATGGACTTAAAAAACATTCACTATGTTTTGTCTCTCAACTTGAGAATTCTTATGTATTAAGTGGTTAATAATCAAAGTATAGAAATTGTTTGGTGAGTGGTGCATATATATTATAGATTTTATTCCCCTATATATCTAATATTTAATTGTTTTTCTTTGTTATATAATAGTAGTGGTGTTTCTTTCTAGTATTTTCTTCTCTATTGTTTTTCGTATGAATTTTTTTATCATTATATTTATTTTACGTAATTAACTTTTGATATGTTTTATTTGATCGATGATTTATTAAAAACAAATTTTTCTACCTTTTTAAGATAGGAAATAATATTACGTATACTATAAACATTATTCATTTCAGACTCTACTTATAAAATTACATTAAATATATTATTCGTCATTATTTAATCAGCTTACACCTATTTCACATGGCACAAATTAAATACACGTTATAACATGCAAACCCACATGCATGTGTGTCTATTTTTGCTTTGTTTTAACCTCAAACATTATAATGCAAATTGACCACTTAACCAAACGAAGCACTACACGAGTAGAATCGATTTGATTTAGAGTCGATGAATTCAAAATAAATAAAAATTTAAAAAAATGACTAAATTTTTTTTAGCATAGATTGTGCTTCTCTTTTTAATTAGTGGACATGTACAAAATACAAATTCTAATTGGTTGAATGAGTGAGTTATGAATATAAGGTGGATAATTTTTTTCAAAATAAGTGAGATTTTTTTATATTTATATATTTTAAATATCTTTTTTACACATATATAATTTAGTTAAACTTACAGAATTTGCATTTGTCTTTGATAGATGTTGCTCCAGTAACTATCATTTATTTGTTGTTATTATTGAGGCAATTTGTTAAAGAAAAAACTACTCGAATAAAGAGTCCGGATCAAACTAAAATTAAAGTAATAAGCATAATAATATATTTATTCTTGAAAATTAATAATAACATTTTAGGAAACAATTACGTGCAAGTAAAAAAAACTATCGGTTTATTCATGACTACGTTTTCAAAGTCACTTCAATTTGATTTTTTTTTAAAAATAGTCACGTTACATCACGACATACTCTATTCTTTTAAATGCTGTGTCTCTATTGGTACGTGGCATTAATATACGACGGAGCCAGAATTAAAAGTTTACGATGGACAGCGATGGTTATTAATTCATGTTTTAATTATTAAGTTTGCACTTCTATATATATATATTTAACATTGACAGATAACGAAGAATCATCAAAAAAAAAGATTACATTTACTACGAAATATACAATGGATTCAATTCATTAGGAATTAGAAAGACGACATTTTTCTCGGAAAAATAAAGATAAAATTTGATACGTAATTCTTTCTTCTCTCTCTTTTATTTTTTAGGAATCAACGAATTTTCTAATATAAACAAGTCTTAATACTAAAGCTATTGAATTATTTCGAACCTACGTATACCTCTTATCATGGTTGTTAGATTAAAGAAATGACATAAAGTTGTGACCTGTCGCAAAATGTTATGACCATTAAGTACCAATAATTAAATAGATGTTTCGTATGTTAATTTGCTATAAGTCTAATCCTAAATTATTATTGTATATATGTGGTAATATATTTATGAAAAATCACCCAAAATGTTTTCATGTTTTTAATTAGTTTTTGTATTTTAAGTTATATTCACTGATTTTATAATAGTTATTTTATACTATTAGAGTATTAGTGTAACCTAACCTATTAATCAATAGCAAATTTATTACCATTTGCTTTAGGTTATCAATTCAAGTTATTAAATAGAATTACATTAGTAACCTGATAATATAAAACTTTAGCTAATTTTTGTTTGTGAACCATAAATTTGTGAGAAGATTACAATTTTAATTATAGTGTTAGTATATTTAAGCAGTATTAAATAATATGGAGTTGACTCGAGTGAACATACAAAATTGTAACATAAAGAGGAAGATATTGTTTCTACTTTCCAAATTTCCTTTTGAGCTTATTATATTATCAATGTTGTGTCATAATACAGTCAAATAATATGGAGTTTGAATATCGAGTGAATATACAATATACATTGTAACATAAGAGGAAGTTTTTGTTTCTACTTTCCAATTTTTTTTTAACTTACTATATTATCAATGTCTCATCATAATATAATCAAATCTCTTTATTATAACGTCGTTACTCATATAAGAAGTATTTGTTTACTTGACCTGATTTCCCTTTTCAACTTGATGGCACATCCAATATTCAATGATAGAAGCAAGAATATTTCTACATCAATTTTATTAGCCTGTCGAAACAGATGAAAATAGGTGGTATGTTTCTGTTTGTTTGGTTCAAGAAAAAAGACAATAACTCAATAATGCTAGTAATAATATATTCTTCAAATTGATATGATTTCTATTTTGACTTTATTCAAAAATATTATTTTTATAAAATTTTAAAATATTTATTTCAAAATTTTAAAATTTATTCTCAACGACGACAATTTTTATAATCACATAAATATTATGATATTTGTAACATTAAATTTTATGAATTTTCTTAAATTCTGTGTTCAATTGCATAAAATAATAGAAATTTGGGTAGGAAAAGAGGAAACAAATAGTTGATTTGTTAGTTATAATATGTCTTCAATAGCTCACATCACATGGTTGATTGATTTCAATTTAATTATAAAGTATATCCCTAAAAGATTCCATAATAATTCAAGTGAGGGAAAATAGTTCCTCCAAGATAAGGTTAGGTCATATGTATATATTTTTGGAGTGTAACTAATTAATAGAAATTTTGGTAGGATAAAAGAGACCTACACCAAGATATGATGTTACAATATTACATTATAATTCACGCAAACTCATCAATAACTTTCGTTTATTATCTTATTTTTGTATTAGGAAATTATTATAATATTTAGTCACAAACTCATATCAATAACTAAAACAAGGTATGATTGATGATAAGTTTAGAAGTATTTATAAACTTCAAATTTTGATTTTACTTATGTTTTACACAGTAAAATCATCTCCATGAAAATCGAATTTAACATGCAATCACAGGTTCATGAAAACACACACATATATAAATAAATTATTTGATTGTAAATCTTAATATTATTGTACATTAACTTAATTATTATAAAAAAAATCATAAATTTAAAATACTCGACCGATGTCTATCATTACCTTTGCCTTATGTAATACTACTAGATAACTAGTTATATTTTGAAATTATAGATTCACTTTTATGAATAATTAACTCTAAATGTTTTTTAAAGTAATCTAATAATAAAAAGGACTACATTAACTATGTATTTTTAACAATATTCATTTTTTTATCAAGAGGTTGGTTGTCCATATAATACTACTTCATTAATTATGGGAAAAATTTCAACGAAAACATTTATTACAAACTATATTAAAAGCTGTAGAAAATTAATTAATTTTACAGTATAGGCAGTATAATTGCAGAGCACATGGTATTCTTGTGGTGGTAAAAGAATACAAACAAATAAATATTTCCTTTTAATATCGTCCACAGTTTTATAACCTTTAGATTTCGGATGGATATCTCAATATTGAAAAAAATAAAAATCATAGAGTAACGAATTTAAGTAAATTATGAATACTAGATATGATTCGTGTTTAAGATCAACTAATGAGATGATGCTTCGAGAGGGAAACAATTGGAAACACTAGCTAAACTCTTAAACAACCGCTCAGTGATAAATGAGATGAGATTACAGAAACAGTTAATAGATTTTACCTAAAAATAACCATGCTTAAAAGAGTGCATAATAGCTCACTGATCGAGAAATATTGTATCGACGATGAATATCTACCGTTAAATAATAAAATAATCAAGAGGTTTTGCCTAAAAATAGCCACACTTAAAAGAGTGATAATAGGTAAAAGTGAGCTTCTCAATAATATCTCTTTTTTAAAAAAAAAAAAAACTCTGATCTCTAACTATCAAACACATGCATTCAGTCTCAATTTCAAGTTACTTAAAATCAACTATATATGAATCCTCACCGATTATATCAATATTGTTTCATTATTTAAATTGATCTCAGACCAATATTAAAAAGAAAATACAATTATTAAAAATCATTATATATAACTCTGCTGACATATGATAAATCATTATAATTTAAAGATGCATTGTATATAGAAAAAGAAGAAATACATTTTATTTTCAGTTGAAGAATCTTGGAAACCCCCCCATGTGGTGAGTTGTTATTTCACTTCCAATATTCTAATTCAAGAGACCTAGAAAAACACATAGCCAATATATAGAAAACAAAATAACAGAAAAATACAAATTCAAGAGTGACAGATCATTGTTTTTATTCAAAATTTAAAAAAAAAAATAAAAATTTAAAGGGGTTAAAACTAGTGAAGGTTGGATCCTAGGGTTTGTTTAAAATAAATAAAAAAAGTGGAGGTAGAAAGGGCATGAATAGAGGAAATGAATTATAAGGTGGAAAATCAAATTCTTATCGATAAGGTGAAATTTTATATACTCAGCTACTAATATTTCTCATTCGATTTTAGGGTGACTTATTTTATTTTATTTTGCTTTAATCAACTAGTATTTGATATTATTGGTTGGCGATTTTAAGTGCAACTTCCTCCGTTTCATATTAGATGAACATTTTCTATACTACACGTGATTAAAAAAATATTATAAATCGTTCAACTTTACTATTTTACCCTTTGTTAATATCAATGCACATAACATAAAGTAAAAGAATAGCTAATATTGGGAATTGCTCACATTCAAAAGGTTATATTAATTGAGGTAAATTAAAATAGAAAAATAATAATCAATAAATACTATCTTGATTTATTAAGTAATCAAGTAATACTATGTAATAATTATTTTTAGTACGATGTCCATCTAATATGGCAATCTATATATGTGTATATTTAATAAACTTTTAACTCATATACATAAGATTTGATTCAAGCTAAATAATGAATTATGTTGAATCGATACTAATAGTGTGTACTCGCTCTGATGCGCATGTGGTTTATTAAGAGGAAAAATATTCAAAAGTGATCTCATTTATTACACCTCGTCAATTATATATTGATGTATACTATTCTTAAGAAGGTGTTGAATAGTTTAGTTTGGGTAAATTTTATCCGCATCGGGTGTATACATCAAACCAATTCACGCATGTCATGTGTTTAAATTTATAGTTCATTTTACTTAACCATAATTAATTAACATGTGTTTAATATATATATATATTATAGAATAGATTGTACGGACCTTAATTATTAAACCTTTTTTTAGTTTTCAATCTAGTGTTTGGAGTCCATATTAAAGCTCTGATTAAATTTGAATCACGTATTGTAGGGCTCCTAACATGATTTTCAACCCGAGACCTCGTGTTAACCTATTAACTCAGAATGCATAATAATTTTGATTGGTAGCTAGGAGTTCTATATATTGAACCTATGTGCTAAAATGGTGTACAAATTAAATTTGTCCTTTTATACCTTTTTTTTAAAATTAATAAAATCAAGAGTGCAATAATTCAGTTGATATTCATCTAAAGTGAAATTTCTAAGGAGCTTCTTAATTATTTATTCATACCCCATGAAAAATATGATTATTTCAGAATTTTCTTTTTATTTATGATTATTAATTAAGATGAATATTGAGCCAACAATATTAAAAGAATTAAAAGAAAAAAAAACTTTGTTTACCATGTCTAATTAGTGCAATTTACCTATTTAGGACGCTCTATGTTATTTTTCGAAAAATATACCATCAAATAAAAATACATAATAATATACCATCTACCATATAAGTATTATTCGTCATATAATAATCGTTACTTACTATATAACAATACTTATATTTCATAGACGATCTAGCCTTAAAATACTGATTTCACCTAAATTCAATAACACGAACAATGTATCACAAAAATGACATCTATTTTCACTTCAATTCCGTAACATCTAACTCGATTTGTATAATCACTCGATGCGAGTAAGTATTTATCGAAGCGGAAATATTGCAGGGGCAAAATAGTCATTAATATCCAAAGAGGCGGTTACTGACTCTTTCACTTCAATTATACTGATTCCAAGCTGCTCAAAAATCCACGTGTCCGATTTTTATTGCTACGTAAAACAAGCAAATTCCCATGCAACCTGTAACAATACGACACGTGTCGAACAACCAAACAGCCTCATGTTGGGTGACAAAAAGACAGTATTACCCTTGAACCGACTATAAATTCACCTTCAGTTGCCACCATTTTTCAGAAATTGCAGAAACCTAAAGAAGGAAAGCCGTCTTTGATTTTTAACAAACCCTAGAGAGAAAATCTAAACCCAGTTTTTGGTTCCGATTTTGGGAATGCAGAGAGATGAGAGGCAAATCCCTTTTTTCTAGTTTGATTTTAGGAGGCTTTAAGCCCCAAATTTCACTCGCCGGAGGAGGCCGGAATTGCCATCGGAATTGTCACCGGAAACACGTAGAAGACGGGTGAATCACTCATCCAACACCCTTTTCCATCTCATTTATAAACCCATTTGTTTTTTCTTAACAAAAACTATATACCTTTTTTGAATTTCGTTCGTCGGCGGCCGGAGTTTCCACCGGAAACACGTCGGAGACGAGTGAACTCAATCCCCACCCCCTTTCACTTCCATTTAAACCCATCAAAAATTTTTTTCAAAAATCGAACACCCTTTTCGATCTTGCTTCAGAAAAGTTGCTCAATTTCCCCGAACCAGTGTTTTATAATGGGGCCAGAAGAAAAATGTGCTGTTTTGTATGGTAAATATGAGCTCGGACGAGTTTTGGGTCAAGGTTCTTTTGCTAAAGTTTACCATGCTCGTAACGTGGTAACAGGGGAGAATATAGCAATGAAAGTTGTTGGAAAAGAGAAGGTGATAAAAGTAGGAATGATGGAGCAAATCAAACGAGAAATCTCCGTCATGAAAATGGTGAAACATCCAAACATTGTCGAGCTTCATGAAGTTATGGCAAGCAAAACGAAGATTTACTTCGCCATGGAGTACGTTAAAGGTGGTGAATTGTTCGAAAAAGTAGCTAAAGGTAAGCTCAGAGAAGACAATGCTCGAGGCTATTTCCAGCAGTTGATTTCTGCAATTGATTTTTGTCATAGCCGTGGTGTTTATCACAGGGATTTAAAGCCTGAGAATTTGTTGTTAGATGAAGAAGGTAATCTTAAGGTAACCGATTTCGGGCTTAGTGCTTTTACTGATCATTTAAGGCAAGATGGTTTATTGCATACAACTTGTGGTACTCCTGCTTATGTTGCCCCTGAAGTACTTGGTAATCATGGATATGATGGTGCAACATCAGATATTTGGTCATGTGGAGTAATTCTTTATGTGCTTTTAGCTGGTTTTTTACCATTTCAAGATGATAATATTATGGCTATGTATAAGAAAATTCACAAGGGTGATTTTAAGTGTCCACCTTGGATGTCATCTGATGCAAAAAAGTTGATAGTAAAGATGTTGGATCCGAATCCGAGAACTCGGATTACTGCTTCAAGGATTATGGAGTCTAATTGGTTCAAGAAGACTGTGCCAAGGACTTTGAGGAGTAAGGAGGAGGAAGAGTTTGCTCATGTGGGAGATGAAGATTGGGTAGGAAAGGTGAAAAAGATTGAGTCTTTGAATGCTTTTCATATCATTTCTTTGTCGGAGGGGTTTGATTTGTCTCCGTTGTTTGAGGAAAAGAAGAAGAAGGAGAAGGAACAGTTGAGATTTGCAACAACAAAGCCAGCTAGCAGTGTGATTTCGAAGCTTGAGGAAGTGGCTAAAATGTCGAAATTCAGCTTAAAGAGGAGTGATTCTAGTGTTAGATTGCAGGGGCAAGAGAGTGGGAGGAAAGGGAAGTTGGGAATTTCTGCTGATATATTTGCTGTGACACCTTCATTTCTGGTTGTGGAGGTGAGGAAAGCTTGTGGTGACACATTGGAATATAATCAGTTCTGCAGCAAAGAGCTTAGGCCAGCACTCAAGGACATTGTTTGGAAATCAGCACCTGAGAATCCAACAATTGCTTGAGCTAATAAAAGCTACTATTAGATTCATGTGCTTGAGAAATTGAATTTGTTTAGTTTTGTTCTTTTTGTTATTGCTTAGATGTGTTCTTGAAATTGAGACTTAATCTCTGAAGTATGTCTCTTGAATCGAATTTGTTTAGTTTTTGTTCTTGTTCTTGTTGTTTAGATGTGTTCTTGAAATTGAGACGGAGTCTCTTGAATTTGTGGTTGAGTGATTGAATCGTTTAGTTTTGTTCTTGTTCTTGTTGTTAGATGTATTCTTGAAATTGAGACTGAATCTCTTGAATTCGTGTTTGAGTGATTGAATCGTTTAGTTTTGTTCTTGTTTTTGCTGTTAGATGTATTATTGAAATCGAGACTTAATCTCTGAAGTATGTCTCTTGAAATCATGTGTTTGACTGATTGAATCGTTTAGTTTTGTTCTTGTTGTTTGATGTATTCTTGAAATTAAGACGGAATCTAAAGTATGTTTCTTGAATTCATGTGTTAAGATGATTGAATTTGTTCAGTTTTATCCTTGTTCATGTGGTAGAAAGCTCACCAGGAGTGTCCCAAATCACTTTAGTATCTTCATCCTTGCAAACCCCATATGCTATCATATTTTGACTAGGGGCCTACTTATGCTTTTATACACATGGGAGTACCTTATCTTGTCAATTTGCCCCTTCATTACAAAAAATAGTCAAATTTGGTGACCACTTTTAGTGTTTACTTCAGTGGGGTGAAGTCTTAACAAGATAGTCCGTATGTGAACTTGTGGCTAGATTGAATCCTTCGCAATGAACATGTATTCTTGAGATTGGGACTGAATCTCTGAAGTATTGTCTCTAGAATTCATGTGTTGAAGAGGATTGTATTTGTTTAGTCTTGTTCTTGTTGTTAGATGTATTCTTGAATTTGAGACTGTATCTTAATTATGTCTCTTTTTGTTTTTTATTCAGTGTTCGATGTTCACATTTGACCCTAATTAATCTTAAACTCATGCTCAAAAAGATAGGGTACTGCTATTTTGTTTTTTATTTTATGGAGTGCTTTTGTTGGTGTGATGGCAATTTGCTTTTCTTTGGTAGGCGTTGGCCTGATAATTCAACAGCACTTTGTCCCCTTCTCATTTCTTATCCATGTTTTACTTGTATGATTTTGAAGAATGACTATTATCAACTTGATGCCAAGGGTCTTTCGAAATTAATTCATTTATTTTCACGAGATAAGGGTAAGGTATTCGTATACTCTATTCTTTCAACACACCACTTGTAGAAACACAAGGTATGTTGTATTATCAACTTGAATTTAAGGTGAAAAGGACCTCCCACAGGTGATTGGTGCGATCCACGAAAGATTCGTATCGACTTCTTGTGCGATACTAACTATTTCATTGTGGAAAGTAGCATATACCTAATAAAAATAGTCCATTCAATGAAAAGAAAATAGGAAACAAGCAAAAAAAAAAAAAACTTGAGGATGAATTTATATGACAAGGTACATTTGAATACAACAACAATAGATTATAGAAAGTTACTTATCAAAAACTCTTGAACAAGATAAACCAGTTGAATAAGAGGTGTAATTTGACAAACAACAATCTCTCTGCACATTGAAGAACTTGACATGTTTCTTCTGGATCATACATTCACTTACGATTAGAGGTGAATCTAAAATTTAAAGATATAGATATTCAATGAACAAATATATACAGGATTTGCTCCGAAGTAACTGAATTCTGGCCCGTACTTTCCATGCTAGCTCCGTCCCAAGGCCTATCCTGGCAGAGAACCAGACTGAATCCTATCGTCTAACTCGAATTCCTGCTTTGTGGATCTGCTGCTGACTTTAAAACACAGCTCAGTTAGTCTGAATCCACAGATATATCTCCATTAAAGGAATGTTATTTGCCTGTCATTCTGCAGTTACCTTGAGCATGTTATTCCATAATTGTATCAACCATGTCCAAGGTGAACTCTGCGCAAGTAGCTCAGTTAGATCACTGATTCTTGCAGCTGGAATATTGGTAAAGCTGTTACCACAAAGATTCAATTCCACCAAAGATGATAAGTACCCAAGATTACATAGGGTGCCTCCAGCCTCTGTAGATATTGCAGCGACTAGTATCAAGCATTGTCAATGAACAAAGACTCGATAAATTAGACCCGTGGAGTTTTGACCTTTTCCTGGAAGCCAAAAGGAGAAGAATGAGCTGTTTACTTGTAAACCCAAAGCATTATATCCACGAAAAGACAAGTGTTCGGATGGCTGTGCCATCACAGTGGAGCTCCTCTAAGCCCGTTAAAAGTCCCACATCATCTGATATTTTTTCGAGTCTTGAGCACCCGAATAGAGCAAGTGTTCTTAAGACACTTCAATCTAAAAATACTGCTTGAGAGATTCTCAAGATATTTGCAGTAACTAAGATTTATCAAACATTCAAACTAACCCCTGGAAGGTTCTCAAGTGATGAACGCACCTCTCCCAAAGAAGCTCCATCCAAGTACACTTTCGAAAAAACGATTCATTTCTTCTATTTTTTTCAGGAACTTTTCGAGTTTTAAGCAGGCTGATAGAATTAAAACCTTAACACTTTCAAGATTACTGGTACCTGAAAAATCCGGGGTCCTTGCTAGCTTCTGTGATTGGCTAAGGTTGATGAAACAAATCAACCTTACTAGAACCTGTCATAATGAAACAAATCAAACAGCAAGAAAGCAAAATAGCCGGATAATTAGTACTCCGACCATATATAAACGTTGGAGCCTTGCCAAAGTTGTGTAATTCAGCTATCTTTCAACTTCAAACCAACAAGCTTTTCTCCCCTGAAAACTAACAGACAGACTTCTTGATGGACATCCAACTCAACTCACCATGAAGAAAATCAGGACCCTGACGAACATTTGCATTTTGGATACTGAGAAACTGCACTACAAGTTCAGTCACATGCCTTCGATCTTTTCAACGCCCTGATTATTAAGAAAGAATGAACAGGCAAAAAGGAAAAATGGAGAAACAAGTATGACTATGGATATTTATAAAGTTACATCATACATCAGCTGCTGCTTGAACTAATAACTAGTTAGAAATTAATCATTTGTGCACTATGTTGCTCGGACTCTCCAAAGTTGATGCCGCACACGTGTTGGATCCTACGAAAATGCACTACTTTTGGAGGATCCAACATGCACCCCCGCCATTCTTAAAGAGTCTGAGCAACATAGTTTGTGCAAACACTTGTCAAATCTCCTCCAAGTACATGAAAGACATTCCCAGGCATCCACAACCTACTATATCTTCTTTAATCATCCAAAGCATCTTGTCGAGTAATATACCAACCGATTTGTGTAACCATAATCAGAGATTTCTCCATGAGAACCTTTATGCCAATAACAGGACTAAAATTAAAACTCTCTAATATTCTTATCACTGATTATTCTTTCTTCTTCCCCTTAAAGAAACACACAATATCTAGTAATATGGCTTTTGTTAACTGACAAAAACGATGTTTATACTCAACAGGTGTGGTACATAACCAAAGAGCATAAAGACTAAGTCTTGAAACTGAAAGAAGCCTTATAGGAATTAAAGCATCTTCAAGACCATGGATTTCAACTTTTACCATTTATACACATAAGAACACTTTTTGATAAAGAAGATGGAAATGGAGGTATTTCCTTCATTTCATAATATATAATTGATGAGAGGGTGAATTCTTTTCCGAAGGATTTAACCGTTCCCGTCCTTTGGTCATGTTGTCTCCTATAGAGATAGATTGATATGGGTTTTCTACTTCTTATAACCTATCCATTTCTACTCAACTGTTCAACGAGCGCTATAATGATCCAAGGGAATATCTCCTGGCTCAACATTAGTCAACATTGTGTGGTGTCACATACCATGTAGACGACAACCACAACTATCAATAGTTTAAATATATATGTTCAAATGAATTTCACCCAAGGATGTGCCTATTAATAGTGGTCAATAAAGTGAGGAGAACTACGAGATCTCAAGTTCATACCTTAGTGGAGGCAAGGTGTTTTGTTCTCATTTGTTAAGCCTTGGCAGACAAAATTACCCGATGGGCTAGTACATATGTTGTGGAGGTATCAGGTACCCAGTGAAATGATCGAGGTGTGCGCAAACCCTAACGTCACCGTTATTAAAAAACATTTAGTGAATTCAAGCAAGTGATGGCATGAAACTAACAGTAATCACATATCTTCTAATATCTTAGCATTGGAGCAAAGCAATATGTTGATGGCATTCATCTCAAGGAGTTTATACAAGCTACATACAAGAAAACTTTAAAGCAGAATAGCAAGTCAATGAATCGCACTAGCAACAGTATATGATCGCAAGAGTACCACTGGCTACTATTTCATGGAAGACACAACAACAGTATATCATCGATACAATATTCTACGTAATCTGGAAGCATCAAGAAGAAAGAAGTAGAACTCACTTGTATCAAGACTATGATCACTTCACTTCACTAACATATTTACCAAGGCATTAAAGTATGAGGGCAAGATTTAGTTGGTTCATATATTTTTTCGGGTTCTTAGTTCCCCTTCTCCATTTACCACTATCAACTGTTAACACCATCCATTAAACAGCCAAAGCAGACTTCAATTACCAAAACAAACAATCTAAATCCACCAAGACAAAAATGAAAGTTACAGTTCTTAATGCTATATTTGTTCAATCAAAACCAAATCCCCAAATTTTGATTAGTCAATTAGATCTATCTGGACAAAGGAATCACTAAGAAATGCATGTGAAAAACAAACGACAAAACCGAAAAAGAAGTGAAAACCAAACCAAAAAAAAAACTAACATAGTTGATTTGAGTTCATATTTATGGAAACTGAATCAGATCGAACCATGAACATCCTTAGACACGAGAAATGATAACCATGTTATTTCTTCGGGAGGAAAGCTATTATTCCATGAATGAAGTAACCAAATCGATCCAAGGTCCTATTTCATTCGAAGATGCATCGAGAAGAAAAAATTCAAACTCATTTATATCAAGACTTTGATCAAGTAAGTCATATATTTTCTATGGCCACAATGAGTTATGACGACTTTGCAAGATTTCGTCTTTTGATGGAGTCCCAAGCTAAGACGGAAGTTTAACAAATGAAGTTGATAAATTTAATTAGTACTTTACATTCTCGGTTCATTGGAGCAAATCAAGCAAGAAGAGGAAATATCAACTCTACATATGTGTTCTTCCTTCTAACTTCTCTTTTTTACCATTTTCCCTCCGCCATATTTTTAGGGAGAGCTGGACTTTATGTATCGTAGTGTACTAGTTTGATTGTTCAAAGCCATTATATAGGTCTTTTAAGTCTTTTGCAGGATTACACTTACTTAAGAGTACATAAGAACTTGGATGATTGATGGAAGAAAGTACTCGACTCATCGATATGTCAAAGGTGATTAATTTAATTATAGACTATTGATTTTCTCCATCTGAAAATTTCGAACTTGTTGGCAAATGGCAACACTGAATGGGTGAATCAAATGAGTCCTACTGGTTTTGTATTTCTTATGGAAGACGCGACATTTACTTTGTGTTCAAAAAAGAAACCTCTGCAACTGTTTCTACTTTCGAAGATAATAATGTCACATTAGCCTCATTCATAGTGCAATTTGAGTTCAGAAATTGTTGGAGATGCTACATACATGTCACAACAGATCGAAACCTACCGTATTTATGTAGACAATAACTCTACTATTGGTTTGGGCAAAACCTATATTATATGAATGAAAGTATAAGCACATCACTGCAATATTCCATTTCATTTGAAAGCATCAAGAAGAAGGAAAGTAGAACTCACTTATATAAAGACTATAATCGGCAGAAGTATGAAGACTATACGGATGCATCTATTTAGCAGCAGGTTCATCTGCACATAGTACTTCCAATGCGGAACATAAATTTATGTGAAAAATTCACTGAAATTGCAATAAATAGTAAAAATTACAAAGGGTTCAATGCTAAAAATCTTGAAGGCTGAACCTAGAAAGCTTAAATCCTGAATCTTTCTCCACATCTACTCCAACAATTTCTTTTCTATGCAAAATGCTACTAGGTCCTCGCGAAGTCTCACTATGTAACATATCCCTCGATTTATTAGTAGAGATAAACATCTTTACTGCCTCAAGTTACAGTAACATATCTCTATGGTATCACTAATTCCACCAAAAACAAATATAGACTCAACTAAATCCCCAAATCTTGACTACTCAAATAGATCTGTTTGAAACAAAAGTTATCACTTCAAACTCAATCACCCAATTTCGAAAGACACAAACTTGAAACTATATTGTAGCCACACTGATAACATTAAGAATTATATGCTAAAGTTAGCAGCTTTGTATACACCCAAAACCTATATGCTCAAACTCTTCAAAAATGTCAACGAGTGCGTGTCAGACATCACTTTTAGGGGATTCGACACGAGTGCAGTAACATTTTTAGAAATTCCAAGCTATATAGCCCAAAACACAACATAACCATTACAATTAAAACCTAAACCACAAGGTCCTAATAGGGAACTGTCTTTTTATTGAGAAAAAATAACAACTTTAAAAAATTTATCAAATATAAAAGCTCACAATTTGAAGAAACTCCTAACCTGTAAGAGGAACTTTTTCAACTTCCATTAATAGCAATATTCAAAGTTCTATTCTTTACTAATTTTTCTTCCTTGCCCTCTGCAAAAGAACCAAAAAAACATATATAATTACTTCATAATATTGAAAAGAAATTAGCTCATCGAAACCTACATAAAATATAACATGATCTCACATATAAAAATAAACAAATCCTTAGCATTTCAATAAACAAATCAACTTACAACACAGATTTCATGTCATCCTATATCCTAGTGTCGGTGTTGGTGGCGGCACCAGAATTTTCACTAAGAAGTTCAAAATATAAAAAAGTAAACATGCAAAGAAGTTAAAAGGTTTCAATATCTATTATTATATATATATATACATATAAAAGATAATTTCGATAACATATATAAATAGTATAATTTTCAGCCAAAGAAGATTCGGATATACCCCTTTTCCCTACTTGACTCCACTACTAATGAGACTCTAGAAAAGATAGATGCAGGCAAATCTCACCCTATGACCTTTGTATAGTAGTATAGAGATTGTTTTCGATACGCCCTCCATTCATAGTACCAAATTAATTCTCAAAATACAAATAAAAATATGAAATTTTGCAGTTTTTTTTGTTAAAATGAGAACAGTAAACAGGGTTACCTTACAAGTCCACAAAACCTAAAAACTGGAAACTTTACTTTTCTTGATCTGCTGCTGCTAGATATTTTCCAACAATAAAAAAAACGACTAGAATAATAAAGTTTTAAACTTTGTAAAAGATAATATCAATACAGAAATCTCAAAAAAAAATAAAAAATTGGTTCAATAGTCAATGTGAATTTTTTTTTCTGGTCAGTGTCATGTCTATGTCTAGGGTGCTATAAAAGAGAGAATTCCTTTTTGCTACCTAAATTCATTGTATCCATCTTTTTCACATTTTTCTATAGTTCTGCGAGTTCAACTGAGCAAAAAGTTCAATATATATATATATATATATAATCACATGGATTATGAAATCACTAACCTATAGATCTTCAATTGAGAGATTTATATCATACCGATATCGAGATAAATTTTGAATTTGATTCGAAATAATTATTCTCTATCTTTCTTCATATAGGAAGGAGTATGCTACTATATCTCTACTCTAGAAAACTATATAGATAATATTCAATGTTGTGCTTTTTGACCTTAACAAATTTTCACTAAGAGAATTCGATAATTAATATCAAATAAATTCCTTTCCACTCACTATTCCCAAAATTCACCCTAATAAAAAACAAAACTGATAAGTCTACCTGGCGGTACACCATAGGTTAGGCCAATCCGATCCTCTTCCACTAGGGTTTGACTCATTGCATTTCTCCCTTTTAATTAACACAATTGAAACCAAACAATCTCACAATACAATCTAAATCTAACTCACGTACCATTTGACCATTCCTAGAGAGATTGACAGAAAGAGAAGTGAGCACTCGCAAAATTATATATACAAATATATCAAGAAAATTAAGTAAAAATATTTATATAATTATATGTGTATGCTCACTCTCTTCTGTCAGTCCCTCTCTTCCATGGCCATTGAATTTCAGATCTCTCAAAGAGAAAAAAAAAAAAATCACTAAAATAACAACTATTTTGACTATGTTATATAAGTAAAAAAAAATGGTACTTTTGTACAATCTGAATTGTCAAATAGTAGTAGTATTTTATATAATGATGATGCACATTAACCCTACACATTTAAAGGTGCTGTTAAAATGTCATGTGGATAGTACAAATGCATCTTTTCACCACTTTGTTTAATTTTTGGTCCAAGACAAAGTACAAAACAAGTTCATTTAGCTGACGTTTATTGGAAATTAAATATGTGGGGACTCTTGTGGCCATTGATTGGTTGCTTTAAAGTTTTTGGGGTTACATGGTCAGGATCGTTTGGTCGAAAACAAGTTATCTCGAGTTTAATGAAATAAGATATTTCATATTGTATATGTGATAACTTATTCATTACTAAGGGATTATATTAGTTGGAATAAGTTATTTCGAAATTAATTATGTCGAGGGATAAGTTAATCATATGGGATAACTTATCATTACTATGATATGAATAGTGGGATAAATAATCCAATGACTATCTAATGCCTCCAACAAAACGTATGAATTAAGATAAAATAATCTTGTATTTTATCCTAGGATTATTATATTTTAGGCTTAAGTCATCTGCGGCCCCTTAAAGTTGTCTGTATAATTCATTTAGACATGTCAACTAGGAATAGTACCTATTGAACACCTAAATTATTCAAGACAAGTACCTATTAAACACAAAATGTTGATGTGGCAAAATAAGTGTATCTCACTGCTGCTGAGCGCGTGAATGCATTTTTTTTTATTTTTTAAAAATAAATTTGTACCTACTTTCTTGACACTTGGTATGCATTGACTAAATAAATAAAAAATTAATTTAATTAAGCATTAATCTTTTAAATCATTAAAAAAAAACTCACCCCCAAACCCATGTGCAAGTCATCTTCTTCTTCAACCCACCATTTTAAAAACTTCAAATTTCTCTGCCTTTTGTTTTGATTCATTTTTTTTTCTCATTTTCTGTAAACAAATTGCCTGTTGAATTTGCAAGAAGAAGAAAAAAAATCGACTGTTGGAGTTAAAAAGTTGACCAATATTTATGCATCTTTATTTTCAATAACTCCGATCGAGCAACCATCACCACTTATTAAAAATATTATAAATTTTTTTGATATGTCGATTTCGAAATAATTTATCGAGGTCGATTATTTTTACAAAAATCTTAATAGCCGCCGGAGGAATAGAATATAACGAATAAAAAGAAAGAGGAAAGGATTTGGTGGGTGAATTCGGGGATGAGGTGGGGCTAGACATTTTTTTTTGTTATCGCCGGAGGAATCAATGGTGAATGGCGATGGCGGAATGATAGAGAAGAAGATGAAGAAGAAAGGGCAATAGGTTAGGTGGGGGTGGGGGGAGAGATTTTTTTTTATCAATTTAATTATTTCTATATTATTAAAGGCAGGAAATTATTTTTTATTTTTCAAAATTAAAATTATGGGCCCATGTGTCGTAATTCTATTCGTGATTTTGTCAAGATAATGTGTGTGAATTACACGCACAATATTTTTAAAGCTAGTTGTCATTTTATGTTCAATAGATAAATATTTGTTAATATTAAAGTGTTTAATAGGTAAGAGTCTCAGTTGTGTCTAAATAAATTATGCGGACAACTTTAAGGGGCTATCGATGACTTAAACTTATATTTTATATCTCACGCCAAACAACTCATAAGGTATAAATAGTGAGATAAATAATCTTATGACTACCTAATACCTCTAATTAGTATGGAGGATAAAACAATCCTTCATTTTATCTCTGGGATTATTATCCAGTATACCTCACACCAAATAACTCTTTAGAGTTATGTATTATTCCTAGTAATGCTGAGATTAATTATAAAGTCATTTGTTTACTTATTATTCAATTTTATTTTATTTTTCATAAAATATTATATAGATTATCTCATAACTTATATGTAAATTAAGTATGCTAGTTTCTAATTAAATTGCAAACCAAATACATAAATAACTTATATCCTAAATAACTATCAGACATAATATTACTTATGCATAATTTAATACATGTATAACGTACCTTTATACCTCCAAATCAGCTCCCACATAACCCCTACTTGATATTCGAATTTGTAACGAAATTTGATTAGATTTAAATTTGTGTTGAAAGATCTTACCTAAAAAAATAAAATATTCTTTAATTAAGATAACTTTATATTCCCGCAGGACTCGAACGCGATAACTTTAATGTCCCTATGCATTATGAAAAGATGTCTTCTGAAGTTGGAAACCCTATCAACATGCTTGCGTTTACTTTTCAAAGAATAGTGACTACTAAAATGATCAGGTTAATCGCTTTAACCAATGTGCTTAAGTTAATCACTTCATCCAAAACAGTGATTAGACAAACTTAAGTAATCACTATATACTAATTAGTGGTTAGACTTAGCATCAATCAAGTGACTAGTCACTACTGTATATCTGAACATGTTCTAACTTTTTTATTGTTATGGCCCAAAAGTTTGTCTTTTTCTTTAAAAAAATGGTGTATAATTAAATTATCGTACTGCAAATTCAATTGTTCAAATTGAAACCCGTCAATCAAATTCAAAAAAATCAACATATATTAATACAGACAAAAGACACTCATAATCATGAATTCATGTATGATCCCAAAACACTAAAAACATGTTGTTTGTCAGGGGAAATATGGAACACCAGATCGTTTTTTATTGATCGATCAAATTTCAAGCCAATAAAAGTTTGTTGATCAAATTCACGAAAATCAACTAACATGTACTAATACAAAAAAAAAAAAATCAAATCATAAATTCGTGTTCATGACCCCACAATGTAGAAAAAACAATGTTTGTC
Source organism: Solanum verrucosum (assembly GCF_900185275.1). Classification (NCBI taxonomy): domain Eukaryota; kingdom Viridiplantae; phylum Streptophyta; class Magnoliopsida; order Solanales; family Solanaceae; genus Solanum; species Solanum verrucosum. The sequence goes on from NW_026020630.1 coordinate 3,410,046, forward strand.
ATAGTAACTCAGTGAGTATTGGTCAGTAGGTCGTTTCCAATAAACCAATCAAATTTCACCTACGGGGATGAAATTGAAAAATATAAAGTTGAAATTGGGCTTACATTAAATTTCAAATAGCCCATGTTGTTTAAGTCTCTTTGGCCCATTTTATTTGGGCTAGTAAACATCATAGGACAAAAACTAAAGCTTTTTTTGTCAATTTCTCTCACTGTATTAATTTTCTTCCCTTAGCTTCCTCTTTTGGTTGTCAATGGCGTTGGAAGCATACGCATCACAAAATACTGATAAAATCCATACAGATGTTCTTTCACAAGCTCGAATTTCTTGTTACAAGGTATACTTATTCTCTATTTTTTGCATAATTTTTTGTTCTTTAAGGTCCAAAAATGTATATGTTGATCAATCTTGATTAGTGGCGGAGTTAAGATTTTGAGTTTATGGGTTCGTGATTCTAAAGTCCATAGATTAATGGGTTATTGATAATATTTGTAATGAACCAACAACCCTTCGCCGGAAAATTATATTGTTTAGCTAAGTTAAAGTTTAGTTCTTTTAGAAGCCTGTGATTGGTCCAAAGGGTAGCAGGTCACAGACAGATTTATCGGGTATCAAAAAAAATAAAGTAGTTCTTTTATATACATTATGTTGACACCCCCTTTGTAATATTTTTGGCTATGACCCTGATCTTGATAAAACTAATTGAAGCTATTAAATTGTTGTTTTTAAAAGGCAAGAGATGCATTTTATTCATGTTTGGAGAAAGAATCGAACAAGGAACCTACAGAAATCGCGACAGTTGGGCTTTTATACCCTGTTGAATGCAAGAAAACCAGGGAGGAATATGTGAAACAATGTAGACCTACTTGGGTAAGGTTATTAAAGCTTTAAATTTAACGGATATCGGTTCTTTTTTCTATATGGATTGTGGGATTTTAGCTTTTTTCTTGATGTATTGATGTTTATTCGTATCGGTTTTGGTATGCATAGGTTAAGCATTTTGATAGGCAGTATTGTGGTAAGAAGAGGGTTCAGAGACTTTTGGATGATAATGACTCAAGGGGAGGTGTGTTTTTACATCCTGAATTTTATACTTGCACTTATGTTCATGCTGATAGCCCCATGTGCTTATTGCTATATTTGATATAGACTATTGAGTTTTCCAAATGAGCTCAAATTGGTAAAGTTTGCATTTTTATAGTGAATGGGGAACTCCCATTTCACTTCTAACATTTGTTTAAGTTAGTATAAATCAATTTTTTCAAAGGTACGCTTAAAGGTTGTCATCAAGGATTTGAGACATACTTTTCCTTGCGAATGAGCGTAATCATGAAGAAGTGACTCTAACTAATTGATGTTTCCTTTTATCTTCATTTTTTCTTTTCAATTTAGTCTTGTACTACACATACATATTTGTATTTTCTTCCCTCCATTTGCGCCTTTCATCATTAAAGTTCACTCCTTATTTGCACTTAAAACACCAACAAACATTAGAGTTCTTTTGCGCTTTTCGCCTGTGATAACAATGGTATATATGAGCTCAAGAGAGGCATGGCCTGATTCAAAGGGTCCTCCACCTCCAACAATGAAGTTCAAGGTTTGAGTAACCTAGGGAGCAAAAACTCCTGGGAATGTGGGGGTGGGGGTGTCAGGTTCATATCAAAAAAATAAAAACAATATAAAGGAGATATGTGAACGTGCAAGCATCAAATAAATTGGGACATTAATAGTTCTGATATCTAGTTACTTTTGAATGGCTGCTATCCTAATTGGTGTTTCGAGTTTGCCTGTTAAATTTTCTTGTGAGAGATTGATAGCAAGTCTTGATTAGTAAGAATTAGTTGTTTATTCTTTCTCCTTTTCTCAAGAGTGTGTGAAGAGTGTTTTGATGGATTTATTGGCTTGGGTTGAACTATTCTTGCAGGGGTTTAAAGCTTGGTTTTAAGGAAGAGGCTAGTGCATAACTCATTGTCGTGGTAAATTTGTTGGCTGATTCTTGCTTTGATTGTTCAGAATTTCCATATTAGAACAGGAGTACTAAACATGTTGAATTTCTAGGGATCAACCATTTGAGTGACCTGCTTCTTTTCATATTGGTGACTTGTTCTACGTGAGTTTAGAAGATCCTGAGACTGTATTTTACTTGCAGAGTGCAAGTAAATAACGTGGAGTCTCTGCCTTCGGAATAGGAGTTCAACTCTTATAGTTATACAGTTTCTTGAGTGAAGTACTTTTCTGCTGCTCTTTTCAGTTTAGTATGCAGAGTGGTATTTATTTGGATTAGGATCTTTATTCTTTTGCTTTTGTTCTTATATGGTCAAAGTTGAACATGTTTTACAAGGCTGTCATAATGCCACTATGATGGAAGTTGATTGATTTATAACAAGTGAAACCATTTTGATGTTCTTTGAAATGTGAAACTAAGGGGAACTTTTGTCTATTCTTACTGAAAAACAAGGTAAACAATTTATGTTATTGTGACTTCTTCCTCTACGAAGTGAAAAAATACATTACTTTTACTAAGCTGATTTTACTTTCCCTGCTAACTGCTACAACAACAACATACCCAATGTAATCCCCAATGCAATCCCACTAGTGGGGTTTGGGGAGGTTGGGGTGTACGCAGACCTGACCCCTAGTCCCTACTTGTAAGATAGAGAGGTTGTTTCCGATAGACTTTTCCTGCTAATTGCTATAGTTAAAAAATGCCATGTCGAAAAGTACCTAAGGTTATTGTTGGCATAATGAAGAAAGGTACAAAACTTATCCCCAATAAAGCACTTGAATGGTGGATATGTATTTTAAGAGAGTAACTTGACTGATGTTTTGAGCGATTGAAACAAAAGAATAGGAACTCCAATGGCTACTAAGAGGTAGATTAATGCTAGAAACTAAGGAAAAGGATCTGTTTAGGCCTAGCTAAGGTTGCTTGGATCCTTCAAAAATGTCATCGAGTGTGTCAGATCCTTGAAAGTTACTTGTTTTTTGAGGATCCGATACAGGTGCGGCGACATCAGTATTTCAGAGAATCCGACTAACATAGCTTTTAGGTTCTCATGCGTAAAATATAGGAGGCATCAAGCCAAGACTTACTAGTTTGCTTTTTAAAAAATATTATTATTTGCAGTGGTTTGTGTCTTTACTGTATATTTCAGAGTTGCGTATCACTGCAAACTATTTTGTTCTATCAACGTATGAATGATCAAGAGCTTTCTCAAAGTTACTATTTTCCTTCTATTGTATTTAGGAAAATCTAGTATAAATCCCTGATACACTTGAGCCGGGGCCTCTTTATAGTGTACTTGGACCAAAATGTTAAAGAAGAAAACCATAGGCAACAAGCAAACTTCAGCTTCCTCCTACATTCTTGGGACGTTGTTCTAGTTTATGTTGCTCAGATTCTCCAAAAAAATGCTCACTTGTGTCGGATCCTCCAAAAATGAATTACTTTTGGAGGATCCGGCACACACCTAGCGGCAACATAGGTTCTAATGATGAAACTAGTTGTTCTAATAAGGCATCTGAAGATGCAGATTTTTCTTGGAGATTTCTTCCCTCTCTCTGTGTTTCTGCTGATATCAACACACACTATTTGTCAATATTACTTGCATTTGTCCCGTGACATTATGTGGTTTTATCAGTGATGCTTCTTGACAATTGGGAAGCTACTTCTGCTGAAACTTCTAGGTGATATCATGATCAATTATTTTCTTAAGCTCCCAGCAACATGAAAGAATTATCACGTATGAAGTCGAGAAAGGAGTATAGTGAACAAATTAATGTCTTGGGAGGGGAACCCCAACTCTATAGTTTACATTTTTGTATAGGAAGTTACAGACACATTTGCTAGCTGCATGTGATTGTAACTCTAGAAAATCTTGACTTCGTGCTTCCGAAACAATTGGACTTTGTGTTTACAAGTAGTCCTGTGTTCTCATTAGCTATCTGATCACTCTGTTCAGCCTCCAACAATATAGTCTAACGATTAATGAAGTGAGTGAAAATCATGGGCAAGTACACTTGGCTGATTTATTCCTATTGCCCAAGTATGTGAATTACTAGGTAATCATGCTGGTAGGTACCACATAACTCAATTATATGTGTTATAGATGTCATTTAAAACAGATAGCATGACCAAAAACTATAATAAAGTACAGGTAAAAGACTAAAAAGGTGAATTGTGATTGCAATTTGAATCATTTCAGAAATATTAACTCTAATTGTATTTTCAAGATTAAGAATAATGTAGGCAGTCATGTGTTTGTGGGCAAAACTGAAGCTCTACAAAAAGGACATGATTTTTTCCTCTGCAACCACTTGTTGATGCATTCAGCATGAAATTCATGGCCACATTGAAGTGTGCCAATGTTATCTTCATCTTTATATTCAAGTAGGCAGATAGCACATGCTTCTTGTTCCTCATCATCACCATCTTCGTTGGCGTCTATGTCCATAACACAAGTAACATAACATGTACTTCTTTCGAAATACTCAGACATATCTTGATCCACAAACTCATTAATATCGTTGTCTTGCTCCTCCACCACCTCCTCTTCTTCGTCTTCAATTTCATCACTATAGGTGTCATCAAGAACCGATTGTGTCACTTGAATATTGTAACGAATGTAGTTAGTATTCACTTGCATTCGAGCTGTCCTAGTCCGTCTTCCACTTGTTTGCTGATAGCCTTCATTAAGCAAATGTATATCATACTCCATTCTTGTTTGTACAAACCACCCAGACTCCATTGTTGCTTCCATATTTTCAACTTCAACATTCTCCTCCTCTTCTTCTATAATTTCTTCAAGAATCAACTCATTCACGGCTTCCTCTACCTCTTGCTCGTCTTCTTCCATAATTTCTTCATCCGACAACTCCTCTTCTTCTTCTTCAATTTCATCAACAATTTCACCAAGATTTGAATGTTCTAACTTAATATGAGACATGAAACTATAATCAACTGGAGGCATGAGGTGTTGTAGTCGATTCAAGAGAGCAGCATCAGGTGGCAGTGTACGAGTACAAAAACAGGGAACTTGATCATGTTGAGACATGTTTCTTGAAGTTTTTTTATGGCTGTGTTATGTGTTAGATTACGAGAAAAAAAGAAGTTAAGAATTGGAAATTAATGCAACTGTTGTTAATGTTAGGCATTTATAAGGAAAAAATATTTGTAGGAATTTGATTGGGAAAGGGAAATATTTATAAGAATTTGATTGGGAAAGGCAAGTGGGAATTAGTTTCCTTTTTGTTTCTTTTCTTTTTGCTTTCCGGCTTTCCCCCCAAGTTACTGTAAAAATTGTTACACAAGACTTATAATAACATTTTTCAATTTTATTTAATTAAAATGTAATTTAGAAAATTACAGCACACGATGAAATTTTTATTTTTAATCAGTATAAATGTAGAAAATTACAGCCCACGTTGAAATTTTTAATCAGTATAAATGTAGAAAATTACAGCACACACTCAAATACCAGTCTTAAGAAAAAGAAAAAGGAAGAGGTTATTCACTGGTGTACTCGTACTTAAAATCACGGTGTCATCGAATCACCCAAACCATCCAAAGGCAGTAAAGAATAGTAGAATCTGTTTTGTGCAGAATAAGAAGATGAAACTCCTCTATTTATGAATAACAAAAGATAGTGTGAATAAGTGTTTAATGTGCCTTATCAAAAAAGTCACAACCCTTTAAAAAAGTTAAAAATTATAACTCTTCGCAAAAGTTACAACTTTGTGAAAAAATCACAAGTTTTTATTACTAGTCACAATTCTTCACAAAAATTACAACTTTTTGTACAAGTGACAACTCTTCATTTTTACCTTGTTGCGAATTAAATTTATCATATAAATCGAATTATGTAAATATTTTTTACAGTAACAGCTCATTACCAACTATTTACCCCCTCCCCCCACCACCAAAAAAAAACAATTTTTTTTCTTATCTTACAATATCTGTTTTCTAGCTGTCTCTTCAAAAAGAAAGAGCAAGCCTCTTTCGTTAGGAGTACTAGTAAGTTCTTTTTGAAAAGTCAAAAGGACAATTATTTTAACCAAATTATTAGGCCTAGTCATTAAATAAGAAATTATAAAGTATAGGAATATAGTAATTTCCAAATGTACTTAAAGACAAACTAATTATCTTTTATATATTATAAAAATAAGTACTCCCTCACTTTTCCAGATCCTGGATTTCTAGAAAATTATTAAGTACTAATATTCTTTTAATCACTTGTTTAGTCATATCCCCTCATAATAACATCATTATAATCTTTTACTCACTAATTACATATTAAAAATTCCTCAGTAACCCCTCAATAATGTTCATTTCGCAGTAGTTTAATGTCTGTTCAGATTAGAAATTACTAAAATTATACTAATATCATTTTTTTTAGAAGTCCTTGCTCCTTCCAAAGAGAATCGCTATCTTGTTTTACACCCTGATCTCTGGATACATCTCTCTATATTTCTCCATGAAAATTGGTTCGTTGAAACTGTCAACATTGTAGAAGCGATAAGATTAGGAATGAGGATATTCGGACAAGGTGAGATTTGTTTTTGTGATGGACAAGATGAGAAAAGCGAGATTGAGATGATTTGGTCATGTAATAACTGTTGAGGAGAAGTGTAGAAGTCACTGGTGCGGAAAGTTGGATAACAAGGAGAGGTAAAATGATCGGAGAAGTATTGAAAAGATATTAAGATATGATACAACTCTAGTTTACGTGTAGAGCTTGCGAATAGGATAAAATGATAGAGGATAGTGGAGTGTTGTTTGTTGTAGAAAGTGTATTGCTTTTGATATTTTCTTTTATCATATTTGTTTATTGTGCTTTAATTTCGTACTATATGTTGTGTTGTTGTTATAGTTCTTTTGACTAGTTGCTATGTTTTTTTCACCATCTTGCTTATTTACTTTGCTTTGATGTACTCGAGCCGAGGGTTTTTTAAAAATAATATCTCTACCTTTACGAATCACGAGATAGAGATAAGGTTTATGTAACTCTACACTCTTTAAACCTCACTTGTGGAATTCACTAAAAATATTGTTGTTTTATTTTATATGATACATTTTAACTGAACACAACGTTTAAGGAAAATAAAAAAACTTTTAAAGCTTATATTCTAAAAACAAGTCATCAATATTAATATGACTATAAATAATTCCATAAAAGTATAAAACGAGAAATATAAAATCAAATTGCTTCTAAATAAATAAAAACAGTGAGTCACATTGGGATAGAAGGACTAACTCAAGTCCCGCCATTGCCCATCGTAGCTGACTGAACAGTGGAGGCCGACAAGGTAGGAGAAGACGGTCCACCGCCGGTCTCACCACCGCCGTTGATGGCGGAGCCTCCGCCGAGTAGTAGTGGGTTGTTGGGCTTCATGGAGTGACACGTGGAGGTGGAAATAGCAGTGGCTAAGGAAATTGGCATAAGGCATAGGCCTTTTCCTTGAAGATACTGCATGGCTGATCCCATATCTTCTTCCATTAGCTTAGCTACCTGGTGCTCCGTCATCGTCATGCTGCTGTCATTGTTTGCAGACGACGTCGTTCCATTACTGCCACCCCGACCTCCATTTCCTTGTACACAATCACCTCCTCCCTGCAAAACCAAATTAAGTTATTACTTAATTCCTTAAACAAGTAATTGTAACTATTACAAATCTCTAAATATATATAAATATTTGACTATAAATTCAATTATTATTATTATATATATTAACTTGGAAATTGTTATAGAAATTCATAAAGTTTAAATCCTAAACCCGTCTCTTACTAAGATGAGATGATATGAACATAAAGGCCGATTCAGTTTAGGAATTCTTACAAGGACATCAAGTAATAGTATATAGTTAAATATTTATTGCATTTCTTCATTTGTATATAAGATTTTAATAAAAATTATTAGATTCACGTGAACTCATAATTATACTATAGATCAGTCCTTTTTGGACACCACCACCTTTCTCTAAAGATTTCTAATTGAGCCCGGTAAATGCAAAAAAATGTAATAGGGCCTACTTTCCATTTGAGGGATTCTATATATCACGAATCTGAATTAAATGAAATGGAGAGTAAGAATACCGGGAGATAATAAAATTTTTGAAATATAAAATATGTTTTTTTTTTTTAAACAAAGAAAAATAAAAGGGAAAGCCCTTAGCTTGGAGGTGAAAAATAGGGTGCGGTAACCAAAAAAAGGTGAAGCACGCGTGAGCTTTTTGTGGTTTGTCACATTCTGCTGACAGAGAATTTGAGAAGGACAGATTAGAGTTATTTTATCTGTTCAAGAATTGTTCCCATGCTTTCTCTACTGATCAAACTACTATGCCATTTTCATCCACTGTTGATTTTTCTTTAAATGGAAAGTCTAATAGGTATATTCCTCTACTATGCACTAGCCATTGATTCTATTTCTTATTTCCTTTATTGTACTCCATTAATAACAAATTAAAGTACAGCAAGTGAATGGTTTTTTTTAATTTATTTCTCACATGGTATTATGAGTTTGCTAATTCAAACATTAAATGGAGAATTCTTATTAGCTTTTCATATTTAGGACTCGAACCTATAAATCTGAACTTTGATTAAGGCGAAGAGATCCTACAATTCCAATAGAGGAGACATGCGAAATGACTGAAATTTCAACTAAGGTATGATGTAGTACCTCAGAGGATCTATCAGCAACTAGGGGAGCAACAGCTGCAGCACCACCCAATCTGCTCATACTCAGAACCTAAACACAGAGGAGAAAAAGAAAAATGATAAAAGAGAAGCAGAAACACCATGGAGTTATAGTCTTATAGAAATGGCCAATAGGATTTCTATTACTCTTCTATCAATGGGTGGAAGCACGTTGCTGAGAAAGTTTTTTGTTTTATATATATATATATATTTAAAAAAAATAGCTTGCATATCGAAATATTTGTGTAGTATAACGGAAATGACACCACTTGACCTCAAGAGCCTACATTGGGTCTCACTGGTTAAGGACATCTATTTTATCATTTAGGCCAAGAGCTTGAATTTGGCTCAAGTCATATACTCTATAGAAATTACTATAAGCTTTCCTCCAAATAAAAGTTATTGTAGTTTTGATCCCTCGACTCTGCCCTAAAATGGAGTAGCCTAATAGGAGTATCTAAAATGTTAAGGAAAGTTTTCTCAACGATGATGCTAATTAAGACCGACTTATAGAATCATTTTAATTTATATATATATATATATTCCTTATCATATTTGTGTGTGGGCGTCTATATATTTTAATCTTCTATATAAAATCTTTAACTTCACCAACTATACTATAGACACATTCACAAAACATGTTGGAAATAACTATAACAGCATTTTCCATCCCAATTTGTCAACAGGGAAGCATTGATCTGTTTCCAATTTTTAAGTCCACAGAACAATAAATGTGAAGAGAGAGAGAGTACTTTGACTTGGAGCTGGAGGAACCTGACATAGTCGATGATCTCATCTAACATTGAAGCCTTGTCTGTCTGTATTCCATATAAATCACAATCACGTTAGTTCCTAATATTATATCGTTCGTTTCCCAATAATTATAACAGTTAGCTAATAAAATAATATATCACAATGTCATAAAGCACAATTGTTAATTAGTGTAATAGATGACTCATTATCTAGAAATACAATGTGTGAATTCAGAAGAGTTCGGTTTATGACCATTGCTAATATTTTAATTTTATGATTACAAGAAATCGATAGATAAAATACAAAAAATCAGGACAGAAATTTTTTTCTCAATGCAAATTGTAATTGGTTGTAGGATATTATTTCCTTGCAAAATGTAAGGAAACATGAAAACACTATTGAGTTGGAATCATATATACACTCCACAAACACTTGGGATCTGATATCAACATTTCTATTACTCGATCAGAGTCAGCATCTAAATTAAATACTTTTAACATATAACAAATATTTATATGTGAAAATTCACTAAACTACGATAAATAATAGATTTGTATTCATGATTTAGAACCATAAATATTGAACTTATACACAAACTATCACTAACTAATCGTAGATATAGTATTATACTACATGTGCTTCTAATTTAATAGTATTTGTATCTATCTCTATTTGACTTAATATCACCATTTAACTTTCATTTAGTCGAGAATAATCTATAAATATTAAAAGACGAGATCGAAAGAAAGATTAAAAAAAATACTTATAATAAACAATTGGTCCTTTTGCTAACATGCATCTATAGATTAAATAGATATAGATGTTGAATTACGCCTCATAAATGATTTAACTGACTGTAGCAGCGGATTACGATCACAGCATCTCATTTCGAAGTACTAATATAATCGATTTTTGAATATAGGTGATCATTGAAAAGACAAAAATAGAAAATATTATATCCCATCCATTTTAATAAAAGAACATCATATCCACCTCAATTAATAGTGTTTTAAAAGGCGGGGCGTGAGGCGAGGCGTTTTAATTAGTATAGGACGAGGCGTAAGCCTCGAGACTGGGGTGTAAGCCTTATGAATTTTAAAAATTTTAATTTATAATATAGTATAATAATATAATAACACAAAATTATAAAAATAAATCAATAGTTTGAAATAATTACAAATATGATTAAATAAACTAATAGAAAATAAAAGTTCTAACATGATTATACAAGTATAAATCATCTAATATCTTAACTTTCTAATATAAAAAGAATCATTATTTCAAAAACTATTTTTTATCATACTATATAATTTATTCCCTAAAAGAAAATAATCAATAAAACTTACTAGTATATGAGTAATAAAACATCATTCTACCATGAATAAAAATAAAATTACTAAATATTTGAAAGTAATTTTATTTTTATTCTGGAATGATGTTTTTATTATCATATATTAGTAAGTTTTATTGATTATTTTCTTTTAGGGGTAAATTATATAGTATAATAAAAGATAATTTTAGAAATAATTATTCTTTAATTAATAGAAAGTTAAGATATTAGATTATTTATACTTGTATAATCATGTTAGAAGTTTTATTTTCTATGAGTTTCTTTAATCATGTTTGTAATTATTTCAAACATTGATGTATTTTTATAATTTTGTGTTATTATATTATTATACTATATTGTAAATTGAAAAGTTAAAGATCTATAGGACTTACATCTCACGTCTCGAGGCTTACGCCTCACCCTATACTAAGTAAAACACCCCGCCTTACGCTCTGCCTTTTAAAACACTGATATCATGTATTTACTCCGTATTTGAATTAAGTATTACGTATTATACAAAACTATTGACTTTATGATATTTATAATAAGTTTTTAAAGCAATATTTAATTTTTTAAAATCATAAAGGAATCAAGATGGAATATTAGAAACAAAAAGAATAATTTTTTAATTTATTTTTATATTAGGAGTGAGAAATTACCTTATTGGCATTAGGTACCAGCTCCTGCAAAGACTTCATTCTCTCTGCAATTCTCTCTCTCCGTAACTGCTCACATCCAAAATTTCGGAGCCACAAAACAAAACAAATCAGAAACAACACAAAAATCGCCATCAAATTCTAACTAACTCATCACAACACAACAAAAATCAAAATCACAAAAAAAAAAAACTAAAGTAAAAATAACTGCAATGAACGACGAGTACTGAAGAAACGAGTGCGAGTACGTACTCTTTCAGCAATGCTGTGAGGATCAGTTGCTTGTCCTCTTCGAGCCCTAACTTTCTGTTGCTTTGGCTGCGCTCCACCAGCTGAACCACTCGCCGCCGGCGTTTGATTCATCGTCAACGACGCCGTCGGAGCTCCGAAACTCTGCGCCTATATTTTCACAGAACATAAATCAATCGCCATAACTTATTATACGCAATAAACTTCGATTGAGCAAAAAACTAGATTAGCGAAAAAAGTTATAATATAGATCTCTGTAATTGATACTGAAATATATGAGTTAGTTGATTTATCGTCGAAACTCTGATCCTATATTTTCACAGAACATCGAGCGCCGGTAAATTACTCTGTATAAACTCCGGTTATACATGTATGCAATGCATTCAGAGAAAAGAAAAACAGTATACAATGGAAAGCTGTTTTCGATAAATTAGAAAAACAACTATTATTCCATATGATCTCTGTAACGATTGAAATTTATGAATTAGTGCGTCTATCGAAATTTATATATGCAGACCTGAGAATGGTGAAAATGCTGAGATTGATTTGAGGTTTGACCAAGAGATCCAGCGAATCCATTGTAAAGAGCTTGAACTGAAATATCATTCCCCTGTATATAATCAATTCTTCATCAATCTACTATAATTCAGATAATTATAATCATAAACTTGGTTAAACTGTCACTCAATTGAGTTTTTGGTAATTAATTCGTCATTAATCTACTAAATTGATTGATTAATCACTATACTGAACTGAATTTTATGGTAAATGAAACTCACCGGATTTAAACCGTCGTCGTTTTGATCGCCGTTCATCCCAGAGCCGCCATTACCGGCGATTCCTCTAGAAAGCAAAAGCTGCTGCTGAAGCATCAACGCTTTAGCAGCTGCGGCAGCAGAGCTGCCGCCGTTGATCTGATGCTGCCGGAGCTTGGAAGCCAAGAGAGTTGACTGATGGTCGTCGAAATTGTAGGGGTGACCGTCGCCGGAGATTTCAGGCCAGGGAGAAGAAGAAGGAACAGAAGAGAGAATCTGTTGGAGGAAGTCGTCGTGTGACGACGACGGATCGAAATGGGAATGACTGATGTGTTCGCCGGACGAAGCACCATTTTCGCCGGTGCTTTGAAATGAGTTCATAGCTTGCATTGTTTTTTTCTTCTTCTACCTCATGAGTTTGGTGCTGAAATGTTGTTTATATAGGTTGCAACCCACCCCACCCCCACACCCTCAAGGTCCCAAAACCCTACCATTAATAACAGATTGGCATATTTTTAGAGAGTAATAAAAAAAAGTTTTATCCAAATTTCTAATAATTTGTGTTCGGTCAGTTTAATTGTACCTCAATTAATTTTATGAGTGATTGCTCTTTTTCACTGATACATATATCGGGTATTCGATAACTCTATATATCCCTAATATTTAAATTGATGTTAGCAATTTTCAAGAACAATAACTATCAAGTAACGTAAAATGAGATAATTTTATCTTAAACTTTTAGAATAATAAATAATTTGAGATAATTGTTTTTGTGACGGTAGTATAGAACTAAGCTATACTTATACAATTAGGGGTTGTTTGGTTTGAAATGGATAAAATTCAGGATTATTTTATCATGCGTTTGGTTGGAGGTATTAGGCAGTTTTGGAATTATTTGTCCCATATTTTTATATCGATGGGGTAAGTTATCTCATATATGATAGTATATACCTGATGGAATAACTTTATCCCAGATTAGTTTAACCCGAAATAATTAATTTCAAAATAACTTATTCCCAACCAAACGATAAGCATGAGTCCAATCCTTTGGCCCGACTTGCATCTTATTACTAATTTGTGTATTTGAATTAAGAGATTATAATTCAAATGCATATTACGAGTTATGAGTACTATTACCTTCGTCCACTTTTATTTGTCATGTTGCATTTTTCAAAAGTCAATTGGACTAATTTTCAAAGTTAAATTAGATTACATTAATTTGATATTTTGCAAAAAAATTAGATATTCAAAAACCATTAAAAAAAAAACTATAAATTACAATTTTTTGCATATCAATATGATGAAAAAATACATGTTAAAATATTAGTCAAAATTTTTATCGTTTGACTATATAAAAGAAAACCATGACAATTAAAAATGGACCGAGGAAGTTATTAATAACTTTTTGACTATTATTGTCGAATGATTTATCCATCCTATAATCTTGGAAATGCAAGAAAAAGAAGTTAAGTTGGTAAACTATATTTAGAACTTCTAATATAGTTGAACGAAATTGAATAAGTCCTTCGTTCATTCATTTTACTTGTCATATTTTAATTTGTAAATATTTTTTAAGAAGATATGTTAATTAGAGTGTAATTTAACTAAATTATCCTTGTTTACCACTCATCTTTACTTAATATTTCTCCTTTTTGCATCATATTAATATCTCTCCATATTTATGATTAAAGGTAAAAGTGGAAACAAACAACTAATTATACCTTAACGTTTTGAAATAACAACTATTTTGAATCATTTAAGGACGACAAGTAAAACTAAACAGAAAAACAATGTAAGTACTAACTAAAAATAGGTTATTATTCGGGGCGTGTTTGATACGGAGGAAAATATTTTTTAGACTTTTCAAAAATTTAGGAAAATAGTTTTCTAAGTGAAAAATGCAGAGAACAAATTTCATTGTTAATATTACACATTAATTATATCCTTCCCACCGTCCAACACATCTCACGGGATCGAGATATTTCAAGAAGTTATAGATATTGAAAATAGTGTAATGAACAATTGAGCGATCGACACATGCAAATGTGCATAGCTATGAGGTTGAACTTTCTTGTAATGTCTCCCACTAGGCCTATAGCTGTCAAAAAAAGATAATATACAAAATTAAAATAAATATAGAAAATTAGAAAAGTATTAAGAGAATGTTATAGATAGTTGCAGAAAATAGTTCAAGAATTTTTAAACAACAAAAAATGGGGTAGAGATGGGGAAAAAGTAAGACAACAAAGTTGTTTTTCCACAATAACTAATAAAATAATTTTAGTCAACTCTTTTACTGTATTTTCTAGAGAAACAAACAGTTAAATAGAAATAAAATAAGAAATTTAAAGTATTATATGCCGAATATCCTTCATAAGAGAATAATAAAGATTTTGAGCAAGTTCGACTTGCTATTATGATCCATAAAACTTTCTTTCTTTTTCACTTGGTATCTGCTTTGGGCTCCAAAATTTAAAGTTTTCTCCTTATTTTTGGTATTTGTTTTTGTCTCAAATCAAAATCGAGACGTCGGGATTAAGAGCTTAGAAATCCTATCCATATCACTTCCATCATTATTTTGGGTGGTCGTGAATTTCAATTAAACTAAGTTTATAATATAGTGTTTGGTAGCTGTATTATCCCCATTTCATATGATAAATAACTAATTTGTTTTTCCATAATGTATTTTAATTTGGTAAGAAGCATTAGCCAGACATAGAAGTAGGTAGTTGAAGCTAAACCTTTTATTTATTGAATGATTTTTCTCACCCATAAGAATGACTAAGTTGATGCAACATATAATATTTTATAGTGAAGGTCAGGAATTGATTCCTTCTGTCAACACCTTTTCAGTCGAACTCGTCACATCAAAGTATAATTTATATCCTCTATAATATGGGTTGTGAGTCATTACACAAAAGTGAATATACATAGTGCACGAATTTTTTCGAGTTTCAAAAAAAATAATCCTAAGTAATAAAAAGATATATGAGATTTGGTTTCAGCCTAAAAGTAGATAAACGTACTGATTGGCCTTACATGTTTGGTATAAGTGCACTCCATGTCGTATTTTATTATTCTGATTTTTCTAAGACACGTTGTTATCACTTATCACCAATCCAACTTAATTAATTAGGTCTAATAAAAAGTAGGTCTGTTTGTATAATTGAATAATACTATAGCCGAAGCTTATGACACGTATTTTCTACTTTGGCCTAGAAGATCAAGAATTTGTCATTCAAGCTACACCAACATCAAATCCAAAACAGGCATACCATAATGATTATTTCCTTATTTTTAGGACTAGAGCAATAAAGGTAGAGATTAAATAACAACAAACGCAGTATAATCCCACGAATCAAGTCTGAAAAAGCTAGGAAGTACGCAAACCTTACTGCCTTTGTTGGGGGTGGGGGGGTTGTTTCTAGTAGACCCTCGACTCAATATCTTACTTCCTAGTGAAAAAAGATATCTCAAGATCCTCATGATATCATCTTCAATAATAAACCAACCTTGTCTAAAGAATTTCAAAATTAAATTCAATACTTCTAACTTAACTTAGCAAAGTTACAACAAAGACAGATAACCTATTTTTGCATCGGTTTATCGAGGCAAAACCACGATTTTGTACAGCAAGTAAAGAGAGTTGTCTAGTTTTGAGATTCTGCTTCTTCCTTCCTCTTTATCAATTTGATAAAATTGTGAACTATTGTCTTGCCTTCACTTGTGATGATGCTTTCCGGATGGAATTGTACCCCCTGAATTAACCAAGCAAGAAGCAAACAAGTAATCAAGTTCAAGTCGAGTAAGTGCAAAGATACTCGATTTTGGGGACAATATTTAAGTTATGCCTTACGTTTATAAAATTTTGCACGTCCACCTACTAAACAACTTTAGATTTGCAGTGTCTGAAATGAGTCTTAACAAATCCTAACTTTTGACAATGTTTGAAGTTTCATATGGCTAAGTTTAGGCATTTTAGCATGAAGGTCAAGGGCTTTTGCATGTGGATGAAGGATTGCCTGAAGTTCATGCACATGAAACTAAGTTCAACCATTTTTGCTTGAACTTTAACTTAAAGACATTTTGTTTGAAATAACGCATGTCAGAAGTTGGTCCTAAGTGAGTAGATGTGTAAAAAATTCTAAAAACTGGGTATAGATTAAATAGAAGCGTCCAAATAGGGTACCCCGTGAAATTTTTACTGTTCAAGTATACAATTTTCTTTCAACAAGTATAATGTTGCAAATCCAGAGTTAAGTCTGAACAAACTTATCGATAACTTTCTTCCTTTATTAGTTCATATCACCATTAAAAAATCTTCTAAATAAGAATCTCTCCACCAGGTCAGATAGATAGCTCAATGCAATGAATCCATAGCGGAATGATAACAACGCTAACTTTGTTCATAAAGGATGGAGATTTTTACCTGTATGTGTCTATAAACTTTGTGACGAGCAGCCATTACAAGACCATCTTCTGTCCATGCAGTTATCTCAAGGGCGTCTTTGGGGAAAGTGTCCTTGTCTATTACCAGGCTGTGGTATCTACCAGCTGTGAATGGGCTGAAATGAAAAAGGTATTACCAAAATGTCAACATAAATACGACTGAGTATTTGGAATATTACATAGATTAAACAACCTGCGATGGATCTCTATAATTGTCTTCTATGTTCTCACTAATAGACGTGCTCCAACTAGAGTATTTCGACTTCCATAACTTATTATTAGTCTTACCATGATAATCATAGGGCGATGAAGAGTTCTACCTATACTAAGATAGTAGTAGTGGCACCAATATTTGCTAGACTTAACAATTAACATATACAAGGTAGAAGTAAAACTCAACTGAAGTAATTAAGGTGGGTGGAAGTGAATGAGGAGTTGATGAGAAAAAAGATATATTACAAGCATATATGTGAGGGAAGATCCCAGCAAATTGAAACTGCGCATGACAAGATTCTTTTGCCAAACATAGGCAGAGCTAGAGTTATAGCTACAGGTTCGGCAGAACCCGCTAACTTTGGCCAAAATGATGTATTTGTATTAAGAAATCCCCTCCTCAAGATAGGAATAAAGTTTGTGTACACTCTACCCTCCCCAGACCCCACTTATGGGACTATGTTGGTTTGTTGTTGTTGCACTAAGAAACCCATTCAATATGTACAAATAATTTATCAAGAATGCAGTAAGTTATCCTTTTCTAAAATCTAGAACACAAAATCAAAATTCTGGTCTACCTATGTTGCCACATATGTCAAAGATTTTTCGTCAATATTGCTTAAGACAAACACTAAATAGTAAACGCAGAAAAAACTTGCACGTATGTGAGACCATAACACTACAGAGAGCAGGCAGAGATACATGCTTAATTGAATAAATTAGCCTACGTAAATTACAAAAAATGCACCTCTGACTTACAAAGAGTGTCAGCATCATTTAAATATGATAGCCCGCTTTCAAAAGTTTGACTTGGAATTAAAAAAGAAAGGAGATGAATCGTAGGATTACCCCAACAAGCCTCCAACGGTGCAGTTTATCTCCAGTAGCCTAAGTAACATTGCATTATCTTTCTCTCCTACTCTTCAGGTAGTTCTAGTCCATAGAAAAGGTAAAACTTTCAATTTTAAGCTTAGGTTGTTTATTCAGTTTCTCTTGGGATTTTTCTAGAAAGTGGTGTTAAGACTAGTAATATCAACAAGGGGTTATATCAATTCAGAGATTTTTTAAAATTAGCTATCATTAGTATTGCATTATGCACCGCGTGAGCTGAGAAGGAAGTTAGTTTCCTAGTCTTTTTGATATCCCACACGGACCACACATTCGGCATCACCTTCAGTCCCCATTTTGAAATTTCTTGTAGTGCACTCTCTCCCTCTGTATTATCCTATCCTGCCCTTCACCACCAATAGGCCACTCATATATCCTGTGAAGACATTCCTCAATCTTCTATTATTCCTAATCCTTTATTGCTAGTCTAAATTATGTGCCATGCTGAGGGTCTATCGGAAACACCCTCTCTACCCCACAAAGCTAAGGGTAAGGTCTTTGTACATCCAACCCTCCCCAGACCCCACTTGTGGCATTACACTAGGTATGTTGTTGTTGGTGAAGTGTATACGTGGAACGGCCAGAGTATTCTCAAAGTGGTTTTCTGGAGTTTGAGTTGGAGAGAGACTAATTATGAACTTACGGCTGTCAAATTTGTTGAAGATATTGTGGGGTTCTTGAAGGTGGAAACTATCGAATGGAAGGGTTCAAGTACAGATAATGATATTGAAAAAGGACAGCACAGAGGTTGTTACCCAGAGTGTACAAGGTGATGGAGTGGAGGAAACCATATCAAAAGCTGCTGGTGAAGTTACTAGTTCCAATGAAGTGGATAAAGAAGAAGTTGAAGGTCCTGACACCTGATGACCAGATGAAAGGGGTCAAGAGTCTTGATATGAAGGATCCTAGTCAATAGAACCAGAGACCATCAAACCTTGAAGCATTGTGCTTGATGAGATTTCACATATTTCGGCAAACAAATGAGTTGTGAACTCATTCAAGCTACAAATGACTTGTAGCAGAAGCTGACTACAAGGTTGAGCAGGTCGAGAAAATCTCAAAGGAAATCAACACAGAAGACAAATTATCGAAGACACAATTAAAAGGACAAGAAGAAATAACTGGAGGTTGGAAGACCGTGACGCAGAACTTGAAACCTGCAGTTTGGGCATTGAAATAGAATCGGAGAATGAAGTCCCAGAAATTTGAAAAAATAACGCAGTTATCAATGGAGTTTCTGCAGATTTACTGCTTTTGGCATCTCTGGTTGTCATCTATGTTTCAAGGAAAGCAAGAACTTTGAAATGCAACTAACTTGCAATCCGTAGGGATGATCTTAACTTTCAATGGGAAATGCACTTATGTTGATACAGAAATAATCTGAAAGACCAAATCGTAATTTGTTAAGACAAGTTTCTAATCAATTATCAGAAAGAGGAGAGCTTACTTTGATAGCCCTGCAAATAAACCATCTTCCCCACCTTCGTTATAATATACGGGGGAGCTTTTCCCGTGCATCACCCCATATGGAGAACGCACAATTTTTCCTGCAATGGAATAAATTCACATTAAGGAGGATTAAGTGTGATGAATACACGATTGAATAGTTGAATAACAAGAAAGAAGAAAGTAGAGCTTTTGATCGTCAACTTAACAATACCCAAAACTTTGAATACCTTTTCAACTATTCTTTTGCACAACTCACTAGTTCTCCTCAAAGCATTATGATTTTTTACTAGTATGCTATGTTTCTGCTCTAGGCAGTCAGCAACAGAAAATTTATGCTCTGAACAGGTCCTCATTCAAGACACTAGAGGACTAACTTCAGTCTTAAAAGTGAGCTTCCAGTAAATGAAGGTCATATTGTGTTCGGTTCCTTTTCCATTTTCGGAAGGGGCATAAATATGTTTCCAAGAGACATCCTATTAGGAGTACAACGCAGAAGTTACAGAGTTCAATTTTTTTAATATAAATAATCGCCAACAAGAATTTGGTTCTTTTATGATCTTGATGTCGATAAATGCATCTGAAATTCATTTTGTCCAATTGAACCTTTAAAACCCTTAGATATTTCATTGTTCCCTCCTGTCCGTAGCCATTACCATATATAGATAATCTGAAAAGAAATCAATCAAACACCTTCAATTTGTTCCCTCTTAAATCACAGAACCTTTAAAAAGTTATATGCTTATATTTTAAAAGAAGTTGTTGTATCTTAAACTAGGTGATATATATATATATATATATATATATATGTATATACTATAACACATCCATATAAACCTTCCATGATAAGTGTATCTTATAACCATGCCATCAAGAAGCTAGGTTGCTCGGACTCGGGTGCGGGTGTCCAATACGGGTGTGGATCTAGAGCTCGGATTCTCTGTGACCTAAATTTTAAAATTCGGGGATATGGATCCATGTGTAGATACGGGTGCGGGGATTCAACTAAAAATAAAGTTATAAAACCTAAATTATGAGATATTATGTGGAAAACTTGAGGAGAAAATAATGATCAAGAGGAGAATTTTGGAAGGAGATAAACGGAAAGGGAGTGGCAATAGAAATTTATATATACAAGGTATTTCATTTTCTTCAATTTCACCTTAGATTTTATTTTGATTATAGAAATCATTGAATTTGTTCAAAATGTCTCCCTCAAATTCGGTCAAAGTATCCAATACCGGTTGACCACATCGGTTATGGATCCCACACCCATGTCGTGTCGACACGGGTGCGGCACCGAAAGTGAAGAGTTCGAGCAACTTAGTCAAGAAGTCATTTGGTTCACATACAACTTATGCACGAATTATATATTTATACTATAGCGATTGTATTATGACGATTAAACACTAGATTTTTGGAGCAAATGCATATCCTGTTGGATTTATGGTTAAATTGTACCAAAAATTGCATATACTGCTCTAAAACAAGCATTTGATTTTAACTACTACTATGCCTCAATCTCAAGCTAATTGAGGTTGGCAATATAATTGTTCACTATCTACTTCCATTTGAAATGTACGTTGTACCGTGAGTTCATCATAAATTATAGTCACTAGTTTTACACTAGTTGTTATCCTATCGCAACACTCTTCCCTTATCCGGGTTTGGGAGTGGCAATATGAGCAAACTCACATACCCGATGATGTGTGTTTCACTTGACATGGATAAATCATTGTTTATAATTATAATTTATACCTTTAGCCAATTCCCTTGTTGATTGAAAAGAAAAAAATATGTTATTTGCTACTCCATACTTATGTTATTTGTCTCTTCTTCTCTTTTGGATAAGTAAAGGTAAGCCTAAGGTTAGTATTAAAACTGGCACCAAGACAGTGCATCAGTGTGTGCAATAATAAGTTTAATAACTACTCATGTAATTTATTTTGGGGTAATTAGTTCTATAATTACTATATATCATTATTATTTTGAATAATTTTTAAGACAATTCCTGTTCTTGTTTCTTTATTTGTATAATCAACTATTTGGGTGTAAAACAAGAAAGCGTGAAAAAAAATTCAATTAAAATATCCTCCTTTCTATAAGTTGCACAATTTTACACTCATTGAAAAAGAAAAGGACAAAACCTCATTAAAGATGCGTGCTCTATTTATAGTACCATTAAACTCTTTTAATCTAGGTTCGATTGTATAGATATACCAAGAAATAGTATAAATGAACAAACACCTAAAACCAAACAAAGATGCGTTAAATGACATAACCTTATCTATTAGTGTCATAATCTTATCTTTGAGGAGAACTACTACAATAACATCAAGGTTACTATTGTCTTTTAGGTGCTTTCAAGTATAAATAATGCCAACATTACTATATAAGTACAACATATAAGAAATGAAAACAGCAACCAAACAATACCACATTTTATGATGTAATTACTTTACCTAATACCTCAAAACTGAAGATACTTAAGTGTGTGAATATGGTATATATCTGACGATTTATCTACCATTCTTCACAATGTATATTTTTTTTTGATATCCACCATTCTTCACAATGTATATTTTTTTGATAACCACCATTCTTCACATTGTATATTTTTTTGATAACCACCATTCTTCACAATGTATATTTTTTTCATAACCACCATTCTTCACAATGAATATATATATATAATTCATGTGACAATAAACTTTTCTGGGATAAAATCCTGACCACATTGGTGATTCTGATAATGCAGAGGGACAATGAGGTACCTATTGTCTCCCACTACCTCAGGTACCCGGTAACTCTATCCACCGAGCCTTAGAAAGATACAAAGAAATCACCCAATTTTTTAAAGCACTTGAGAAGCTATTTTTCTTTTTTTTCAAATATCATAGAAGCAAATTATTCATAAGATAGGCCAAACTAATTGAAACAAAAGCACCAAATATAGTTGATTAAAAAACAAACCTCCAAAAGCCTCTCCCATGCATTGCAAACCCATACAAACACCAAATAACGGAATTGTTGGTCCAAGTTCCAGTACAGTTTGCAATGATATGCCTGAATCTTGAGGTGTACCTATTCCCAGAATTAAATAAGATTGAAAGTACCGATCATTCCATACGTTCTATATAAGTGAAAATAGTAACTTGATATATTTGGATGACTCTTCTTACCTGGTCCAGGTGATATTAGTATTCCCCTTGGATTTTTCCTACAAAATATTTTTTGAAAAAACGACATAGTATTAACTTAATCAGGTCTACGGAGTAAAATAAAGAACACTCATTTTTTGTCAGGTCTAAAGAAAAAAACACAAAATCCCCTTAAATTTTAAACAAAAAAAAAAATCATATTATCATTGCAATTAAATTTACTTTATAGTCTTTTTCTCATTATGATTTACCAATATCAAATAAACATTTTATTCACAAACCAGTTCCCCTCTAAATCATGTGAAACTGACCTGATGAAGAAAAAAAACGGATCTTTTTGACTTAGAAATGAACCTAGTATGGTGCACATGCATCTCATTTATGAAAAAGTTAGCAATTCATCTGTCCTTTTTTTCTTTTCTTATCTATAATGTTAATTAAAAGAGAGGAGGTGGTTGGTGTAATTCAACTAGGCAACCTGCTTATTACCACTCTAACTAACGAGTAAAGAAAAACGAGCTAAAATAAGCATTTATTTAATGAGTGGATCTTTTTCCTTTCTACTTGCACTCTCAAACCATTGCATTATATTATTATTATTCACTATCTTCTGTTAGGTTTTACTAAAATAAGATTATGCACACACAAGTATGCACCCAAGAAATTACAGCTCATCGGAATTGATAATTATGCAGTTATCATCCAGACCTACAATTTCTAACACACTCAATGTGCAACCTCAAATTTTCAGTTCCGCAGCAGTCTCCATCTCTACCAGTACATTTATTCAATTTGAATGTAATCATGGCAGCAAATTCAGAAAAGACAAAAGACCAATCAAAATTAGACAACGAGTGTGCAGCCTTTTTGATGAAATAAGAAGGATATCATTAACAAAAATATCAAGAAGATGTAAGCAATATCAAGAAGATGTAAGCATTACAAAGAGATTATCAGCTCTCAGGAAAGCAACAAAGCTATCACACCTATCACGTATCCAACCTTAATCTAACAATTATGAGTTAACTAGATAAGATAGAAGTGCTGAAACCAAAGGTATCATAATATAAATTTTATAGATTCGAGTCTAACATAAAGGTGGATGATCCCCATACCAGCATGGTGAAGGTGAATTTGTAACTATACTACAACAGCTGGACCAAAAAAAAATAATCTATAAACAAAAACTAACTTTGTAACTTACTTCTTCAGCTCATCCACAGTAAGCTCGTCGTTTCGATAAACCTCAAAACTGCATCCAAGCTCTCCCATATACTACGGAGAAAACAAGAGTAAGTTAAGAAACACCTTAAATACAATTGTCTGCAATTATCAATATTCCAAAATCAATATTAAGCTCCAACTTCAATATACTTCAGAACTATTAACAAAAATGAAGAGACAAACTAAGAAAGTAAATGTTTTTCTAACTTATTCAGCAGATGCAATAATTCTATTTCTAAAAATCAGTTCAATTCTCAAGCTTCGAAATACTTCAAAATCACAAAAAATCAAAGCAGAATAATTAAGAAAACTAAGCTAATTCTGTACATTTCTCAACAACAGCATAGGCACTGTAATCCCACAAGAAGAGATGGAGAAGTTTTTTCCGATAGACCCTCACCTGTTCTGTACATTTCTCAATGTTCTACATTTTGAAGATTCATTATAATTCCATGAATAAAACAAAACGAATAAAAGGATTACTAAAACAGCAATCTCCACATTTCTCTATACTCAAAAATCAATTCTCTGATTCAAACTTCGAAAAATTGAGCATACCTGACAGAGATTATAAGTGAAGCTATCATAATTATCAATAACAATAATCGGACTCTTATTCCGTTTAACATCATCCGATAACTCAACACAAGTAGCTGAACTGTTCTGCGATAGAGCAAGCGGCTTCGCCTCGAGCCGCTTTGTGCTTCTCATTCGGAGAAAAGAGCCTCCAGAGCCGGAGAGAATTGGCAAAGCTAGGGTTTTTGTGGGCGAGAGAAATGTGTTTTTGCCATTGATGTGAATGATGGCGGATTGTGAAGAGGCATGAGGGGTAACAATTCCGGCCATGAGAGATTGTGGAGAGAATGAAACGTCGTCGTTCGAGGCTGTGATCGGACGCCGGCGATCTACAACAGCGGTGGCTGTGACGACGGCGGCAGCGGTGAAGTGAGGTGGAAGTGTTTTTCGAAGACAGCGGGAGAGTGTTTATCAATGGCACAACCGAAACAAGAAAATCTGATTAGTTTAATTTTGGTAATGTTTTACTCCCTCTGTCCCATGTGCACCATTTCCTTTTTGGTCAGTCTCAAAAAGAAAGTCATATTTCCTTATATGATAAATTTATAAAGGTACAATTCCTCTTTTATCTTTGTTGGTCTCATTTAATCTTAAAATAATATTTCAATACATTTATGATGAGAGAGAAAAAAGAGTCTACTTTTTAAAGGGCAATTTGGTAAACATTTCAAAGTCTTTATTTATTTCTTAAACTCCATGCCCGGTCAAATATTGCCACATAAAATGGGACGGATGGAGTAATAAATTTACTATAAATAATTTTCTAAAAATAAATAGTAATTTCGAATACTTTATATTTTACAAAAATACATACATGATTACATATACACATATTTAAAATTATACAATTAAATAATATTTTAATATATTCTACATGTTTTTAGTTTAAGATTATAAAATTCACTTTTTTTCTTACTTTATTAAACAGTAAGGGATTGTTTGGTGTGAGGGATAAGAATATATAGTCCTGGAATAAAAAAATAGTACTAGAATATGTCTTGTTTGGTTGATATATTTGCGATAACTTATCCCACAATTTATACTATAGTGATGGATAAGTTATCCCATATACAGGGTGGGATAGATTATCCCAGGATAATTAATCTCAGGATAGTTTATCTTAGGATAACTAGTTCTCAACCAAACGATCCCTAATAAGGCTGTAATAATAATGCTTGAGCTAAATTTTAGGAATTACCTTTCAAAATTCTTTTAATTATTCACACAAATTATTTATTTAATCATTTATTTCAACTTGAATAACTAATGCACAACATTTAGCAATGTAATTGAATATTAAAGGTATAATACATAAATATGTCATTTAATTTAGCTTTGACTCACCTTTTATGTCCTCTAACTTTGGATGTCTACAAGTAGACACTTAAATTTATATAAAACTGAACAAGTAGACATTATGTGGCATCCGACATGATAATTTAAGTCTTATGAGTTATGTAGTGTCATACGTGTTTTATATCATGTAAGACTCATGTGTCTGCTTGTTTTAATTTATACAAGTTTAAGTATCTATAGTTATGCATACCTAAAGTTGAAGGGGATAAATATAAAATGATGTCAAGTTAAAGAACATACAATAAAACTTCACTAAATTAATATAGGTAGGAAATGAAAAGTTATTATTTTGTAGAAATATTATTTAATCAATAAATTAATATTTATTAATTTAAATATTAATTTAAATAGTGTTTTGAGATTCAATGAATGTTAATTTTGATTGCATCAAAATCATTGTATCTTACTAATTTATGTGTCATATTTATTGAATTCACATAAAAAATTATTATACATAAATTACAATAAATACATCAAAATCATTGTATTTTACTAAATTATGTATCATATTTATCAAATTCATATAAAATAAATAAATTCACTATACATAAAGTATAGTGTATGTGTATGATTCATTGTAATATATTTTTTTGTTAAATGATTCATTGTAAAATAAATTCAATAATTCAATGATTCATTGTAAAAATAAATTCATTATATATAATGTTCATTGTATCTTAATAATCAAACATTATTCATTGCATCTTTATTAAAACACATTCGATGTATGATGATGAGAGAATGAACTATATATCTTTACTATAAATTTCTTGAAAGCATATCAAAAAATAGTTTCTCAATTAAAAGGTATCACAAAATTAATAATGACATACCAAATACGTAAAACATTATGTGAGTACAAAAGATATCATTCCTCATGCACTCAAAAAGATTTACAGTCATGACAACACCGAAACTTTTGAATGCAATAAGATAAGTTAGAGATGAGTTTCAACTAAATTTAAATTTTAACAAAAACAAAACACCATAGAATCATATTTCACTAAATTGTCTTAGATATATTTGTATTTTTAGATAATTATTAATTTATAATATTAATGAAACTACAAATTTATATAGAGGTCTTCTGAAAATATATTATCTTATCAAAATAGGTGATTTTTTTCAGTGACCTAAATCGAGATCGGAAGAAAATATTATCTTAGAGGGATTATTAATTTATCAAGTATTAATTTAATGAGGTTTTTATGTATTATGTCAATGTTAAATCATGTCTTATCAAAACAAAAGGCTGCCAATTGATATATGTTAGTGGAAATTTAAGTTTTCATATTAGATGGACATTCTCTATTTTACATTGTAATTAATGTATCATTAATTGATCGATCAATTTTACTATTTTGTCATTTGTTCACCATCAATGTATATAAATGTAAATTAGAAATTTTTTACATAGAATACCGGAATAGCTAATATAGAAATTGTTCAAACTTCTCAAGGTCATATTAATTATAGGAAAAATAGAAAAAATTCAATTAAGTCTATTCTAGTTGAGTAGTTATATTGTATTTCTTGGGATAGAGGTGTCCAATGCTTATACCAATATGGAAAGGTACATACATGAGGCTTTGAAGTACTACAATAGTGAAACATAAATATTACATAATACCGAAAATACCCTCCTAGTGAAGCAAGGATGTTGACGAAGAAGAGCTTGCTTATTCCCATTTCTAGATAGTAAAATTCATAGTGTTTTTATAAAGATAATATTTAATTAATATAAATATGACAGACGAGCTAAATTTGTTATTTTTATATTTTGTATTTTTGTGCTTCTTAGCCTTAATTTTTAAATTCTATTTTTCCTGTAAATCCTTATCGTCAGTATTCATCACTATTTGTTAGTCTAATCAAATAAGTTGTTATAATCATTAATTATTGTGGATACATTTGAAGTTGATTTTAAAGTGATAAACTCATATTTTTTTTAAAAATTTTGGCATTACCTAAATAGAACTTTCATAATCGACTATTATGTACTTATCTTGTTTATGCATGAAGGAATATGTATATTTAGACAAATTTTAAAAGTATGGTACACTTATTATAATACATAAATAATTAAATGATGTAACAGTTAATATAAATAATTGATTATCATTCCAACTACTGTGTACTTGCCCTGTTTTATGTATAAAGAAATATGTGTATTTAGACAGACTTAAAAGTATATTATGCTCTTTATAATATATAAATAATTAAATGATGTAACAATTAATATCAATAATTGAATATCATTCCAACCAAGGAATTAAGAAGAAGAAAAAATAGGTAATGACAAGGACATCTCACAAAAGTTATATAAATTACAATATGATTAAGAAAAGATCATCTAAGTTAGTTGAGATGAATTAATAACCAATGATTTTAGAAGTGCACCACAAAGACAAATGGCTTATAATATTTATACATTGAAATAGTCATCTAATAGTGGACCTAGTCTTGTTTAGGGTGATCATCTAATTATGATTACCATTAAGAAATCATAATTATGTTAGTTAAGAAACGAAAATTTCCCAACTAGTGGGTGGGCTAGGTGAAAAGGTAGGTAAGGTGGGAGGCAACACAGAGTAAAACCTCTGCTCTTATACAATAGCTCGCAACCACATAGGAGAGGTAACCCGGCAAGCTCGGTGTGACGAGCTCGACCCAGAAGACAAACCCCTTGTTTTCGCTAGCTAAGAGTTTCAAACTTGAGACCTCCAACATGGAAATTCCAAACCCAAACCACTAGGGTACCCCAAAGGATTTGAACGGTCTGATTATCGATTATCAGTTTAACCGTTAACTAGGTGAACGCCCTCCAACCTCTTAGATCCGCCCCTGGTTGGGACTTGGGAGGGGGGTGGGGGTGAGGGGCTCCAAAGAGTATATAAATGTATATAGTATTCTATTTCAAGAAAAAGTTGAGATCTTCTCCTTCCTTCAGTTTCATTCCTTTCTTTAAACTCAAGAACATGTCACCACATCTTTCTCCGTTTTCATCGCTTTCTTTTCTTTAAAAAATCCAATTTTTAAATCACTAAATACATTCTTAGATCCCAAAAAATGACAAATCAAACAAGCATGAAAAACCCCTCACTTTAGTTTTTTCTTCTTCACTTTATATCAAAAGACTCAATTTTTTTTACCCTTATAATCTCAATCTTTTTGCATCTCTAGTTTGGTGATCCAATACCCTTTTGGCTTTTTTTTTTTTGTTCATTTTGTATCAAAGACTCAGTTTTTTTTTTGTCACTTTGTATCAAGACTCATTTTTTATCCTTGTAATATGAATCTTTTTGCATATTTAGTTTGGTGATTCAATACCCTTTTGGCTTATTTTGTTTTTTTTATTCAAATTTTTCTTGTTCACTTTGTATCAAAAACTCAATTTTTTGGTTCACTTTGTATCAAGACTCATTTTTTATCCTTGTAATATGAAGTTTTTTGCATAGTTAGTTTGGTGATCCAATACCCTTTTGGATTTTTGTTTCTTCAATTCTTTTTCTTGTTCACTTTGTATCAAGACTCTTTTTAAAAAAAAAATCATTATGATATGAATCTTTTTGCATATCTTGTTTGGTGATTTAATACCATTTTGGTTTATGTTTCAATTTTTTCTTGTTCACTTTGTATCAAGACTCATTTTTTTATCCTTATAATCTGAGTTTATTTGCATATGTTGTTTAAATTATCCAGTACCCTTTTGTCTTCTGGTTTATATTTATGCTTTTCATGAGGCTATTTCATCATTACTCCATTTTTATTTTTTTGTTTGACTTTCTATCAAGACTTAATTTTTATCCTAATGATCTGAATCTGTTTTTGCATAATCTTGTCTGATGTTCCAATACCCTTTTGGATTTTGTTTCATCTTTATGCTTTGATGAGGCTATTTCGACGATGTACGAGGATTTCTATCCTCTCTTTGCTTGCTATTTCAGTATTCACTCCTGTTTTCTTGCTTTCATTTAGGCTCAAAAACCTTAACACTGATGGTATAATATTTTACTTCTTAATTGTTACTTTTCGATTTTTGGTGTCTTAGTTTAATCTGACTATTGTTTGTGTATTCAATTTGTGTGCAGCATCTAAAGACTTTGTTGAAGACTTATCGATTCTTGTAAGTTTTAGGCTTGTTTAGTTCAATATGTTTTATATTGTTGCTACTTGTGATTTGTTGACTAATGCTGTTGTTCCTGTTCATTCAAGTAACTTATAAATAAAGAAAGAAAGAACATAAGCTTTTGTATAGTTTAAATTTATTATGCATCTTTGGCACCACATCATTGAAAGAAAAAAAAAAAAAAAGGCTTTTGTATAGTTAGTTTATTTATTTATCTTTGGCACCATATATTGGAAACATCAAGGTGAAATAGTTAATTTTTGTTTTCCTATGTTGCTCGGACTCTTCAAAAACGCCACCAGGTGCATGTAGAATCTTCCAAAAATAGTTCATTTTTGGAGAATCTAACATGTGTGCGGCAACAATTTTGGAGAGTCTGAACAACATACGTTTCCCTCATTTCCCTGCTCATGTGAAAAGAAAACAAAATAGGAGGGATCTCTATTTCTTCAATTATTCTTAACCCAAACACTGTTTTTTTCTTCCTTTTGCATAATTGTCTTATTAGTGTTATCATACTAAACAAAGAGAAACAAGTATCTGACTGTCATTTTTATTTTTGGGGGTTTCGGATTCTTGTCTTCAGAAGCATAGAATAGATGCTCAGGCGAATAGTGCAGTTCAACAGGTGATATAAAATTTTGGATAAGCCTGCTTACTTCGTGAAAAGTCATACGTGATCGTGACCTATGTTTGTAATGCCAGTATGTTGTTTCTTTAGGAAGAAGTTGAAGGCCTAAAAGGACCACACCTGGTTGTCTATAGAGATGGAGATCATGGCTCTTTAGTCAGCTTGGATGAGAATGATAGGCGTCACAAAGCAGAGAACGTTAACTTATTGCAAAGCAATGGTACTATACTGATTTATGTAGGCATTTGGACAAACATTGGGTTGAAACTTGGGGAAAAAAAACGAGTCTTTGAAGTTGAAGTTGAAAAAATGATATTTGGTAGATGAAGTTATGTTTGAACATTTGTTTCACTTGAAAAAGAAGTTGAAGTTTTGTGAGAGGGAAAAAATTTCACTGAAAAAGAGGTCAAAACCAGTTTTTCATACTTGAAAACTCATCTTCAGAAACTAACCAAAAAATGTTCAAATGTATAACCAAACAATGTATAAAGTTTATTTTAGAAAAAATCTCTGTGTCCAAACAGATCCTAAGTGCTCTTTACCTCTTCTTTCCTTCACTGCTGTCAAAGTTGTAATATGAGTGCAGCATTTAATTCTTCTCTCAAATACAGGGGACACATATGGTGGACAAGAAAAAAATCAACGAAATCTATCTGAGCAAAAAGTGTCCCCATCTAGAGAAAAGGTATTATTCTGTATAGTGTGTCGTCATAGCTAAAGATAGAGGAGGTTATAATTTCTTATCTAGTGAGATTGTTTAATTTTGATCGCTTAATACTATACAAGAGAGGCATTCGTGTTGGTTGTCTCCAGAATTTGTGACTAATGGACTTACTGTAACTTCTGTTTGGCTGCATAGAATGGATGAAATTCAAATTTAGTAGCATGTACTGTTGGCAAATTTTGGAGTTAGTTAGACATATGGTATTTTCCGTTTCCTTCTATTTAAATTGTCAAGTTGTTGCTTTGATTGTGGTGATCATCTTGTTGATGCGTGGTGACGAAAATAAGAAATGTTCGCTTATTTGCCATTTCTCGATCTAGAATGAGTTTTCTAACTTCAGTTATAGTTGCAAATGTACAATTTAGGGGCTTAAACTAAAGTTCATGATAATATCAAGGATGCCATGCCCACTTTTCACTTTTTCAACATGGTTGTCTATAGCAATTTGCAAAAAGTTAAAATGTTAGATTTGGTATTCCAGTCCCCGGATCTAAAGTACTTGTCTGATCCTTTCTTTCCTTATAGATATCTTCATCTGTATACATTTCACTTTGTCACGTGCAACTAGAAAGTCATTTTCGTTATATTGTTCATAGCAAGTACATACTTATTTTGAGTTTGCAGTCTGCTGATTTCGGCTAGGGTTGTCGCAGGAGAAGTCCAGACCAGAAGGGGTTCAACACAGTCGGAGCATACAGTCACATCTGTGGAGGCCATTAGATGAGAAGGTAAAAGAGATGAAAGATAAGGTGATAAGGGCCAAAGCATACTTGAGTTTTGCACCACCAGATAGCAACTCTCATTTTGTGAAAGAGATAAAGCTACGAATTAAAGAGCTAGAACGAGCTATGGGTGATGTTACTAAAGATTCTGGTTTGTCAAGGAGGTGAGGTCATTTTTGTTTACCCCCTCACACACACAACAATTCACCTAACAGGCTATGACATGCTTCTTCATTTGTTAAATATAAAATTTAATCAGTGCAATTTACAGAACCTGGCTCATCTGAGGTGTCAATTGCTACTCAGAAGTCAGAAGCATAAAATCTGTTTCTGCTTAGTACTGGATTTTGTCATGTTATGATCTGTTCTCTATGTTGCTCGGACTCATCAAAAATGTTGATAGGTGTGTATTGGATCCTCCAAAAGTAGTGCATTTTTTGAGGATAAGACATGGGGTGGCAACATTTCTGGAGAGTCTGAGCAACACTCTCTACTTATTGAGACTTCCCTACTCTGAGACAAATTATATTTAATTAGAGTAGAACTGGCTTGTGCTACTGTCTTTGAAGAGACAAGAATATGTACTCAATATTGACTTGAGGATATTCGAAACAAATTGGTTTGTCTTACTGATAATTGTTTAAAATATGTTGTGTGTATAATCTAAGAGCAGCTAGCTTTCCAGGGCCACACAAAAGATGAAAGCCATGGATGGGACCCTGCTGAAAGCAAGCAGAATATACCCTGATTGCTCAGCTATGGTGAATACACTACGTGCCATGACGTATAATGCTGAAGAACAGCTTCGATCACAAAGGGATCAAACTTCCTTCCTCGTACAGCTCGCTGCAAGAACTACACCAAAAGGCCTTCATTGCCTTTCCATGCAGTTGACCACAGAATATTTTGCTCTGCAGTCTGAGGAGCGGGAGTTTCCTAACCAACACAAACTGCAGGATCCCGATCTCTATCACTTTGCTGTTTTCTCAGACAATGTTTTGGCATGTTCTGTGGTTGTCAATACAACTGTTTCAACCGCTAAGGTATGCAATCTGTGTGTTTTCTCATTTGGGATCACCTTTCTTTCTTAAATCTGTATTCCTCCATGTGCTTTACGTCCTTAATGCTACGTTCATACACCAAGGGTTCAAGAAGCAACTAAATCTAGGTGGTTCTGAAGAAGATACTAATTGAATCCCTTAACCGAGAGATTGGTTCTGACTTCTGCCATCTTGAAACTTGATAAGCAGTGGAATGTTGAAGACTAAGCATACTGAGTATTTGATTTTATGATATATCCAACATTAATTTTAGGACAATTGGTCAAAATGGATGGCCTGCAGAGGAAAAACACTCGTTTTTCTTGTTTAGTTGACAATATTCATCTTCATTTTCTTAACGGAGCTGTAGGAAAGAATCTTTGGCCTGATTTTGAAAGTGACAAATTCTTGTTCATGTACAAAGAGAACTTACTATTAGGAAATAAGTTGATATTACTCGGGCGTCCTCAAATCTGCAAATACATTTTTAAGACTATTTGCCAGTAATACTTTAGTTTCATAGCTTATATGCAATAGGAATAAGATAAGCAGAGAAAGTTTGACTAGTTTTCTGGTACATGTATAGCAAATAGTAACTGCTAATTTGAAATTTTGGATTTGAAAACTAAATCATCACAAATATGTCTTAATTGAAGGTAAATGTTTATGTACTTGGCAGGATCCAGAGAAAATTGTCTTTCATATAGTGACTGATTCTCTCAACCTGCCAGCCATGTCGATGTGGTTCTTGATGAATCCTCCTGGCAAAGCTACCATTCAAATCCAGAGCATAGACAGTTTTGAATGGTTATCGATCAAATACAATGAGGATCAGCAGAAGCAAAAAGGCCTTGATCCAAGATATGCTTCTGTGCTGAACCACTTACGTTTTTATCTTCCTGATATTTTTCCTTCTGTGAACAAGATTGTGTTCCTCGACCATGATGTGGTTGTGCGAAAAGATCTAACCAGACTTTGGCACATCAACATTAAGGGCAAAGTGAATGGTGCAGTGGAAACTTGTGTGGAAGGTGAGCCTTCATTCCGCCGAATGGATATGTTCATCAATTTCACAGATCCCTCAGTGGCAACAAGGTTCGATGCAAACACATGCACTTGGGCATATGGTATGAATGTATTTGATCTGCAGGAGTGGAGGAAGCGAAACTTAACTGCTCTCTATCACAAGTACTTGGAGCTGGTATAAGTTATATTCCGTTGTTTGCAAATTTTTCTTGTTGAAATCATTAATGATTTTTGAGTAGTTCTATAAGTTTGGTTGACACTAGGTGATATTATTCTTCCCTTCTGCTCGTATCTTGGTTAGTCGAGGTGCGCACAAGTTGACTAGACACCACTGTCATAAAAAAAGAAAAGAAGAGGAGATTGATTCTATATTAGATAGATAGCCAACCATGTCATGGGGTTAATCCATTAGACAGTTATAGTTGTTTTATTATACTCTTCTCCTTTATCTTCATTGCTAGAAACACTCAAGTGTATGTAATTTTCGTTGATGCAGGGAAGTAAGAGACCATTACTGAAAGCTGGTAGTTTACCACTTGGTTGGATGACATTTTACAAACACACTCATGCTCTGGACAAGACATGGCATCTACTCGGGTTGGGGTATGACTCGGGTGTCACACGAGCACAAATCGAGCAGGCAGCTGTGATTCATTATGATGGAGTTATGAAACCATGGCTAGACATTGGTATCCAAAAGTACAAGTCCTATTGGAACAGACATGTTAGCTATGAACATCCATATCTGCAACAATGTAATTTACATGAGTAGCAATTTGATCCAGAAGGTGTAAGCACCACTTAAGTTCACCTTTATGTGGCCTAGGAAGTTACGGGTTCAAACTATGACACGACAACCTCTTGTACAAATGCAAGGTTGGACCACATTACGTAGTCTAAGCCTTTTTCAGAATACACACATAGCAGAAACTTAGTACATCGAGCTTCCATTTTTGATGTTGGAACTACTGACATTCTCACTTAATTCTTTCCATATTGATCCACTATACATATTCTTCATTGTAAAGTTCAAATTCTTGGGATGCCATTGTTACAAACTATATATAGTCATACTTTGGGGCCTTACATTTTATTTTATAACATAAGTATTTATAAAAAAATTATTTAACTTTTCTTAATATAAGTATAATTCCCTTCTTTTTATGAATGCCACATAATTTTATATTATTTTATATCATTCAGATTTTAATATTATATGCACTAAAATATGTGTGTAGGTAGGTATATTTGGATTTATCTCTTAACTCCTTTATATTATATATAGATTATAGAAATGCAAATTAATTTTGATTGTCATCAATGAAATATTTGCTAAATTAATGTGAATAAAGAAACAAGATATTTGTTAACAATACATCTCTATTTTAATAATTATGTATGTATTAATTGCATTAAAATATATTTATACAGTTATCTCTCTTTGTCATTTTTACATGCACAATAATAATATCGGAGTTTGATTTTTTTTATTTTTAGGTAAATAATTATTTTTTTATTACCAAGTATGACCATTACAACTCAAGTTTATGAAAAGAAAAACAAGCCTGGACATGCCCAGGCAGTGTTATCTCCCAACATTGCGTACTCCTAACCTTTCAGACTTAAAAGAATTTGTTTTAGGATCGTATCGATCGTATTTTAAAAAAAATCTATCTCCAAAAGAATATTTATTTTGTTTTTGAAAAAATTGTGACTTAAGTAAGAAAATAAAAATATCACAATTCTAAGGGGACAAAAAAAGATAGGTTGATAATATAAGAATTTAAAAAAAAATCAAGAAGAATATTATTTAGAAAAAATGACAAAAATAATGAATGCATAATTGTAGTTTGAGAAAATACATAACCTATTAACGAAATAAATTTTGAAATAAAATAAATATTCGAGACCAATTTTCTCAAAGATAAACCACATATTGAACTTTATATAATAGTGAGATGAACTTTTTAGTCTTGATTTTTACTATTTGCAAACTTGGATTCTAATAAATTAGTGTGTCATTTGCTGAGAGTAAGAAGCAAATTAAATGTTGGATTATGAATATTTTACAACATTAACAGTGATTGTTTTCACAATTGATATCAATATTTGAACTTCTAAATTAAGTTACTTTATTACCTTATTAATGTGAAAGTTTTGGTTATGAAATTGATAAAAATATTATGAAAAAATATTTGTGAATAACTTTAATACTTCCATTTTAAATTTTGATAAAAGGCAAAGTAGTTATAAGAACTTAAATTTTATAAGTATAAAATTGATCTAAGTGTTTTATTCCTTCCATCTCGATTTATGTAATACAATATTATTTGACTCAACATGAATTTGTTTATTAAAAAAACACTTTCAAAACTCATGATCTAAAATAAATCATAGGTGTTAGTATGACTATATTATTTTAGTAAGAATAAAATGATGAATAATTTAAAGGCAAAATATTACTAAATATAGTAGTGCATGCATCATTCTTTTGGAATTAACTCAAAAGAAAAATAGGTCACTTAAATTAAAACTCAAAAAATAATATATTCACAAGTTTTAATTTTTGTATCCGTGAAACTCTAATTTTTTAATCTTCAATATTTCTGTTTTTGATATGTAAAATATTATTCTTTAACAAGTTCTAATTTTCATTCTTTATTATTATCCGTTTAAATTGTGCTTATTATTCTCGAAAAGTTATAGCCATCATTATTATTTCTGGTCTGGAATAGATGAAGAGTGTGTGTAACTGTATTTTATAACAGAATCCGTAAGGGGTGGCTCAATTTTAAAAATGAGATATACGCTTTAGGCCCCAAATTCAAAGGGCTCAATTTTTCAATAATAATAAAATTATTATAAGTCTTTCTTAATAAAAAAAAATATTGTGTTTTTAAAATTTATTTGTTCTTTTTAGTTTGTTTCGAAATATTAAAGAATGTTTTTTTTTAAATTTGATTTTAAATTTAACTTCCACATGATATGTTTAATACCACAAGATTAAAAAATATTTTAGTATATATATATATATATATATATATATATCTTTATTTTAAGATCATAAAAAAAAGAAAGTTTTTTTTTTAATTAAAAAGAAAGAAATAACTTTGAATCTCATTAATAAAAAATAGTTAAAAATTATGCTTCCGATTTATTTTTGAATTTAGACCACTAATTTATTTTAAGATTGTTATTCAAATAAATATTAACAAGTAAAATAATAATTAAAAAAAAACAAATCCAATCTATTTGGGTCTCCAAGTCCAATTCAAATTAATATTCTCTCCAACTCTGATTCAAATTAATATTCTTTCAATATATATATTCACATAACTTTATCAAAAAAAACAAAGCAGAAATCCGATAAAGTTTCTATGACTATGAAACCTAATTTTTTAATCTTTTACAGAAAAAATCGGATAAAGTTTCTGTCTCTTGAAATCTGATATTTTTCTCAATTGGAACTCGTCTTATCATTTTCCGATAGTAGACATGTGTCTTTGATATGTTCTCGGCTTTTATCATTCAGTAAAAGATTATTACTTTATAATGTTGATTCGAGAGAACATACATGACATTTCTCATGAGTTTGTTGTTCCTGACCCATATCCGTACATAATTTAGGTTTCTCGCATCTTTTTAAAGCTTTTTTTGCATATGGTCCGTCGTACTAAGACGGGAAACTGATACTCATCCATACAAGATATAGCTGTTTCTTATACTAGACTAGGAACGATTTGCATGCTATGAGGGAAGAATTTCCTGGTCATGCTGGTGATTGTGTTGAATTCAGAGGAAGAAGTAAGAGGTGGATGGTGAATGTTGTTAGAATACCGGAGAACAATGTTGAACTTAACGGAGTTACTTTGGTTATTTTTAAGGGCAATGATTGTGCGGTTGAAGATAGGATGATCATTCGACACACTTTTGAGGAAGATCCCATCTTGTTTGAAGTTGCGTTGAGGGCTTATGATAGTATTCACACTGTGTTTTAGATATATATGTGTAGTATTCTCTTCTTGTTGAAGCTGCTGCCTATATATGTTTTCCTATCTTTTTTGATTTTGAGATTAATTAGGCTCTTAATTAATAGTAGTATGTTTTAGTTAGCCTTCTTGATGAATGCTGTTATAATTAATCACTTTCTGAAGTTTATATTTTAATATGTCATTTATTTTTGGCTATAAAGTAAAGTTTATGAATTTTTTTTTTCTTTGACTTAACACAAAAAGAGAAACATTGAAATTGATCGTTTCAAACACTTTTCAGGCATTTCTCTACTTACAAATAATTTCGTTAAAGTGATAAAAAGAATATTAAAAGAAAATTGTTTTTTGTCCCATTTTCCTTTTTCAATGGGTGTTGTTGGAGCTAAGACTGGCAGGGGGACCGGGTCGGTCCGTGACCGGTTCGAGAACCGGCTCGCCGGACCCGATCCTGTCCATTTTCGCGGGTTGGGAGGGGATCGGGATAGGGGACCGGTTAGGGCCGGTTCGCGGGATCCCCTAACATTTTATTTTTTTTGAATTATATCCGTTGGGGCAACGGCTAGTAGGCCCCCTCCCCAACGGATTTATTCACTGTTTTTTCCCTTCCCCAACACCCCCTACCACCCCTACTTTTAATACTTTAATTTAAACCCTCAAGTTATCATAAATACACTTTAACCCACTTTTAATATTATAAATACCCCTCTATCCCTTATTATTTCTTACAAAATCATATATTCTCTCATCTATTTTTTATATCCTCTCAAGTCTCAATCTTAAGTCTCAATTTTTTATTCCATTTAAGTCTTATATTATATCATAATACATACATTTCAATTCTAAATTTTCATATTATATATCATAATATGTATAATTCTCATATTTGCTATCAAATATTGTAGTTCCAAATTACAAGTTACAACAAACTACAAGCTTCAAGAATCGGTTATAACGTCTGCTATTAACGCAGACGTTTGGTACATTCGTTATATAATATTTATATTTTATTTTTCGTCATTAATTTTTGTGTTATTATTATTTTTATATTATACTTTACATATAATTAAATATGAGTTCTAACAAAAAATATACCGGTAAAGGAAAAGAGAAAGAACCAAGTGGCATTAGTAGATTATTTAATTTTAATAAAAAAAGTAGTAAGGAAAAAAATAAGAGCAAATGTGGTGGTACTTCTAGAGTTAGATTTAATACAAATGATTGTACTTATGTTGATTCAAATGCCAACTCGATCGTGAACTTTTATAACAAATTTATGGTGATATTAATCCTTATCTTGATGAAAATTCAGGTGAAGAAGTAGAAGTTGGTTCGGGAGAAGATGAATTAGAAGATACACCTACTAGTCCGATGATAAATGTTCCAAATGAAACTACAAATTCAACGGAGCAAAATTCTGGACGCCCACCCCATATACCTCCTACAAGGGAGAAGGTGAAGTATCAACGCCCTAAAACTTCTGTTGTGTGGCAATTTATGACTTTAAATAAGGAAAATTCTATTGCTATTTGTAATAAGTGTAAGCAACCTTTTAAACATAAACAAGGTGGAGGTCAAGGTGGGACGGGGGGCTTAAATAGACATTTGTTATCTTGTGTGCCGATTCAATATAAAGAAGCTAAATCATTAGCCAATAGAAAAAAAGGAATTCCAGTTAATGATTTTGATATAATGAATTGGTAGGGGCTTCTAACATGGTTCAAGGAACATTAGATCCTTCTAACCCCGGTGGTCCACTAACACAACGTAAATATAATAAGGAAAGAGATCGCGAAAATTTAGCTAAAATGGTTTCTGTTTGTGGTTTACCTTATAGTTTTCCTTCACATCCCGGTTTTATTGAATATATTCAATAAACTTATAATCCTAATTATAGAGGTTTTTCAAGAAATACTGTTAAATCTAATGTTTTTGTATATCAAGGTAAACATTGTCAATATCTTCGTTGTATGTTTAGCATATTAGATTGTAGAGTGTCTATAACTTCGGACATGAGTCGTGGTGTTAATGGACGTGATTATTTAACTGTTACAGCACATTGGATTGATCATAACTGGAATTTGCAAAAAAGAATCTTAAGTTATAAAGAATGTATAGAGAAAAAAACTGGTGCATATTTAGCTTCAAATATTTTGAGTGTTATAGATTATTACATACTTATAGATAAAGTAATGTTTGTCGCATTAGATAATGCATCTAATAATGTAAACGCTGCTAGTATGTTAAAAACTAGATTATGTCCAATTGATGTTAATTCTTTTTATGTTAGATGTGTTGCACATGTATTAAATTTAGTTGTACAAGATGGTATTTCATTCATTGAATGTGGTTGTATGAAAATTGAATATGTTGTTGCCTGGATTTTTTATGCTAATAGAGCTGCTAGAATTAGGGAATTTAATGAGCGTTGTGTACTATGTGATTTGCCACCAAAAAAAAATTCCAAGACATATTAAAACAAAGTGGAATTCTTTTTACGAAATGTTTTCAGTTGCTTACAAATATAGAGAACCCATACAAATGGTGTTTAATGCTCATAATGCTGACCCATTAGACAGAATTTGTGAAGAAGATTGGGAATAAACTAATGAACTATTAGAATTTTTAAGACTTTTTTATGATGCTGCAACCATGTTTTCTGGAATTTATTATCCTACTATTTCATCAGTATTAATAAATATTTGTGCTATTTCAATTCAATTTTCTAAATACAAAAAAATTAAAAAATTTAGAGTTGTAATTGAAGGTATGATTGAAAAATTTTAAAAATATTTTTTTCCTATTCCTCAAATTTTTTGAACTGCTACTTTACTTCATCCTGACTATAAATTACAAGGTGTGCAGGGACTTGTTGACACTTTTTTATGATACCTTAGAAATTTTACCGGAAATAAATCCAACTTGTGAAATGTGTAAGTCTAGCATAAAAGTAGAAGCAAAAATTTTGTATGAAAAATATAGAACTACAGGAAATACTCAAGAAGTTGGTCAAACTTCTAATCCTCACAGTAAAGCTCGAATTTCAAGTTATATGCAAGATTTTCTTGGTCTTAATTCTACTAACCATGATGATTTTGAAGAATATCTTAATCAATCTTTAGAAACAGTGGAAGACGGAGATGGCAATGAGGAATTATTAGCATGCATGGTGGAGGAGGCGGAGCGTTGCATTTCCAATTTTGAGCAAAATGGTTCATGATGTTCTAGCTATTCAAGCTTCATCAGTTGCATCAGAGGTTGCTTTTAATGCGGCAAGGTTTCAACTTGGGGATCATAGACAATCATTGGCGGAAGACAATTTGGAAATATCAGTTTTATTTAGAGACTGGGTCAACGCCGAGAAGCGGAATTATAATTTGCCAAAGTTAAGTTTCAAACAAGAAGCTTGGATTAATGCGGTAATTGGATTTAGTGATGATGAATTAGAGTCACAAGAGTTTCTAGCTAGTTTGCCAACACCGGAGGATGTTACCGTCGATATGATGCGACAATTAGAATTGAATTTTAAAGGAGAATACAAATATTAGATTACATCCGAGAACTAATTGAAACAGAACCCTTCCTAGAAGGTGGCTGCGTAAATTAGTTACTCATCTAATATTTGTAACAAATATTAGTTTTACATATGAGAACTTATTGAAACAGAACCCTTCCTAGAAGGTGGCTGCGTAGATTAGTTACTTCACTAATATTTGTAAATTGTAACTTCTAAGTTCTAAGTTGCAATTAGATTTTATTGAATAAATTTGAAGGTTTTATTAAGTCTTTTTTATATAACTATTGTCTTGCATTTTAATTTTAATATATTCATACATATTTACATATATACTAAACTAACTTTAAAATACTTAATTTAAAATCAAAATTTCAAGTTTAAATTACTTTAAATTATTTAAAATACAAATTTGAACTTCTCAAATTTGAAAATTGAAAATTGAAGTTTGAAATTTGAAAGTTGAATTTGAAATTTGAAGTTTGAAATTGAAAGTTGAATTTGAAATTTGAAGTTTGAAATTGAAAGTTGAATTTGAAATTTGAAGTTGAAATTTGAATTTTGAATTTTGAAATTTGAAAACTTAAGTATTATTTATTAGCTAAAAATGTTATTGAAAAAAAATCAAATAAACTAAAAATGTTATTCAATAACATATAATTTCAATACAAATAAATAAGTATATAAAAAATCCCCCGTCCCGTCCGGTCCCCCCAAAACCCGTCCCATCCCGTATATATAGTGGGACGGGATGGAACTTATTTTTGTCCCCCCAATCCCGGTCCCGGCCAAATCCCGCCAGCCCCGTCCCCCTTCGTCCCGTCCCCCAGTCTCCGCCCCCGTCCCCTTGCCAGCCCTAGTTGGAGCACAAAAATTAATTCAATCTATAAATTGAGAAAATTATTAGAGCACTGATTTTCAACTTAGATAAATAGACCCAAAATCTTATGATTTTCAGCTTACTTTATGGACCAAAAGGCAGTCTCATGCATGTTCTTATATATGCTACTCTCTCTGTCCCAATTTATATAACTCACTTTCCTTTTTAGTCAGTCCAAAAAGAATGACACATTTCTAGAACACCTCTCTGAACAATGTCTAGATTAGGAAACCTTTTGATTCCTTGTTTTGTTTTTTGAAGGACCATTTGGGCCTAAACTGTAAGGAATTAGTTTCCTCTGTTATTTAGTTAATAAAATAGGTCCAGCTGTGGACCGAAAAAAAAATGAAAAAAAAAAAGAAAAAAGAATGACACTTTTATTATATAGTAACAATCTAATTATAAAATATCTATTTTACCCTTAATGAAATGTTTTACAGCCACACAAATTTCTATCATTCATTTTGGACCACAAGTTTTAAAAGTCTTCTTTTCTTTCTTAAACTCCGTGCCGAGTCAAAATACCTCATATAAAATGGGACAGAGAGAGTATTTATTTTAATTTATTTATCTAATTTTAATTTGATTCTAAAAAAGTCTTGTGATGCTTAATTAAAGTAGATACTAGAATATATTACAATATCCATTAATACTAAAAAGTGGAATTCCCAACATGAAAGTATGTCCTACTGACCATTCCATGCAAAAATCTAAAAGGGTCATTTCACATATACTTGTCTTGTGGGATAAAGAATAAAATATGGATATTTTCTCTTCCGGTATTTGGTTGAATATTTCGAAACTAATAATTTATAGATTATATTATATTTATGATATCTTTTTATACCCCTTTCAACATGGTATAACAACTTCCATTTTAATTATGGGGAACCAAAACACTACCAAATTGGGTTGTTTTAATTAATTAAGTAAAAGAAATGAGTCCACAAGAAAGAATTGACAAAAGGAGAGAGTGTGTGTAAGGAGTCATTTGATAAGGACATAAGGTGTATAAAACTAGTGATGAATATGATGAATTAATAATAATATTGATGAAATTATTTCTTTAGAAGAGAAATTTAGAGTTTTGCATGCATGGAGCTATGTTTTGACGTGGAAATCATTTTATTGCATGGAAATTATGTGGGGTTTGGATTGAATTATTTTTATGTGGTTTTTAACTTTTATGCTATAAGCCACTTTAAAAAAAAAAACCAATTTGATAGTATTTGGTTTCGCCAATATTAATATGGAAGTTGTTATCCATAAAAATAATATCATAATTATAATATATAATTTATAAATTATTAGTCTCCAAATATTCTTAAGTATTATATTATATTATTAGGCTGTAATGTTTGAGTTCAATTTTTAGGACTATATCTTTAAAATTCCTTTAGTTATGCACTCAAAATTATTTAATCATGTCAGTATGCTAGCAAAACAAAAGACTGCAAAATAATGTTTTTTGTGCAAAATGAAAAGTTACCTATCAAGTATAATAGCTGTAAAACACAAATATAATATAATACCAAAAATGCCCTCATAGTGAAGAAACCATGTTGATCGGAAGTTATATGTTTATTCACATACAAATATAACATTTCACTTTGTGAGATCTTGTGATAAATAGATAAAAATCGCTTATTTTTTTAATCTCTATTGAAAGATGAATAGATATCTTGTAATTTTCAGCTTACTTCATGGATCAAAAGGTGGTCCCATCTTCCATGCATCTTCTTAAATGGTCTATTGATTTTAGTTTTTTTTTGTCTAATTTTAATTTAACAAAAAAAAGTAAAAAGTAATAATTTACGTCTTGTGATACTTAATTAAAGTAGATATTAGAATGGTAGAATATATTAAAATAAACATTATTACTAAAAAGTGGAATTACCAACATGGAAGTATGTCCTACTGATTCCATGCAAAAATCTAAAAGGGTCATTTCACATTTGTCTTGTGGGATAAAGAATATTACAAGAATAAGATATGGACATTTTTTCCACGGCTTTTGGTTGAATATTTCGAAACTAATAATTTAAATTATATTATAATTATTTCTTGAGAAGAGAAAATTTGGCGTTTTGCATGCATGGAGCTCTTTCTTGAACGTGGAAATCACTTTATTGCATGGATATTAGTTGGTGTTTGGATTGGATTGTTTTTATGTGGTTTTTAACTTTTTTGTTTTATAGAGTGGGACATTGGGTAGTATTCAATTTTCTTTTTCTAATACTTTTTAGTTTTTTTTTTCTACTTTATTTTCTCAAAATAACATGAACAATGAAAAAATAGCCAACACCATATGGGAATGGTGGTAGAGTTTCCAAAGGTTATTATTTGTAAAATGTAGTTGTGAGATTGAGGGAAGATAATAACGAATAAATAAAATGTTATATTTATAAGATTGGGAAAAGATAAGGATGAATAAAATGTTCGGACTCTCGAAATGTACGAGAATGCTTCTAATGACATTTTTTA
Source organism: Solanum verrucosum (assembly GCF_900185275.1). Lineage (NCBI taxonomy): Eukaryota > Viridiplantae > Streptophyta > Magnoliopsida > Solanales > Solanaceae > Solanum > Solanum verrucosum. Next base: position 3,454,933 of record NW_026020630.1, read on the forward strand.
AAAGTTCGAGCAACATAGAATATATTAGTAATTTCATTTGCTCTAGACTTATTTTTTGAATTTTGAAAAATTTACTTCATCTTATGTCAATACCTACCCTGACTCTGCTTCAACTTTGTAACTTTCCTTTTCATCTTCCATCAATAATTTTCCATACAATCATCTTTGTTACTACTATTGTTGTTGATAGATACCTTTTAGCTATGAATGTAATAACGAAAATTTATTGTTATAGATGAGTATATATGTTTCAAAAAATTTGCTTAAAATTAATCACATTAATCTTTTTGAATCAACAAAAATAACATAATTTTTTTAATACAATGCATTTAAATTGGATAAATGTACTACACGATCAGTCTGTGCATATAATCAATTGACACACAAAACTCAGAATGTATACAAAATAACTCAAACGTACATGTCGATCACAGATTTCCTGATCTCATTAACACTGGGTTGAGCCCCCCTCAACTCGAAAATGTTCTCGATAACAGCCACTTCTGTTGCTGTAGTGTCTGATCCACAAAATGCTGCCCAGTCGTTGACAATCATTCCAGCAGCTATCACTTCACTACCGCGGTTCACAGTTCCTGCCATCAAAGGAATATCAAGGAGATGTGCAAGCTCATACATCTCTTCAATAGATGCATGAGGATGTACCTGAGTCCAACAAAAACAGGGTCAAACTTAACTTACCATATATATTTAATTCACAACTCGACATCACAACCCATATTAATTAACAGTAACATTGCTTATTCATAACAAGTTAATTAACAAATGTATACGTTGGACACTATGCGAGCAAGTTTTGCCTTCAATCACATTCACCATTTACCCTGTATTTTTATTAAGAATGAATACTTACCAAGCCTCCCAAGTTTGAGAAAGTACAATAGCCTCCAACAAGAATATTATCTGCTATTGTATGCCGGAAAACTTCCACACCAAGAACATCAGCAATCATCTCTTCAGTTTCCTGATAAAACTAACATCTGTCAATCTTAGGTGAAGGTGTTAATCATTTTTAGATGAGTAGACTCACAAGTCAAGATCCATGACAGCAATAATGGGAGTCTAATTTCAACATAAAACAATAGGCATAGAAAAAAATAATGTAAAAGTACGTATCAAAGGAGAAGCAAAAAAAAAAAAAACAAATTACCATCTTCTGGAACAAAGTTCAGCATAATCTATAGCAACTTTAAAGAAAAGCATAACACAAGCAGGCACAGAAACCCTGCTGACATTGTAGAGTTCTACAACTTGTAAAGATACTCTACTTTAAGCAACCGTGTTAACCCCGAGGGCCATGGTCGGGAACTTGATGGATAAGGGGCCTGCCCCTCTACCCTTCAAGATTTGAATAACAAGTTTTTTGTCCATGACACACACCTGACATTCATGTGCTGCAATCTTACTTTAAACCAAATCCAACAGCGAGGTAAACATCCCTTATCCTATTGGACGTTTCTGGACGTTGAAACAAAATACTAATCCTATCATACATGACAAGGATTTACTTTTAAACTCAGAGAGTTGTTGGATTCTCTAATATAAAATAAAAACTGCAGATGAATTATGTGCACCCAATAATATACTACGATTGCCGTGATTAAAGTCGAGAGATCTACAGAAAATGCATTCCAATTTGTAACATAAAATAGCCAACAGATATATTACCTTGTCAAGATCTACATGTACAAGAGAAACATCATCATTGCATGCTATGCAGTTTCCAAGGGCAGATAACCGCTCTTCAATACGGTGAACCACTACTCTGTCCGGGAGACTGTTCCTCAAGTGCCAAAGTTCTTCCAGCACAAACAGAAAAAGAAAAAGGTAAAAAAAGAATAGAGCAAATACAAGTCTGGTCAATCTGTTTTGAGGAGACGAATTTATTACAATGACAAACCCAAACCAAACAAATACGCCGAGAGAGGTAATATGTGCATTACTTGTCCTGTTACAGACTGCTAGCCTTAAAGATACAGTTAATCACATTATCGTAAATATGGAAGACATACCTTGATCTGTAGTAGTGTGAGGCAAAAGAAGCCCATTTTTGTTTCCTGCACAAAAATCAGACAAGTGAAGACTCAGTTATTAACATAATAAGGATCAGTGGGCAACAGGACGTTAAAGTTTCAGTAGCTTAGAGTGTTTGTCAAGTACCAGCACAGAGTCTTCCAATTATCCTCGTTCCTCCAATGGAAGTTTTGATCACTGGAAAATTTTCAGGTAACGCATCCTCAAACACGCTGGAAAAAAATACAGATCATATAATTTTCACTGAGCTAAGAACCTGGAAACTATATTAAAATATTGTGGCACAACATTTTCAAAAAAACCTGTAGAAGTTTTCAGAACCCCCAATAGCAACTAAAGAGTATGCATTGGTCAGCTTTGAAAAAACTCCAACTTCACATGAATTCTCAAATTGAAGCCCTGCAATAACATAAAAAGGTCATTAGAGAAATCACCTATGTATCCAATTTGACAAAGAAGTAATTACTCACTAATAGCCATTGCAAGTGCTAGCTAGGTGCTTGGAAGATCTGTAAAAGCCAAAATGATTCACACATGTTAACAAACGATAATTAACTAGAGACAATTCTACAATAAAAAATCATATACTATCTTGTTTTAATAATCAAACAATTCCCACAGTACAAAACGTTTGTCTCAAACCCACATCAGAAGCTACAAGTTGCGTTCTTGCCACCATAATGAAGCCCTATGCATAAAATTATCATCTTTAAAATTACTCATTCCTTTGTTTTCTTATCTTTTTGCTTCTATTCGAAAAATAACCACGAGCCAGACAACAAAATTACAAGACAAACTATCACTAAATATTAAAAAAATACTATATACCAGATAATAACAAAGAATGAAAACATAAAAACAAGATTAAGAAATCATATTTTTTTACACAGAAATTAGGGTTTCACGCGGACAGAGAAACTTTACGGCGTTTCGAAAGTTTCGCTCTTCTTTTTTTCGGCAGAGATCGGTAAATTTGTGAAACTTTAGGTGATATATGTAAGATGATATAATTTGAGTTTGGACTTGGATTTGGTTTTAATGGACTTTCAGATTTGGGCTTTACGTTCGAAACACTCTTATTTTTTACTAGTGAAATTTTATAAGAAAACTGCGTAATAAAATATATTTCATTATCATATATTTCGTTTAAGAATTCATATGGTAAGAACCATGGGTGGACCTTCGGGGAAGAAGTCTATGGTACTACTCCACAACCTTGAGCTAAGCTAAAGGACCAAAAAAGAAAACAAATTACAGAGCCTTTCTAGCAAGCTCCAGTATCACGTTTCGCAAAGTAAAGATAATATATTATGAATCATATTATGTTACTGTTAAGTTTTATTATATTTCTTTATTTCTATCTCAATACTTAAAAATAGCTTGTGCTTTGTACGGGCATCTTTTATCTAGTATATATGAGAGAGTATAATTTGAATTGGACTTGGATTTGGTTTTATTGGACTTTGAAATTTGGATCTTACGTCTGAAACACTCTTATTTACCACTAGTGAAATTTTATAGGAAAACTACGTAATAAGATATATTTCACTATCATATACACTTTTAAAATATTAAGTATCTTATCATATATATATAAATTTGAGTTGAACTTGGATTTGATTTTAATGGACTTTGAGATTTGGGCCTTACGTCTGAAACACTCTTATTTACCAGTAGTGAACTTTTATAGGAAAACTAGGCAATAAGATATACTTCACTACCATATACACTTTTAAAATATTAAATACATTATCATTAATTAAGAGTTTCTTACCATATATTGAAGAAAATACAATTAGATACACAAAAATAAAGAGAGACAACAAATATTGAGGAGCTAGATGTCACGCCCGAAACTCAAGGAGTGCAATTGGCACCTAATGTCACAACTTAGGTCTGATCTGACCCAGCTAAACCACTTGTTAATGACGAATGGCAGCCACACACAATTAAGAAAATAAACAAGTATATCTTGACTTAAAAAAGAAGTCCTTGATCGGCAAGGCCCCTGTCAACAACTCTCCAAACAGTTCATATAAAACAAGAATCAGCTAGCACAAAAGCTTGTTTGGGCCATCGAGGCTATTATGGTGTCTAGAAAAGCATAAATGTTATGTGGGCCATGAAAGTCATCATGATCTCTATAAAGAAGTTGAAAATAGTTATGTAACTAACCAATATATATGTCAAGCAGGTATCAAACATCAGCCAACCTGAAAGCAAGGACAACATGACCAATAACATTGCTATGCAACCCAACACACTAGTCTGCAAGTCTCTACGAATACAACGCTTGTTCTTCAGTATTATATGCAATGGCACGTAGTATATTCATCATAGTTGAGCAATCAGGGTATATTCTGCTTGCTTTCAGCAGGATACCATTCATGGATTTCATCTTTTTTGTGGCCCTGGAGGCTGGAAAACATAGTTGCTACGTAATTATTATAATAATAATTCTACTATTTTTAACTATTTTAAATTCAAAGTCCTGTTGTATATCCATTTGATTATTCATCAACTACTTTTAGTTTCAACGTTTTAATATGTAAAAAAAAAGTCTAGCAACAAAGCAAAGTTAATCAATTTAGAAAAGAAACACAACATCATAATCAAACTAATTAAAGTTCACATTTTAATATTAAAAAAAGGTATTTCACCGATATGGGTTGTGGTACACTGGTAGGAGTGTTTCATCCCTAACCAGAGGTCTCGGGTTTGAGCTCTGGGTGTGGAGAAAATTCTATTATGAGCCGCCACCCCCGAATGAGTCCTGTAGTGCGCGATCCGAATTTAGTCGAAACTTTAATGTGGACTCCGAACACCGAATAGAAACAAGAGAAAAAAAGAAAAGGTATTTCTACTAAAAGAAAAAAACAAGTGCAAGGATTTTAAGGAGATATTCACCAGGAGAGGCCCAAGCTAAGGACTAAGGTGAATAGATGAATTAAAGCCCATTGAAGGAAATTTGGTTTGGGCCAATGTACAAATTTCCCCATAAAATTCGAAGTTTTTACACAAGTTTTATTTTTATTTTGGGATGATCTTTAATTTTTGCTCTAAAATATACTAATATATATTTATTTTTTTTCTTTTTGTTGTTCATTTAGTGAAAATTTGTGGGCCAAAATAGTCTTGTTTATGACTTAGTTTTGTTTGGCACAAGTTTAAAAAACTTTTGCCTCATTCGATAAAAGTTTGGTAAAAAATTAAGTTATCTTACACAAGTTCTGTACAAATTAAATTATTTGACATAAGTCGTATAATATCAAAATTCACTCGACATAAGTTTAGAATTTTTTTCTCACTTGACATAAGTTTCATATGAATGAGTTGTGACTCTTATGACATAAACTTGTGGGTTTTGAAATTGAACTTTTGTTTCACATTACGCAAGTCTTGTAGGAACTATCTAATTTTTTTTACAATATAAATTGTGAGTTTTGAACTGAATTTGTTCTCGATAAGCATAAGTTCTATAGGAATAAAGCATAATTTGTTATGCATTTTAAGACATAACTTGTGCTATATTATGATATAAAAATATAAACTATATCGAACAAATATTATTTGTTATTTTAATGTTAGAGATATTTTTTACCACTTATTATTTTACTTAAAATGTTGAAGAACAAAAAATTTAAAATCATCAAATCGGTAAAGACTAGGTTGTTCTAAATCAAACCTTTTTTTTTTGGTAATTGGTTATTGGTTCAACGATTTTGGTAACAATTTAAACTTTTTTTTTTATATCGGATTATCAATTCTAAAAGGTTTGAAGTTTTTTATTAATGGGTTAATAGATAACCTGATAGTAAATTAATAAATTATATTTATATCATTAGATATATAAAGTCAAGGTTTGGTTTCATACTTTCATTTCTAACTGTGTCAAACTCTCGACTATTCTGTTCTCTTTAGAGCAAGATTCAATTTGTCAACACATATGCATGATTCATTTTGTTTGTAGTCTTGTTTATAAGTGTTTTTTAATGTATGAAAATCTTAACGGTTAAATCAATAATCGAACCGATAGCGACCGATACGTAGCCCAACCAAAATAGCGGGATTGACCCATGAAATCCCTAGCTGGGCTCAGCCCATAAAATAATGGGCATCTATATTTGTGTAAGCCCAACATCTCAACCCAAAGCAAGTTGGCCGAAGTCTTCTCCGGCAACCAACTTTGTTCTGAGAAAATACTTCATTGCTAGCTGTAGCTCGACGGACGGCGGTAAGCAGAACCGCCGGCGGTGACTCCATTTACTGTAGAAATCACAAAGTTCGTCTTCTGTCATCTCCATTTCTGTATTTTCTTTTCTATTTATTTTGGGAATTTCTGCTTGTGATCATAACTTGTTTGATGAAATGCCTATGATGTGAGTATTAGAGGAGTTTCATCTTTTACCTTGTTGTTTTGTGGTACCGTATCTGTTAGATTGAAGTGAAAAACTTGAAAATTGGAAGAACGATGATTGTTTGGATTTAGATGTGTAATTAAGGATTGTATGCTGAATGATTGTTATTGAATATTCTGCCTAAGATTCATAAGTATTGCTTGCTTTTAGTTAAGGCCTATGTACACTCTACCCTCTCCAGAGGCCACTTTGTTGTTGTTAATCCCTATGTTTCAATTTATGTGAGGGGTGTGTGTGGGCACAAAGTTTATTTAAGAAATTGGAAACTTTTGGGAACGACTAAAAAGGAAAAAATGTGACATAAATTGGGATATAGGATCACAATTTGTATCCTTTGAGTGCATTCCACTCAATGTTGTAGATTTTACTGAGAGTTTTGAATCATTTGGAATGTTAAGGGAAAAGTAAGACCTTTTATTTCACTTTCGTCGGTCTAATTACCATGTGAATGCTTTGTTCATCGAGATAAATTACTTTTCCTGTTATGGAAGAAAGTTGTTTCATTCAGTTACCATATTTTTGTCTTATGCAGAAGGTAAGTACCCGTTTCTTACTATTCATGAATTAATGTCGCTATACACACGTTTTGCCTCCAAAAAAAGAAAAGGGAACTGAAGTTAAAGTAATCCAAGGTATTGTATGCAAAAAGAACTTTTATATGCCATAAATGCAGATTACAGTTTTATCTTCCCAAATGTCACTCAGTTGGCTAGCATGTTAACTTGATTTTTCTGGTAATATGTTTTGATTACTAAGGGAAGTATTAAAGGAGCATTTGGACCAAGTACGGAACACAAAACAATCTCTACTATTTAATTCATTCATGTCTTCTTTGAAGTACAGTCTGTCAATCTAAGATTTTCTTTCACTTTATGTAACAAAAATTATATGTTGGCCTCAATCGAAGAGGAAGTGACTAAGTCTAATTCTGCTAAGAGGGTGCCTCTATATTGTCAAAAAGTTCTGAGATTTTCTGATGTGAGCCTTTGACTTTAGATGCCAAGAATTTGTATCTTTTAGTCTCAGTAGAAGAGGAGTATGATTGCTCAGTTTCTCCTTTTCTTGGTTTTTTTCTTTTCTTTTAAATCTTTCAAATATAATGCTTCGAAGAATGATTCTTGTGGAATTAAATTTTCTTGTAAAAGTTGTTGTTCATTCAACTTAATAGCTTTTCTGCCGATGCCATATTACAGTGTAACTGCTGTCAAGTTTCAAGTTGGTTAACGTTGTCTTACAATGCACGGTATCTGCACTTTGCAGGACACCTTTATCGATTGTAATCTGATGAGAAAAATATGATTAGAGGCCTCCTTTTCTTTACCTTGTTTTCGGTGATACACATGAGCTACGTTTAAGAAAATATAGCAATTTTTTATGGTCCCTCTGGTTTAAGTGGAGAACTAGAAATTAGAATGATGTGGATTGCCCTTGCCAATGATATAAACTTTTTATATGATTTTGGTTGTTCGAGGGATAGGGGAGCTATGAGGAGGGTGTGGAGCAAAGCTTTTTCGGTTTCTCTGACACTGAATGTGCTTCTATGAAAAGAAATTCCATATGAGGGAAATTCAGTGACTTAGTAGTATTACAGAGTGTTGCATATAGCAAACAAGTGAGAAATATCATGGATGTCTTTCCTCTTTCATCTTCTTCTTTTTTCCTTTTCTGATTTGGTTCTTCATAGTTTGTATAAAACATATGAGTATATTTGATTGTGCTGCTTTCATGCCTGATTCGAAGTTCCAAATGATGTTATTTGCATGTTTAACCAATTGCTCATAATGCTTTTGTATCATCAAGTAAACTTTGATTTGGCACAATTTGTTTCTATTGTGAACTGACTGGATACATTCAGTCACTGAAACTTGTGAATTTTTCCTACTTTTGCTTTTAATTTTCAGATTGCATAATTTCTCTTGTAATTTCTTCTCAGATCCAAGCAAGATTAGAAAGAGCATCAGCTGCCTTTTGTTTTCCGTTGCTCAATCAAGGAAGTGTTATATCTACTACTAGTCTTGGTCCTTCATTCACTTGAAATGTCTTTGCGTAGACCTCCGCTTCCTCGACTTCTGCTGAACAATGTCTCGTGTATGAGAAATGCTCAACAAATTTTGCGCCACGTAAATGTTTCCCTCCATGATGGTGGTGCACTTGTACTAACAGGCACCAATGGCTCTGGTAAATCCACATTCTTGCGCATGTTGGCTGGTTTCTCAAAACCATCAGCTGGTGAGATACTCTGGAATGGCCATGACATTACTGATTCAGGTGTTTTTCAACAGTACAAACTTCAACTCAATTGGCTGTCTCTTAAGGACGCCATCAAAGAGAAGTTCACGGTCCTTGACAATGTTCAATGGTTTGAAGTTCTTGAAGGCAAGCAAGGAAAGTCTCTGCCAGCTTTGGAGCTTATGGGGCTTGGAAGATTAGTAAACGATAAAGCACGGATGCTTTCTATGGGTCAAAGGAAAAGGGTACAGCTCGCCAGATTGTTAGCAATTGATCGACCTATTTGGTTGCTCGATGAACCTTCAGTAGCATTGGATGACGATGGTGTGAAATTGCTCGAGTATATCATTGCAGAGCACAGGAAGAAAGGTGGCATCGTCATTGTCGCCACCCATCTGCCTATTCAGATTGAGGATGCAATGTTTTTAAGGTTGCCACCAAGGTTCCCAAGAAGGATGACTTTAGTAGACATGCTCGACAGAGGCGGCCTCGACTGATCTTTAAGAAGATAAAAAGTCCAATCTAAAGAAAACTCTCCAATGAATTCAAAAGGGTGCACATGATGTTAAAGAAAGTGTGTATGTGGCAAGTTTTCTTGTAGTGGAATCAAAGTTTCCACTTTTCTTTCATTCTTGATGATTGCAAGAATTTCTCTATCTTTACTTTGTTAGTTCCTCCTCATTTTGCACTTCAGTTTGCCGCTAAAATGTGCTGACAACACATGCCCTCAGGCTTTGGTCTAATGGTAAGAGCCGCAACATTGGATGTGTGGATTAGACGTACATCACAAGTTTGAATTTGTTGCAGACAAAAGCTTGGAATTTAAGCAGCAAAGGTTTGCTAGAGGGGTAAGTCCATTATCCATCGAGTTTTGACCCATGTCGGTTGGCACTTGGGGATTTCTTGTTTTTTTGTAAAAGAAATTTGTAGATAACAACTTGCATCAGATTATCAGATGTAGTGTTTCTCTTATACAACATCCCAAATAGCTTAATTGTTTGTATGCTAGTTTGAAGCAGATAATTTAACACATTCAGTACTTATTTGGTTTTTGTAACAACTTTGGACATTACAATATAATATAAGTTTCAGCTTTGTTTCGTCAGCAAACTGGGTACAAATTGGATTAGTATTTTTTTTGTGAGAGTTCGATTTTCGATCTTGTAATCTCCTCCCTGTTTCACTTCCTATCCACATTTTTTGATATATGAAACTTAAGGTATTTATTCTTGATGCAATTATCGAACACGCGTGATAGCGACCTACATGGTCTAATTTGTGATTGTAACATTGCAATTACAAAACAAGAACATGTTATCGAGCTTACCCAACACAAATTCAAATTAGTTATTTTTTCTAAACTTAAAAATTTAGGAATATGCGAGGAGAAAGATAGAAATTCAGATTGTGAATTAATAATAGGAAATTCATATTTATTTATATATATGAAAAAGTCCGATCAACACATATGTATTAGATAATTTAATTCATATTCGATTAAAAAATGGATCAGTAATACACGACTCCGTGACTTTTTATATAGCTCCAGCTAGTTAACCAGCATTTTAATGCTAGAAAATAAAGTTGATGGCATTTTTGGTTCAAATAAATGGAAATGATAGTAGTATTTTTTAGCCAAATTCAATAGATTAACTGTTTTCAAGTAAAAAAAAATCTTTTTCCATTTTAGAAAAATCACGTGGTTACCATGTGCTCACACTAATTCCACAACATCTCTGAGTGGTTAAAAATTTTATTTCAAAAATACAAGTTTTCTGGGATTTTAGTATATAATCTGCCAAAAAAGAAAAAAATCTGAATCTTGGGTTTACTGAAAAATGATGAAGAAACATGGGTTTGTACTTTTATTACTCAATTTTGTTTATGTTTATCTCCTTTTCTTGTTCTCAACTTGTGTCAAAATCAGAAGCCAATGATAAGGAGTGGAAATGTGAATAATCTTCCTATGGATATATATTTTATAAGTGTTACAGGGGGTATTAGGACTATTGAAGAACACACCCTTCTTCTCAAACAGGTCAGTTTTTCAACCAATCTTGAAAAAAAAAGTTTTATTTTTGGTTATTTGTGTAAGGAATGATTTTTATTTGAATGTTCCCTGTTGGGGCATGGAATCTTGAACTGTATTTTGGTTTGGTGAAGATTGGTAGTGTTAGTTTAGTCTGTAGTAGAAGAATGTCAACAATCAATTTTGAAAAAAAGAATGTTTTCTTTGGTTATTTGTAAAGGAATGATTTTTATTTGAGTGTTCCTAGTTGGGGCATGGAATCTTGAAATGCATTTTGGTTTGGTGAAGATTGTCAGTGTTAGTTCAGTCTGTAGTTGAAGAATGTACACTTAACAATCAATTTTGAAAAAAAATAATCTATTGTTATTTGTGTAAAGGAATGTTTTTTATTTGAATCTATGTTGTTGGGATATGTGTTATGAGCTGAATTTTGGTTTGGTGAAGATTGTAAGTTAGTTCAGTCTATAGTAGAAGAATTAAGCAACTTTGGATTTCTATTTGGCATTAGTTGGTTGGATTTGCTACACTTGTCTTTCGGAAATAGTCTCTCTTTCTCCATGAGGTAGTGAGGTCTGCGTAGACTCTACCCTCCCCAGACCCGACTTGTGGAATTCCACTTGGTATGTTGTTGTTGTTAGCATTAGTTGGTTGAGGAAAAGCAATCAGTTTCAGTATATAGTTTGGAGGTGTACTCATCCAAGATTGAATAAGATTCGAAAATGATTAAAACATTTGGTAGAAGGTGCAAGTAGCACATGTTGATAAAATGAGAGAAAGTCGCTTGAAATGGTTTAGCCATGTTATGCATCTACCTCCTATGTGTGGGTCAGTAGGTGTGAAATTATGGCGAGTGAAGGTGTTAAAAAGGGACGAGTTAGAGATAAGTCACAATGGAAGAAAAAGATCTATAAAGCAATACCAAATAACTGGAAATATGTTTTGGGCATGTTAGTACTTTTCCTTTAGCTCCCATGTTTTTAGGAGCCTTTCCAAATCCTTGTATTGTTCTGGTAATTGGTTTTGTAAAAACTTGAAATTTAATAAGTTCATGTTCTTCTGACAAAGACGTCCTTCATTTCTTTTGTTCTGATGTTCAAATGAAATTGTTACCCGTGATGAAATTCATCTCCTTTGTATCATGTTCATTTTTGGCTGATTCAGTTTTGGTGGAATCTGATATTGAATTAAGGTGGAGAAGGTAGCAAAAAAGTTCAATGCAAGATTCGTTATCAACATAAGCGAACTTGGGGAAGATGATCCTCTTATGCAAAATGTAAGCCCTCCAATGACTTGTATAAGTGCATAATTCAGTGGTTATATGAATTTGAGTACAATGATGCTAGTGTAGGATGTAACACGTAGATACTTAATGAATTGGGTTCAAATTAGATAATTTACTAAGTTTTCTTGGTCACCTACTTACCTACCAATGTTTGGTTTTGATTCATATTTTCAAGATACCTGAAGTTCTAAAGACATCTCGTTTTTTGTGTTCTACTGTAGCACGTTAACTTGTCAACTTCTCTTCTTGTGCAAAAGATGTTTGGCTTGAGAACTTGCTACTCTTTCAAGTGGCAAACTCCATGTAGTATTTACTACAAAAACATGTTCACTACTTTCTCTGATTAAAAGGAATCAATCTTAAATTTCCAATGAGGATTCGACGAAATGTTAAATCTTACATATCTTACGGTCCCTTCCTTGGCAGGCTACTTGGCATTTTCCTTCCGCAAAGATCCCATGGTATGCTCCTCTATGAATAAGCAGTTTGTTCCTCTTGGACTAACTTTTTTACTTTTAGATCTCGGTTTCATCATTTGAAATGAGTTGTCTTTGCGGTCTCCCTTCAGCCATCCTCAACTTGTAGGTACTCTACTCGAGCTCTCAAAGGACAAGGGGTGAATCACTACCTTAAACAATTCAAATTTGCCCATGGAAGCTTAGATATTATAGTTGTGGATACAGGATTATATGAGGTAAATGTTTCTTTCTTTTATCTGATTAAATTGGCCTTCTACGCACGTTATCAAGATGTTGTCACTTCAGCTTTCTGCTCACTTGATTATCGCGTATCGTCTTTGTAAGATAGGATTCTGTTTTCAGACTTTCCACCAGCTGATTACATATCGTGCTTTGTTTCTTTCTTTTGATATTGTAAGTTGGTTTGTGAAAAAAAAAAAATGGATCTTCCTGAAAACAGTTCTTATCATTCTGTGTATATTTGACAAAGACTTACGATTATATAAATGAGTTTCGATTATAGATGTAATTCTCCCATATCATCCTTAATCTCAACCGGTCCTAGAGAAACAGTCCCCTTCTTTTTCCTTCTTCCCAGATAGGGATATCATTCTCATTCTTATTTACAAATTTCAAAATTTACTTTTTGCTTTTGCTGTAGATCACTTTCGACGTTTAACTTTGTTCTTCTTGTTTCTAGGTTGCTTCAAATGGTGCTGGAGATAGGCAGTCACAATGGCTGATAGACACACTTGAAAACAGTGAAAGCAAATGGTACCTTCAGATTGCAATCTTTTACTCCAAAGAGAAAATATGTGACAAAAGTGATATCGTGTGACTAAAGTGATAAGTGTAAATGCAGGTGCATTGCTATCGGACTTCATCCATTGGTAGCTTACGAAGAAGATACTCCTCAAACGAAACTAAAACACGAATTCCAGTCTTTATATGGCGTATTTCTGAAGTACGGAGTGGTAAAGTCAAAATCTTAATGCTACATCTCCATTTCTTCAGCAACTTTTGAGAGCAAGGGACCCGAGGAATTCCTTAACACCAGATACCATTTTTATCTGCAAAACCAGCTTTCTATAACAAAAATTTGATAACTTATAGCCCCCAAGGCATTGGTGTAGTGGTAGAGTGCAACACGTGCATGGGTTAGGCACACGTCACGGGTTCAAATGTTGTTGTAGACAAAGAACTTGATACATAAGTGGAAAAGGATAGCGGATAGGACCATTATCCACCAAGTTTCAAACCGTGTGCTGTTGATCCTAGAGAATTTTCTCGAGTATGAAAATGAAGATTTTTTACTGACATATGTTGTTTTTGTTTTGCTTTTTCTTGTTTAGGATGCATATATAAGTGCCCCAGCTTGTGCTGACAATGTTGAGGAAAGACATATTGCAAAATCCAAGACTAGTATTGCCAGATATAAAGGACCTTTGCTGACTAAAGTGAATCGGAACTTGCCTTACTCTATGTGAGTAGTTTTCTTGAACATCAGTAGACTTTTGAGATTACGTTGATCGGAACCTCCAAAAATGCTGCCCCACCCATGTTGGATCCTCCAAAAACGTATTACTGTTAGAGGATCCAACACATACCCGACAACATTTTTGAAGGATCCGAACAACGTAGGACTCAAGTGAACACTATACCACTATCATTTTTCAATATTTTTTTTCTTAGGGAAAAAGTAAATGGATTCCTACTTCACAAAGTCAGCGCTCTAGAGATTGTGAGTTTTATTAAATCTTGTTTAAAATTATTATACACAAGCCTCTTATATTATGTTCTTGATGTTTTAACAATTATTATTTCTAACAGGTTTCCTATTTAGTCACCTTGGAAGGTGATGTTGTGCAGAAATTTTTTCTCCATCAAAGAGGCAAAGATGTTATGTAGATATTCCTAAAGCTCCAAACACTATTTAGGGGTAGCCATTTTCTTCCGATCGCCTTTTTTTTTCTAGTTATCGCCGTGGAAAAGAATGAAAAAATCATAGATTTGATCAAATATTGGTGATGAATTGCCTTTCTCGTCTTTTTCTCTCTCTTTTTTTATTTTTGCGGAGTAAGGGAAGAAAAAGAGAATGAATTACAAGAAAAGTAGATTCAACATTCATGCTCAAGTTTACATTAATAAATTCAACGTTCGTGCTCAAGTTGAAATTAAATCTTTTGCAAGATACTGATGTTTATTTTGAATATAACCAGATCCTTTCCAAGTTTTCTTGAGATGTTAATGCAAGTGGGATTGTTTGAGATTATAAGTTTTATGCACTGACGATAAAATTTATTTATTTATTTTTAAATATCATTAGATTACTATACAAACATTAATTGGTAACCTTAAAACTATACATTAAAGGATAATATAAGAAAATGTTAATACCATTAACTTAAATTCTTTGTACATATACTTCTCCAAATACATTAATAAATAACTTTATCGTACTTTTTAGCGTTTCACATATCTAGGTGATAAACAAGATATTATCTATTACAAGCTAAGCATTCGGAAGAAGGGTAAAGATCGAAAGTTTTCGAAATTAGTATACTAAAAGATACCAAAATAAATATGCCAATTTGTTATCGAGCGAGCAAGACAGTGTAGTCAGCCGATGACCAATTAGTCTTATTCAAAACACATTCGTTGTTGTTACTATAGATCGTATACCACACACAGTCGTTCATTTCTTCGAAAAAGGAGTAATAGTAGAGCCAGTGTGTTATCCTATGTTATCGCAAATTTTATTGTACCCTAATTAAGTTCTTCACAAAAATAGATTTGGGCAAATAATACTAAAAGAAATATTATTATTGCTATTTATTATATTTATAGTTTTATTATATATATAAATAAAAATTGAAATAAAATTTTTTCTACCACGTTTTCAAAGTACATTCAACTACACTAAATTGTGATTTTAGAAGAAAAAAAAATAGATTTTAATATTAAAAGTTAAAGAAGTTGCTGTTCATATTTTCACTAAAATATAAATCAAATTGTATCATTCTACTTATTTAGACCAAAATACCCTTCCATTTCGACACACACGAGGCTAAGCAACCGCATTAGCAAACCGTAAATAAGTATTCACACGAGGGCAAAATTAGAAACATTCTGCTTTTAAGATACTGAACTTCCATTGATGAACCAGAAGCAGAAAACTAAAGCTCAGAAAGAAGAGAAGAATATTGCAGAGAAGAGGAATTTTTCTAAGGGTGGTTTACCTTTCTCTGCAACTCTGATGAAAAAATGGAAAAATAATTCAAACAACCCTTGAAGTTATAGACTAAAATGGTCCTTAATGTACGTAGTTGAGCTAAATTCATCTCTCAACGAAGAGATAGAGAGAGAAAGAGAGAATTTTGAGGCTGTAATTTGATACTTGCAAGAGAAACTAAGAGACCCATATCTTGGCGGGGCGACTCGGAACGCAACCCGATGTTAGCAGCCATGGTGATTGTTTTTATTTCTCTTGTTTTTATCAACAGATCTGAGCTTCAATTTTACTCTTGTAGCTTTAATTGTATTGTTATTCTAAAGGGTGTGTTTGGTACAAAGAAAAATGTGATCTTTTTGTGATGAATTTCATCAGTTTAAACTAAGGGCCTGTTTGGACATGCGATATGGAATCATGAGGTTAATAGAGAGAAGGGATTTTTTTTTGTTAAGGGTGGTTGCTCCTCTCTATTGTGCCCATGATTTTCTTTCATAGCAATTAAAGCAACAGCCCTTGTTAATGAAATACTCAAACCAACAATAGTTCAGTGTGTATGTCTGTGTTGCTTTTTCGCCCTTTCGGTGTAATTGTGCAAAATAGGCTGTGATCATGACAATGTTTAACTTTCTGTGCTAACAAAATTGGGCATTGAAGATAGTCCGACCCCGTATCTTGGCTGGGCAAATCCCAGGATGGCCTGTAACTGAAGCTCAGTCTTTTGCATGCAACTGGTGTTTTGCAGCCATGGCGGGGTTGCCTTCTCTTTCTCCGAGCAAAAATATATTATCTGAGCCTCAAATTTCTGAAAATTGAACTGGGGAACTCATGTGCTTACATTTAAGTTTGCTCCAATTAGAATGATGTATAGTTGCACACTGGGTCATTTGCACTTTTGTCCTTATTTTGTGCCTAGTTTATATTTGTATATCATAAGATCCCACTAGTTTTGCACTTACATGAGTTCATATCATAATATCCCACAAGTGGGGCATAAGTTTGGTTGCTAAAGGGAGATATATGCAATTTCATGTTGTATACTATCACAAAGATGGGTACTTTATCTACTTCTTAGATATAAGCCCATGAAATCAGGGAGAGTTTAGCGGAAGAGACCCCACTAAGTCTGCATTTAAACCAAAAGCACTTTGCTTTTTCAGTGAATGTTGTCGATAGATAGATATATAGATAGAGAATATGATGCTATGATGATAGTCTCTTCCCTTTTTCTGTTGAGCAACTCAATAAGGCACGAGACTAAAGGGACTGTATCTTGGCGGGGCAATCCAAATGGCTATGATTTTGTGTCATGCCAACGGTGTTTGCAGCCATGTTGTCTCCTTCACTCCCTTGTCTTATCAACAGATCTGATCCTCAACCTTACTCTTAGGGTGTCTTTGGTATGATGGAAAACATTTTTCATGATGAAATCAGCACTTGGTTACCATTGTATCCCGAAAAGTTGCGAAATTTTCAGGTGACAGCCAAGAATCCTAAAAGAAGTCAACCAGAAAATGAAATGAGGTTAATAGAGAGAAGGGATTTCTTCTAAAGGTGGTTGCCCCTCTCTGTTGTGCCAATGATTTTCTGTGGTTACTAAACCAATAGCCCTTCTTCATGCAATATTCAGAAGCAGAATATGATTCATATATGATAATAATAGCACTTTCTGGGTTAACAAAATGAGGCATTGAAGACAATCCGGCCTGTACCTTGGCCTGGCAAATCCCAGGATGCCAGCAACTGAGGCTCTTTCTTTTGCATGCAACCGGTGATTTTGCGGCCATGGCGTGGCGACATTCTCTTTAAGGGATCGTTTGGTTGCTGGTTAGGAAAGGAGTTGTTCATGTTAGGAGGTTTTTCTTGAAGGGTGGTTGCCCCTATCTGCAACTCCAGTGATTTCTCATAAGAAAAGAAAATGAAAAAAAAATCAAACAACCCTTTAGATCTCAGGGAATAATTATCCACACCCTGTTGAGATTTTTGAATCAAATGGTCGTTTATGTTATGGAGTTGAACTATATTCATCTCACAAAGAAGAGATAGAGATAGAGATGGATTTTGAGGCTTCAATGATACTTGACATGAGAAATTAAGAGACCGTATCTTGGTGGGCCGACACGGAATGCAACCCGAGGTTTGCAGCCATGGCAATGTCTTCATTCTCTTGTTTTATGAACAGATTGAGCTTCAATTCTACTCTTGTAGCTTGTTTGGATGGTTACCTGTTGTGTTGCATTGTTATTCTAAAAGGGTGTGTTTGGTACAAAGGAAAATGTTTTTTATGATGAATTTCATCAGTAATTGGTTTCTAATGTAGCCTCTGAAAAGAAGAAAGTCGGGAAATTTTCCTAAAGAAAGTAGCCCAGGAAGAAAAATGAGGAATAGAGTGAAGGGATTTTTGTTAAGGGTGGTTGCCCCTCTCTGTTATGCCAATGATTTTCTTTTTAACAACTATAGCAACAACCCTTGTTAATGATATACTCAGACAAACAACAGCTAGCCGTAAATCTCAGTGTGTGTGTGTGTGTTGCCTTTCCCCCTTTGAAGTAATTGTGCAAAAGAGGCTGTGATGATGACAATGTTTTACTTTCTGGGCTAACAAAATCGGGCATTGAGGACAGTCCTACCCGTATCTTGGCTTGGTGAATCCCAGGATGGCCTGCAACTGAGGCTCACTCTTTTGCATGCAACTGGTGATTTTGCAGCCATGGCGTAGTTGCCTTCTCTTTGTCCAAGCAAAACTGCAGTATCTGAGCCTCAAATTTCTGAAAATTGAACTGTGGACCTCTTGCGTTTACATTTAAGTTTGCTCCAACTAGAATGATGCCGCGGGGTGCTTGTGGGAGGGGGGTGTGCCACGTCGAAACAAGGGAATGAAAGGCCGCTTTGCATTTGTACAGCTGTACACTGAGTCATTTGCACTTTTCCCTTATATTGTGCTGGTCTTTAATTTATGCCCCTCATAGCCAAAAAAATTTTTGGCAGGGCAAGTTTATATTTTCTTGTCATTTTTTTTTTTTGAGAAGGTAACAGTCTTGTATTATATTCCAAAAAAACCAAACCTGCCACAACTTGTTACAGGTTTACTAATTACAAATAAAAGGAGAGTATCAGGAAGATCTTCAATCCTAAATAAACAAAAATTACAAGGTGCCTAAAGCATTCATTTTCTTGTCATTTTATCCCACAAGTTTTGCTAACATGACTTCAGTTTAAAAGAACTTCGTAGTTCTGCCTCACTAGGCATAAGTTCAGTTGCTAAAGGGCAAATCGTGCAATTTTATGTTGCACACTATCACTAAAAGATGGATACTGTATTTGCTTCTTAGATATAAGCCCATGATATCAGGGAGAACCATGAAGGTCCTTCAGATATAAAGGGAATAGGTGGTTGACTGGTTGTGTGTGGTTATGAAACTTCTCTATTTACTAGAAACAATATTTTTAGGAATTTAAAGTTTCAAGGTATTACAAGTCCGTGGTTCCATGCATTAGGGTTCCAATTTTAGTGTAGGTCAAATCTAATTGATTTTTTTTTGTTTTGTTCTTGCAGCAGCTGACCATCTCAGACAAGTAAGGCTTTTGGTAAATTATTGTTAGGCTATTCTTTGATTTGATTATAATTATTGTTATTATTAATTTTTTCTTGGGCCGAGCTAAGTTGCTTGGACTCTGGTGCGGGTGTTCAATACGGGTGTGGATGTCCAATACGGGTGCGGATCTAATTTTTACGATTTGGGGATATGGATCCATGTATGGACACGGTGCGGAGATTCGCCTAAAAGTAATTAAAATATCTAAAAATAGAGTTATAAAACCTAAGTTATGAGATATTATGTGGAGAGCTTGAGGAGAATCCCGGAAGGAGATTAAAGGAGACAGAGTGACATAGAAATTTCTATATAAAAGGTATTCCATTTTCTTCAATTTCACCTTAACTTTTGTATTGATTACAAAAATTATTAAAACTGTCCCGACTTTCCCCATCGATTTTGGTCAAAGTACCCAAAATTGGTTTACCAAATCGGACACAGATCCCACACCCACTCCCATGTTGTATCGACACAGGTGCGGCACCAAAAGTGAAGAGTCCGAGCAACTTAGGGGCCGAGGATCTATCGAGAACAACCTTTTATCACACAGAAATAGTAATAATAGAATAGGGATAAGTTCTGCGTATACGTACATTATGGTTGTTGTTACAGATATTAGATGTGCTTGTAGGCTGCTATAGTGGCTAGGGTTTTGCTTGAATGTCCATGTGCATATTCACCAACATTGAAAAGTGAAAAGGTAGGCATCTTATAATTTTTTCCCTATATATGCTCTTGATTGACTCCATTAATTTATGTTATATTTTACATTTATAAACTAATTTTTGATGATCATTTATTGGGCAGGGCATATAGCTTCTTTGTTTCTCAAATCAAATTCTTTCCTTTTTGGGAGCTAATATTTTATTTCTTTTGTAATCTGTGCATCTGCTTGATGCTTTGTTAATGACATTCTTCTTACTTCATCAGAAAAAAAAATAAATCTAATAAGTATCAATTGCTCGTAGTCTAAAACAAGAATCTTTAGTAAGTGAAACTAAAGAAGTGAATGTAATTTACTCTACATATCGAAATGCAAAAAGTAAACAAATAATAACATAGTATGTCATCATCAAAAGAAAATTCAAGTGACTCATGGGACACTATTTCTGGATGGAAATAACCATGAACAAATATTATTTTCGTATTGATTCATGTGATAGTTTAATAAAAAAATTAAATATATATATATATATATATATATTAATATAATTTCATTTTAAAAATTTGTTCTTAAAATAAACGTACACACAATAATTTATTTTTTGTATATACATTTACTATTAATTACTGCAATAAATACGTGCAATGCACTTACACTTTACTAGTATATATATCTATATATATATATATATATATATATATATATATATAGGAAGAGAGAATATGAGGCTATGATGATATTTTCTTTCCTTCTCTCTTTGAGCAACTCAATAGGACAAGAAATAAAGGGATTGTATCTTGGCGGGGCAATCCGGATGACTAGTGATGTTGTGTCATGCAACCGGTTTTTGCATCCATGATGTTGCCTTCATTCTCTTGTCTTATCAACAGAGCTGAGCCTCAACTTTACTCTTAAGGTGTCTTTGGTATGATGGAAAACCTTTTTCATGATAAAGTCAGCACTTGCTTACCATTGATCCTTATGAGGAGAGAGAAGTTGTGAAATTTTAAGGTGAGAGCCAAGTATTCCTAAAAGAAGTCAGCCAGAAGGAGAAATGAGGTTAATTTCTTCTAAGGGTGGTTTCCCCTCTCTGTTGTGCCAATGACTTTCTGTAGCTACTACACCAACAACCCTTGTTAATGCAATACTCAGAAGCAGAAGTGAGAAGATGATCCATATATCTCAGTGAATGTGTATTCTAAGGAATTTGCACTGATGACCTTGGTTGAGGTAGTGATGATAATAATAGCACTTTCTGGGTTAACAAAATGGGCCATTGAGTACAATCGGAGCCGTATCTTGGCCTGGAAAATCCCAAGGATGGCCTGCAACTGAGGTTCTCTCTTTTGCGCCGCCGGTGATTTTGCAGCCATGGTGTGTTGCATTCTCTTTAAGGGGTTGTATGGTCGTTGGTTAGGAAATGAGTTGTTCATGTTAGGAGGTTTTTTTTGAAGGTGGTTGCCCCTCTCTGCAACTCTAGTGATTTCGCATATGAAAAGAAAATGAAATAAATATCAAACCCCTTAATTCCCAGGGAAAAATTATTCACACCCTGTTGAGATTTTTGAATCAAATAGTCTAATATGTTATGGTGTTGAACTAAATTTTTCTCTCAAAGAAGAGAGAGAATTATGAGGCTTCAATGATACTTGACAAGAGAAACTAAGAGACCCGTATCTTGGCGGGGCGACCCGGAGCGCAACCTGAGGTCTGCAGCCATGGCGATGTCTTCATTCTCTTGTTTTATCAACTGATGTCAGCTTCAGTGCTCTTGTTTGGATGGTTGTTACTAAAGTATTGTATTGTTCTTAAGGGTATCTTTGGTATGAAGGAAAATGTTTGTTTCATGAAGAATTTCATCAGTGTTTGGTTACTAATGTATCCCTCGGAGAAGAAGAAAGTTGGGAAATTTTCTGGTGAAAACTATGATTTTTCCTAAAGAAGTGTTGGCCCAGAAAGAAAAAATAAGGTTATAGAGAGATGGGATTTTTTCGTTAAGGGTGGTTGCCCCCACTCTGTTCTACCAATGATTTTATGTTTAGCAACTAAACCAACAGCCCTTGTTCCTCAGACAAACATTAATCAACAACTATGATTATTGAAACATATGCATGGGCCATGCAGTTTCTTGAATCTACAACTTAAGCTGTAGATCTCAGTGTGTGTGTGTGTGTTTTATCCTCCTTTTTGAGTAATTTTGCAATAGAGGCTGTGATGATGACAATGTTTTTTCCTCTGGGCTACCAAAATTGGGCATTGAGGACAGTGTGACCCGTACCTTGGCGAATTCCAGGATGGCCTGCAACTGAGGCTCTCTCTTTTGCATGCAACTGGTGTTTTAGCAGCCATGGCGATGTTGCCTTCTCTTTGTTCGACCAAAAATGCAGTATCGAAGCCTCAAATTTCTGAATTGGGGACCTGTTGTGCTTTGAGTTTGAAATACAATAAGGTTTTGCTCAGACCTCTTTATAACATCTGTCCTATGTGATAACATTTCAGTTTTCACTATAAGAGCCATATTTTCTCTGGAACTGATTTTCAAATTATTGCATATTATATGCTTCTATAATGTCGAGGGTCTATTAGAAACAACTTGTCTACCTACACAAGGTAGGGGTAAGTTCTGCGTACACTCCACCCTCCCAGTCCCAAACCACACTTGTCGGATTACACTATGGGTATGTTGTTGTTTGGTTGTTGTAGTTTCATTTTTTATTCCTGTTCATTTTGTCTATAGGAAAGTGAAAGACATGATGAACTAGATGTTAGACTAGAATTCAGTGCCTGAGCTGCTTTAAGTTCACATTGGCTTCTTGTTTAACCTGATCTCCATTGCTATAAGAAAAATAAAGATTGCTTTAACTGGTTTTTCAATAGAAATTTGTTTCTTTACATTGGCATTAGCATAAAAGGCAGAGAAAGGTATGCTTGTGAAATGGAGGTCCCAATTGTGAGATGTAAAATGGAGGTGAAATTGAGACCAAAGTAATATGCATGTTCATGTGTATGTCATTGTTGCCGTCTTCGGCTGCTTCTTAGTTGCTAACCCCACTTCCACCTGTCAGCATAGAGGCTCTGATGAGAAATATTTAAGTTACGCTATGGATCTGATAAAACTGTATCTTGGCTTGGCAATCCAAATGTTACTGAAATTACAGCCATGGCAGTGACTTCCTTATTTCTCTGAGCATATGGATTGAAAAAGAAAACAGATACACGTGTATCTTGGCTGGGCAACCCTGTGGCAAGTGAATTTTGTGTCATGCAACCGGTGTTTGCAGCCATGGCAATGTCTTCATTTTTCTTGTTTTATTTTCCTCAACAGATCTGAGCCTCAAATTCTCTCTTAGGTTGTCTATGGTACACAACAAGTGAGCCTTAATCCCGAGTAAGTAGGGGTCAGCCATATTAATACTCACTATCCATGTAATATAACATATTTGGGACTCTAATGGATCGGGAATTCGAACTGAATGTCCACTGAACACACAACACAACCTTCTGGTCTGGAGTCGGACGCGCTACCATTATGCCATGGATCCTTACGGTGTCTTTGTATGATTGAAAACACTTTTTTTCTGGATGAAATCAGTATTTAGTTAGCTATGAGGATAACGAGTGAAGGGATCTTCACAGATCACCTGAAATCTGAATATAGGCTGTGATGATGATTGCTTCTTTCTGGGATAGCTACTTTACTGTGTGGAGAAAATCTTACCCGTATCTTGGCAGGGAGACCTGGTATAGCATCGTCTGCTAACTGTGTCTGCAGCCATGGCGTGGTCGCTTTCTCTTTCATGTTCATAGAAAAGCAAAGTCTGAGCCCTAACAGTTTAACGACAACCATCTGCAAACCCAAACAGAATACACCAGCTGGAATTGAACCCGGGTCTGTACTTCAGCAGGGTACTATTCTACCACTACACCACTAGGACCGAGAATTGATCATTTTTCCGCTGTTTTATGTTGGCAAGGCAACAGCAGAACCATATAACAAATTAAAGGAAAATTTAATGATGGGGCTGTGATGATTGCTTGTTATTGAGCATATGGAACCTGGCACTGTAGTTTAGGCCTGTATCATGGCGGGGTAACACCGTATTATAGGGGTTGCAGCCATGGCAATGTCAGAGAACTCATTGCCTGAGATAATTACTTATCTGAGCCTCAAGTCTTTTGAAATGGCTGAATACATTGATGGCACCTCAATTAGGTTCTTCACTGTTTTCCTCTGAACCCCATTATAGATGCTGTTCTCCATCAACTTTTTAGCTCAAAATGAGGCAATTAGAGAAAAATGGGGATTTTTCAGGGTGGTTGACCATCTCCGGAATGCCAATGATTTCTTTTTTGCTCTAATCAACAGCCCCTTTTACATATATATGTTGGTATATATATGCATTGTATGGCTGTTTCTGTCTATCTATCTATCACAACTCTGCTCCTGCATTTTCAGGCAAAGCAGCAGCAAAAGCATGAAAGGGGAGGATTAGTTTCTTAAATGCAGACTTATGGGATCTCTTCAGTTAAATTTTCTCTTATAAATCAGACTTTATCAAAATAAAAACAAATCAGCGTGTGTTTTACTTCACAAAAATGGAGGTTCAGCACAGCATGAAGAATGAGGCCAACAGTGAGAAAGGGGATTTCTTGTGAGGGTAGATTCCCTCTCTGCTTGGACTATGATTTTTCCATCAACCAAACCAACAACCCTCTTCAAAAGTACTTACTACTACTACTACTTTAGGTTTCTAATTTCTCAGAGGTAAAACCAAACATCCTCCTGATCTTAGCGTTTGTTTATCAAAAATTTCTTGAAATAGTCCAGAGTCTACTTGAGGAAAAGTTTCCATGTTTCAAAATAGGCTGTGATGATATTGCTAATACTGGGCTGATATACGGGGCATGGACACAATCCAACCCATATCTTGGCAGGGCAAACCTGGATGGTTTGTGATTAAGGCCTTCTCTATCACATACAACCGGTTCTTTGCAGCTATTACGTTGTCGCCTTCTCTTTGCCTCATTTTCTTGCAGGTCTGAGCCTCAGTCTCCAGCTAGTCTTTGTGAAGCTTTCTGAAAACTCAAGTCCTTGTTGTGTGGAAACCCTCATCATTTTTTTGAAAATTGCATGTTGCTGCATCTTCTTCCTTTGCTTTATTCAGGATGGTTATTTGTTGTATTATCAATCAAACAGCAAGAAATCAATGTAAGAACAGGAAGGATTTATGGCTGTGATGATAATGCAATTTTTGAGCAATATGAATTGGGCATTGAGATCATAAGAGCCGTATCTTGGCGGGGTTACCAGGAGTGGTAGCAGCCATGTCGGTTTCTGGTGGACTCAATGCTTGATTATTTAATTGACATCTGAGCCTCGTTATGTACATGATGCACATGTATATTGTCTGTATCTTACACACACACACACAAACATACATATATATCATGAGAAAATGTCCAAAACAGTCTCTTATGTATGCAGGAATGATTTTTCAATACATGACTATTTTGGCGGGGCAATGATCAGGTTGCGTGTGATATTGTTGCATGTAACTAGAGGTATTTGCAGCCATGGCGTGTCTGGACTTTCTTTGTCAGCATAAATACAGATCTGAGCCTCAATTGTCCCTAATATTTTCTTTTGGGTGTATTGATATGGAGGAAACTATTTCAGTGAATAGATGAAGCAGCAAGGTAAAAAGAAAAATGGCAAACATTTCATTAGTTTAAGTCTGAGGCTGCTGAATTTAGAGAGTTGGGGGAGTTGTTTGAGTAGCTGCCCCTTTCATTCTCAGCAGCCAATGATCACTCAAAGTTAGTTTCCCAATTTCAAACCACTCTAGCAAAATAAGTTCAATGAATAGCTTATTTCTGAGGAAAAGTGAATTTGAGCCTCCCAAATTTCCGTTTTGTGTACAAAAGATGTGGGTTTTTATGGAATTCGAGAAAAGTTGAGAAGGGTGTTACTCTCTCTCTGTGTTCAATTTAGCTTTAGCCAAGGAATCCCCCCCCCCCCCCCCCAAAAAAAAAAAAAAAAAACTTGTACGGGTAAACCCGAATCCTAAACTCTAAACTTTGTGAATGAGGCTATGATGATATTCTCCGGGAAGGAAGCTTGCTACTCAGATGTTTGAGCTGATTCATATCTTGGCTAGGCAAAGGCAAGGAATTTGTGAGGTGGGTTTTATGTGCTCTCACAAAAAGGCCTCTGCTTTTTGCAGCCATGGTGGATTAGACTCTTTCTGATAGATCAGATGTGAGCCTCTTTTCTGTGTTTAAGTTTAGTTCTACAATGTTTGGTCTGTTTCTTTCGTTCTTTACTTCTTTTTATCATCATGTTGTATGATATTGGTTTGGGATGATTTTAAACAGAATTTGATCCCAGCTTGTTTGGGTTCAAAACTTTGTGTTCCTTCTTATATTCATGTTCTTTTTTCTACTTTTGCGTAATATCTAGACGAATCCCAGTTTCAAAACAAAACTGTTGTGTAACTACACATTTTCCAGGAGTGAAACTATTAGGTATTGATATGAAACAAGTTCGAAGGATATGGAGGTGAATGTTGATACTGAAGCTAGTTGGTGAAATTATCTACACAAGTCCAAGCTTTCTTGCCTTATTTAAATCTTGAAATCCCAAGTTTCAGAGGCAGTGAAGTATAAGCATAATGAAAAGTGAAAATTATTAGAGTTGATTCATGGCCTGGGTTGATGAGTCTAATTGGAAGGTCTTCGTTGTAAGGCAACCGATGATTGCAACCACAGCATGTTAACTCTACTATTTCCTTTGATTAAATAGTCGAAAATCTGGGCCTCATCCCCAACTTGGTTTATTTGCATTTTTTTTTGACAAGTTTTTCTGTAAATAACTTTAAACTAGATATAATGTGTGGTTCTTTGGTCTATTATTTTTAATTTCAGGTTCTCCTTTATTTTGAGTAGCCACTAGTTTGTTAAGGATTGGAGAGAATTATGGCGTCTCCAATTACCCAGGATCATCTGTCGTTGTTCAGAGCCAAATTCTAATTTTTTTCTGTGTTATTTTATCTAATTTCATTTTCTTTTGGTAATTTTTATACCAGTTAAAGCAGTACTTGGATCCTTGCTTTGACTTTCAAGTATGTTCAACTCGTGGAACTTCAGATTGCGTTGATACAAGTTTGATGCTGGTGCTCTTTCATTCTCTTACACTCTTCGATGAGTACATGCAGCAGTTCAAGAGAGGCCTGTTTGCTCCAACACCTGCAGGTAAATGATTAAATCTGGTCAGTATAAGAACTAGACATATCCAGCAGCTGATTGACCTGTTCAAATTTGAATTTTGGCATCACAGAGAGAAATTTCAAGCAGTTGTATGATGTTTAAAAACTAAGATTTTGTTGGTTATCTCTCATGTTAGTTGAAACTGAGATTTAAAGTCAGCATAGAGTTGAGCACCTCACACATTTATATCTTTTATTCACTTGTCTGTTTTGTCTTTCTAGGTCGAAGCTTTTCTTCATCCTCTGTTCATCATCTTTGCTCTTCCACGGAAGCTTACGCTTTGCTTCAGTTCAGACAATCCTTTCAAATTTCCGACTACTTTAGTTGTTGGGATTATGAATCCTGGTATTATGATTGCCCAAGAACAAAGTTTTGGAATGAGAGTAGGGATTGCTGCAGTTGGGATGGAGTCACTCGTGACTTATTAAACGGTCATGTTATCGGGTTAGACCCTAGTTGTAGTCTGCTTGGTGGAAGTATTCATCCCAATAGCAGCCTCTTCCAACTCCATCATCTCCACACACTTAATCTTGCTTACAATAACTTCAATCATTCTTCTTCGATCCCACATAACATTGGCCGATTGAGGATTTTGAGGCATCTCAACCTTTCATGGTCTTCCTTTGATGGAAAAATCCCAACAGAAATCTCATACCTTTCCAATTTGGTTTCACTTGATCTTTCTGGTTATGATTTACAACTTGATGAGAGAACATTTGAAGCAATGCTTCAGAACTAGACAAATCTGGAGGTACTTTCTCTCTCTTATGTCAACATCTCATCTCCGATACCTGTGAATATGTCTTCCTCCTTAAGGCATGTGAATCTTCAATCAACCAATTTGCAAGGTGTTCTCTAGAGAGCTTTTTCCTTCTGCCAAACTTGGAAACGCTCAAATTGGGTTACAATGATCTTCTCAAAGGAGTTTTACCAAAGATCCACCCAAGCAGCACTCTGTTGGAGTTGAGTATTGCACACACAGGCATCTCCGGTGAGCTTCCTCATTCAATTGGCACCTTGAGTTCCTTGAATATCTTGTACCTCCAAGGATGTCAATTCTCTGGTTATCTCTAAGATTCTTGGAATAGTTTGTGATACAGTATGAGCATAGGATGGATGTTCTTTAGAACTCTTAAAAGATCAAGAATTGTGTGCCTTAAGATCCTGATTTATCGATTGTGAATCAAGACGAAAGGTCGAATGTGCTTGTTCGACGCGACCACACAAAATGAGACTTTTCATCGTTACCTAACGATGAAGCAATATGATACAATGAAATTTAAATAACAATCAAAACAAACATTGCATTTAAACTAACAACACAATACAATAAATAACAACCATACAAACAAGCTGTTATGATAAAAAAAAAAGTTTGCAATATATGAGAACTTCGTGACCATCTTTGCGTACTAAAACAATAATGTCCTAATATGTTCGCTTGATAAGTCAAATCTACAATAACCTTCCGTGGTATAGTATATTTCTTGAGATTTTCATAAAAGATAAAGAAAGAACTACTTTTTCATTCCCCAGTATGACCTTGGTCGACCATAACGAACTTGGGGATTTGGCTATGTATTCTAGTGTTTAGCTGAAATCTTCAAGCATTGTTTAGCCAAGAAAGGAAGAATGAGACATCAGAAGGAAAAAAATGGGATTTTCTGTAAAGGGTAGTTGCTTCCTCTCTCTCTCTGCTATGTCAATGATTTCTTTCTTCTCCATTCATTAAAGAAACCAACAGCCCTTTGATTAAAAAAAATCAAGAATTATCTACACATTTTGCCATAGAATTCCAAATATTTTTATACATATGACCCAACAAAGATAGCTGCTTTTTCGGGACTTCGGAACCTAAAAATGGGGGCTGTGATGAGGATTTGCTTCTTTCTGGCTAACATTCTACTTTATCATGTTGAGAAGATGCGACCGGTATCTTGGCGGGGCGACCTGGTAAGGCATCAATACGCTAACCAGTGTATCTGCAGCCATGGCCATGTCGATTTCTCTTTGCATGTTTGTAGAACAGCAAAATCTGAGCCCTAAAGTGTACGGCAACCATTTGATAGTTGTTCTTGGGAATTGAGATACCCAATTGCTTTTTTCAGTTTTTCTTGAACACCCCATTTCAGATGCAGTGCTCTATCAATTTTTTAGCTCAAAAATGAGGTAATCGGAGTAAAAAAAAGGATTTTTCAGGGTGGTTGGCCATCTCCGGTATGCCAGTGATTTTACTTAGCTCTAATCAACAGCCTTTTTAGCATATGTATGAGGTCTAGACACCTTTGCTGTGTTAGTTGAACGCTCCAACTTACAAAATGATCATCTAGACACTTCTAGAATTTATGTGTTACGTGTGTGCACGAGACACAATGGAGATGAGTTGGAGTGTTTAGTTGCCATTTGAGATCAAGTTGAGGTGTCTAGATGTGCACTCTCAAAGTTGGAGTTCTTACTTGTCAGCCGAGACCAAGTTTGGGTGTGTTTATGTATTATGCCATGTATGTGTGTATTGTATGTCTGTCTGTTTCTGTCTATCTGTGACTACTTTGCTCCTGTGTGGCTGCATTTTCAGTTAAAGCAGCAGCAAAAGCATAGAAAAGGGACAGTTAAGCAGACTTGCAGGGTTTCTGGTTAAATTATATCTTATAAATAAGAGTGTTCTATAGAAAAGTGGAGGCTCAACCTCAATATTAAGAATGAGGCCGACAGAGAGAAAAGGGAATTCTTGAAGGGTGGTTGCCCCCTCTGTTTGGCCTATGATTTCCCCATAAACAAAATCAACAACCCTCTTTCGGAAGTACTAGTACTGGTTTCTTGTTTTCTCTAAGTTCAGACCAAACATCCCTCTAATTTTAGCTTATGTTTGTGGACTATATATGCTCTTCCTTTTTCTGCTTCTGTATATACTATATCTGATTTTTGCAAATATCCACTTTTATGTCCCTGTAAATACAAAGCTAGCTGTTATTTGTAAGAGTACTAAACCTTAATGAGGTGTTCTATTGATGTTGGTTAATCTGAAATAGGAGCAATCCGTGCAAAAACTTGAAAAAAAATGGGCTGTGATGATGGGTAGCTTCTTTCTGAACTATAATCTACTTTATTGCGTTGAGAAAATCCAACCCGTATCTTTGGCGGGGCGACTTGGTATGGCATCCATATGCAAAGCTGTGTCTTGCTGCCATGGCATGTGTTGCTTTCTCTTTGCATATTCATATACAGCAAAATCTGAGCCCTAAGTGTTTTGGCAAAAAATGAGGCAACCCAAGAAAAAAATGAGATTTTTCAGGGTGGTTGACCATCTCCAGTATGCCAATGATTTTTTTCTTAGCTCCAATCAACAACCCTTTTGTATCTGTATCTGTGACTACTTTGCTCTTGCATGCCTTCTTTTTGAGGCAAAGCAGCAGCAAAAGCATAGAAAAATGGAGGTAAGCCAGTATGAAGAACGGAAAAGGGCCAAATACACCCCTCTACTATGAAGAATGAGGCCGACAGAAAGAGAAGGGAATTCCTGGAGGGTGGTTGCCCCCTCTGATTGGCCTATGATTTCTCCTTCAACCAAATCAACAACCCTCTTTAATTGTACCAGTACTGTTTTCTTGTTTCTCCGAGGTTAGCAAACATACTCTAATCTTATCTTGTGTTTGTTAAAAACTACTTGGAATTGTCCAAACGCCTACTTGTGGGGAAGTTCCTCTTTCAGAAGTGGCTGTGATGATAATGCTTATGGCAGAATTCTCACAGTTTAAACACTACCATTTTCAAAAAAAAAAATTCTCACAGTTTAGCCCAGAAAGGAAGAATGAGACATCAGAGTGATGGTATTTTTTGTAAAGGGTGGTTGCCCCCTCGCTGCCATGTCCATGATTTCTTCTCCATTCATAAAAAACCAACAGCCCTTTCAGAAGAAAAAAAGAACAAAAATGTTGATTTTTTTTAATTTATATATATATATATATGCATGCAATGACAAAACAAGGTAGCTGCTTTTAATGGGTGATTTACAAGAATGTTGATTGATCTGAAAAAATGGGCTGTGATGATGATTTGATTCTTTCTGGGCTATATCTACTTCACTGCATTGAGAAGATCCGATCCGTATCTTGGCAGGGCGACCCGGTATGGCATCATCTGCAAACCGGTATCTGCAGCCATGGCGATGTCGCTTTCTCTTTGCATGTTTGTAAAACAGCAAAATCTGAGCCCTAAAGTGTACGGCAAAAACATTTATGTGTGTGTGAGAGAGAGTGTCTGTGTTTTCAGATAAAGCAGCAGCAAAAGCATTGAAAAGGGACAGATAAGTGGACTTACAGGGTCTCTGGTTAAATTGTCTCTTATAAATCAGAGTGTTCTAGGGGAATCTTAGTAGCTCAGTAGGTAGGTTGGCTAATGGCTACCTGAACTTTCACCTTGTTGGTGAGGGTTCGATTCTCCACCTTGTAATCCCCTCCCCCTTTCCACTTCTCCTACCCCCAGTTTTTTTAAAAAAAATCCGAGTGTTCTACAGAAAAATGGAGGTTCAGCCCACTGTTTAGAATGAGGCCAACAGAGAAAAGGAAACTCTTAGAGGGTGGTTGCCCCTCTGTTTGGCCTATGATTTCCCTGTAAACAAAATCAACAACCCTTTTCATAAGTACTAGTACTGTTTCTTGTTTTCTCTAAAACTTGGACCAAACATCCCTCTAATTTTAGCTTATGTTTGTGGGATTTCATTGGGTAGGTTGTTGTTTGTCAAAAGTTACTCGAAATTGTCCAAACACGTACTTGTAAGGAAGTTTCCGTCCTTCAAATGAGGTTGTGATGATAATGCTTATGGCAGAATCCTAACCATAGTTTAACCCAGAAAGGAAGAATGAGACATCAGAGAGATAGGATTTTCTGTAAAGGGTGGTTGCCCTCTCTCTGTTATGTCCATGATTTTTCCTCCGTTCATAAAACACCAACAACCCTTTGAGAAAAAGAAAAGATCAACAATTGTGTAGGCATTTGGCCATAGATTCCATATATATGTGTGTGTATGTGTGTGTGTGTGTGTATAATATATTTGTTTATGTTTTTTTCCTTTTTCTGCTTGTGCTTCTGCAAGGTAGAATTGATACAACAAGATAGTTGTTTTATTAGGAGTTCAGAACCTAAATGAGGTGTTTAATTGATGTTGATTGATCTAAAAATGGGCTGTGATGATGAGTTTCTTCTTTCTGGGCTAATAATCTACTGCATTGAGAAGGTCTGACCCGTATCTTTGTGCGACATCATCTGCAAATCGGTGTCTTGGAGCCATGGCGTGTGTTGGTTTCTCTTTGCATGTTCATAGACAGCAAACTCTGAGCCCTAAAGTGTATGGCAAGCATGTGATGGTCTTAAATGTATGGTCGTTCTTGGGAACTGAGATACCCACTTCGGTTTTTCAGTTTTTGTTGAACCCCATTTTCAGATGCAGTTCTCCATCAAATTTTATCTTAAAAATGAGGTAATCGGAGTGAAAAGGTGATTTTCTGGGTGGTTGACCATCTCCGGTATGCCAATGATTTTATCTTAGCTCTAATCAACAGCCCTTTTATCATATCTATATTATATTAAAACCATGGAGGTCATTAGCGAAATGTTGTTTGCTTTTTTTACCCGTTAAAACTAGATTTCACACTAGATAAAGTTGTCATTTTTACTATATTCCTAATACTTAGGACTTTAAATCAACTAAAATTTATGTAATATCCTTCTTAATATATTTAGGACTTCAAATCAACCAAATATGTGTTTGTGTTCAAGGAATGAGGCTTTTCTATGGAACTCGAGAAAGGTTGAGATTTTCTAAGGGTGGTTAGTCCCTTTCTCTGAAGTTCAATTTAGCCGATGAATTTTCCAGTACTTCCGTTACAAAGAGAGAGATTAACAACCCTTTTATCATCTAATGCCAATAATGATCTTGCTGTTGATGATGATTAACCATGGCTATGGTAGCAAACATCTAATTAGATTTTCAGAAAACAGAAGAAAAAAAAAGAACTACTTTTTCCTTCACTGATGTTCTCTTGGTCAGCCATGGCACGAGCAAAAGAACTTGTGAATTGGGTATTGTGCTCTATATATATATGTATAACATAGTGTGTTTTTGCAGTACCCTCATCATAGTTTAGCCCAGGAATGAAGAATGAGACATCAGAGAGAGCTGGGATTTTCTGTAAAGGGTGATTGCCCCCTCTCTACTATTTATGTCCATGATTTCTTTCTCCATTCAGAAAAAAACAACAGTCCTTTGAGAAAAAGAAAAGATCAAGAAACTGAAAACGAGACCATGCAGGCGTTTGGCCATAGATTCCAAATATATATATGCTTTTTCTGCTTGTGCTTCTGCAAGGTAGAAATGACACAACAAGGTAGCTGCTTTTTTTAAGAGTTCGGAACGTAAATGAGGTGTTTTATTGATGTTGATTGATCTGATAAAATGGGCTGTGATGATGATTTGCTTCTTTCTGGACTATAATCTGCTTCACTGCGTTGAGAAAATCCGACTCGTATCTTGGCAGGGCGACCCGGTAAGGCATCCATTTGCAAATCGGTGTATCTGCAGCCATGGCAATGTCGCTTTCTCTTTGCATGTTCTTATACAGCAAAATCTGAGCCCTTTAGTCTATGGCAAGCGTGTGATTATCTTAAATGGATGGTCGTTTCAGGAACTGAGATACGCAGTTGGATTTTTCAGCTTTTGTTGAACCCCATTTTTCAGATGCAGTTCTCCATCAAAATTTTATCTCAAAAATGAGGTTATCGGAGTAAAAAGGGATTTTTCAGGGTGGTTGACCATCTCCGGTATACCAGTGATTTTATCTTAGCTCTAATCAACAGCTTTTATATTATATATATAAATAATAATAATTGGATGTCTCTTTCTGTCTCTCAGTCTGTTACTGCTTTTACAGGAAAAGCAGCTGCAAAAGCATAGAAAAATGGAGGTTCAGCCCAATATGAAGAATGAGGCCAACAGAGAAAAAGGGAATTCTTTGAGGGTGCCTCTGCTTGGCCTATGATTTCCCCATAAACAAAATTAACAACCCTCTTTAGAAGTACTAGTACTGTTTATTGTTTTCTCTAAATTCTTTGAGGGTAGTTGCCCTCTCTAATTGACCTATGATTTCTCTGACCAACCAAACGAACAATCCTCCGTTGGTATATGTTTCTATTGATGATTAGTTGATAGCAGCGGTAGTAATACTCCCTCTCTTCTAATTCACTTGTCTTGAACCTGTTCACTATTGATATGGAAAAGAATCCATCTTTCGAAGGAGGCAGTGATAATATTGCCAATTCTGGGCAAGGAGAAAATCCGACTCGTATCTTGGTGGGGCAAACCCAGATTATGTAACTGGTTGATTTTGCAGCCACGGTGTTGTCATCTTCTCTTTGCCCCATTTTACACAGATCTGAGCCTCAACATCCAATGAGTTCCAGGATCCAAACCCCGAAATTCATTTGATGGAAACCTTGTTCATTTTAGCTCTAAAGGACAAGCCAATCGGAGGAAAATGGGCATTTTTACAGGGTGGTCGACCATCTCTGGTATGTCAATGATTTCTTTGCTCTAATCAACAATTCTTTTAGCTTTTGTATGTGGGTGAAGTGCACAAATAGCTGCTTTTAGACCATTTCCAACGTCATTGGGTGTTGTAATTTCCTGTATTTTAGGACCCTGTTTAGAGAATAGCTGAAGTTTACAAAGTTGCAGGGACTTACAGTTTACAGAGTAATGGAAGCTTAGCCCAGTATGAAGAATGAGGCCAACAGGGAAAGGGAACTTTTTTTGGAGGGTGGTTGTCCTCTCTGGTTGACCTATGATTTCTTGTTCAACCAAATCAACAACCCTCCATTGGTATATTTGTGAAACTTCCCAAAAATAAATAAATAAATCTGTTGCCATTGATGTAATGTTGCTAGCAGTAGTAGTAATGTCATACTCTCTCCATTTCAATCTACTAGTCTGGAAAACTGTCCACAAATTGGTATAGAAAAGGTTCCATCTTTCTCAAAGAGGCAGTGATGATATTGCTAATTCCGCGCTGAAAATCGGGGCATGGAGAAAACCCGACTCGTATCTTGGCAGGGCAAACCCGAATCACGTAACCCGTTCATTTTGCATCCATGGCGTTGTCGTCTTCTCTTTACCCCTTTTTTGCACAAATCTGAACCTCAACTTCCAATGAGTCACTTCGAGTACGCCGGGATCGAAACCCAGAATCTCATTTGATGGAAACCCTGGTCCCTGTTCATTTTAGCTCGAAAACATGAGGCAGTCAGAGAAAAATGTGGATTTTTTCAGGGTGTTAGACCATCTCTGGTACGTCAATGTTTTTTTCTTTGCTCTAATAAACAACCCTTTTAGCTTTGTTTGTGGACGAAGTGCAGAAATTGCTGTTTTAGACCAGTTCCAAGTTCATTGGGTGTAATTTCCTGGATTTACACTGTAATGGAAGCTCAGCCCAGTGTGAAGAATGAGACCAACAGTGAGAAAAAGGGAATTTCTTTGGAGGGTGGTTGCCCCCTCTGATTGGTCTATGATTTCTCCTTTAACCAAACAAACAACCCTCTGGAAAAGTAGAAACAACCAACAATATTTGTTGTCATTGCCTTCAATGGTGGTAATATGATGCTGATGTAAGTAATACTATTCAATTTTCTGATCATTCCGAGATAGCTTAGACCAAATGCTTTTGGTATGAAATACTCAGAGATCTGAAGGTCTCATTTGTTTCATTAATATTTCTTGTTAAAGTTATTCAAACGGGCTCTTATGGAAAAGTTTCCATATTTTCTGAAAGAGGCAGTGATGATATTGCTTATCTGGGCTGCTGTTTGGGGCATGGAGACTATGTGACCCGTATCTTGGCATGGCAAACCTGGATGGCTTGTGATCGAGTCTTCTCTTTCACATGCAACTGGTTCTTTTGCAGCCATGGCGTTGTCGCCTTCTCTTTGCCCCATTTTTTGCTAGTCTGAGCCTCAATTTCCAACTAGTCCAACTGGACGTCCCAGGACTCGAAGAGTTCGGAACCTAAATGATGAAAAAATCTCTGCATGCACGCACACACATCATGAGAAAATGTCCAAAATAGTCCCTTATTGAGGCAGTGATGATCTTTCAGTCTATCCTCTTGAGCTAGTAATTGAGCATTGAGGGTACCCGATGGCAACCTGGCGTGGCAATTACCCGGATGCCTGTGATTTTGTTGCATGCAACTTGGGGATATTTGCAGCCATGACATGGCAGGACTTTCTTTACCTGATCATGAATAGAAGAACTGAGCCTCAATTGTCACATTCATCTTACTCTGGATGTTTTAGTATGGAGGAAAATATTTTAGTAAAGCCGCCCTAAAGTGGCTAAATGGTGTCATTTCTACAACGAAGACCTTTGACATGAGGACCATAATGAGGCTGTGATGATTTTTTGTCTTTACTCATCAGATGGTTGAGCCTTGCTATATCTTGGCGTGGCAGTTTTGTTGGGGGTATTGTGAGATAGTGGAGCTATTTTTGTTTCTGTGTCTCACAAAGCATCCTTAAGCTTGCAGCCATAGTGGGGTTTAGCTTATGTATGAGAAAAGGCGAATCTGAGCCTCCCAAATCTCTGTTTGTGTTGGAAAAATGAGGCTTTTTATGGAAACTCGAGGAAGGTTGAGATTTTCCAAGGGTTTTTGCTCCCTTCTAAAGTTCAATTTAGCGAAGTGATTTCCCTGTTCCTTTGTTACACAGGAAAGTACACCCAATGACCTTGATAATGGATGGTCTTGACCCCGCATCCCCCATGGCAAACCTTCAAAGTCGAAGTCAGAAGTCAAAAGTTTCCATGGAGTAAGTGGGTCAAAGACCACACACATCTACGGGCCATTCTTGTAAAACACCCTACTTTACTGCATTGAGAAAACCTGACCCGTATCTTGGCAGGGCGACCAGGTATGGCATCATTTGCAAACTGGTGTCAGCAGCCATGGCGTTGTCCCTTTCTCTTTGCATGTTCATGTACAACAAAATATGAGTCCTAAAGTCTGTGGTTAATATCTCAAATGGTCACTCAACTGATGGGGATTGGCATGGCAGCTTTAAGGCTCTGTGAGATATGGGAACTGTATTAGTTGTCTCACTGGACTATTGATGCTTGCAGCCATGCGCCCACGTCCATTGTTTAGCTTTTTGAATGAGAAAAAGGCAAATCTGAGCCTCCAAGTATCTCTGTGTTCAGTAAATGAGGCTTTTTATTGAACTCGAGAAAGGTAGTGATTTTCTGAGGGTGGTTATTCTCTTTTCTCTTACGTTCAATTTAGCCAATGAATTTTCTTATGCTTTTGTTAGACAGATATAGTTTAACAGCCCTTTCATCAGCAAAATGTTCTTGATGATGGTGATGATTGCCATGTTTATGATAATAATAATATTAATAATAAGGGAACATACATTTTCCCCCCTTCAACTTGTGTAGAAAACCCCGAATCCTCAACCCTAAACTTTGTGAACGAGGCTGTGATGATATTCTCCAGGTAGTTTGAAAATCAGATTTTTAAGCTGATTCATAACTTGGCTAGGCAAAGGCAGGGGAATTCATGAGTTTTGTTCTTACTTGCTCTGTCACAAAGGTATCTGCTTTTTGCAGCCATGGTGAATTAGCCCTTTTTTCTGATTGATTTTCACTCAAAATCTGAGCCTCTTTTCTGTTTAAAGTTTGGTTCTACAATATGTAGTCTGTTTTTTTCATCCTTCGTACGATCAGCACATATAGGAAGAGTCCCCTTTGAGAAAAAAACTTCTTATGTATCCATCTACACAATTTCCATAAATTGTTAGGTACTGATACGAAACAAGTTCAAAGGGAATGGAAGTGGATATTTAGGATCCATTTACTGTCTTTAACCAAGTTGATATTGAAGCTGGTTGTTGCTGCATTTATCTACACTACTCAAACTTTCATGCCTTTTTAGATCCTGAATGCACCAAGTTTCCGAGGCAATGAAGATTATTTATAATGAAAATGAAAAGTGAATAAGATGAGAGTTGATTCATTGCCTGGCTTGGCTAAGCCCAATTGGAAGGTCTTGTAAGGCAATTGTTGCTTGCAACTGCAGCAGTGCTAACTCTGCTCTTCCTCCTCCATTTTGGATTAAATAAGCTAAAATCTGAGCCTCATTCTTAACATAGTTCATTTTCTTTTTTAAACTAGTCTTTCTGGAAAGAGATTTAGATTACCATCATTATGGAACCACTGAATCAACAGCTTTGGCTGCCACCGCCAAAACCCTAAAGAAAAAATTATTTTCTCAGTTGAGTTCATGCATTTGTTATCTGATGAAGGTGAATCCATACCTAAACATGAGTATGTCAGCTAACAGTTCATTCTACAGTTCATGTCGCGGCTGCAGGATCAGCGGCATTCTTTTCAGGTGAACAATGTTGCATTTCATCTTTGCTGGGTGGTGGACCGGTGTCATTTCAATTGTTGGTGACACAGATGGTAAAGACTGCTGGTTCCATCTTGATTGGGGTTGAATGAAAATTGGATCTTCCCTCATGAGAAGGTAATAGATTTACCTTCAATTTGCTTGTGTTTATTTAAGGTCAATTTGGCCAGTACTTTGAACTACATCTTGGAATATCATCAAACTTGACATGAATTATATCCCAGTACTACTTTATAACTAATACGCCTATGTTGCGCTTAAATCTTGATTTACATCTTCTATAATTGAACTGCTATCCCAAAGCATGTTACTAAGTAAATTTGTGCATTATTCTTAATTGCCAATGGATGCATCCCCAAATACAAGAAGGAAAAACCAGCTTATATTGAACCTGAGGATGAAGTGTATTCGGTGACAGAAGAGAATGAGGCAATCCCACCCACCCCTCGAGTTGTCTCTAAGCATTGTCAGGGGCCATAACGCCCGTGTATTACATTGCCACAGCTTGCCGCCTACTTTGCATGAGACTTCAATGATGCAATTCTCTGGTTCTTGGCTACTGAAGTTCTGAGATAATGCTTTATTCTTAAAAATGTTAGCATTTGCTATCAAATGCACCATGGTTGTATTTTTCTCACTCAAGAATGTTGATAAATATGGAATATTATACAGCAAATTTTATTTGCATTTGTTAGTCTGTTATATATGCTCTCTCGTTTTTCAATTTATTTGACTTGACATGGAGTCTAAAAATGTAAAGAAGATTTTCAAATTTTGTGGTAAAGATATGATATGTGGAATATACTAGAATGTCTTTTAATCTTGGAAAGTTGGAATAAAAAAGTTGCTAATTCTTCTGAAACATATTAAAAAGGAAAGTAAGCCGGATAAATTAAAACTGAAGTAAAAGCTAGCTTGAGTAATTTTTCTCTATCAAAAAAACTCTCTTCTATACTTCTCGTTCGTATACTTCACTACAACACATCTAATAAAGATGCAGATTTTACCCTTACAAGTAAGGTAGAGAAGTTATTTTCGATTTTTCTAAAAGGGATCGTAATGAATCGCTAAAAGACATTGTTGCTTAATCGATACTTAATAGTCAGGTGAAATTTGTCCGAACTTTTATTTACCGTCAATTCACTAAATACATAACATATGCTTACATATTCATTTTTATCATTAAATCATAATTAGTATATACATATCGTCACCTTAATCTATCAAAAGAAAAGATATAAGTTAATACACTGATAATATATTTGTGAATTTTAACTTATATAAATTATATTTATAATTATCCTATGAGTAAGGTAATACAAGCAAAATGTTGATAAAATTCTCGAACACAATTGAATATAGATGTAATGATAGTGAGGTGCGTGATACATGCCGAGAAATTCAAACAATTACTTCAAAATATGTCCCACTTGCTAGCGTATCCAAGTTTTCGATACCAAAAAATATATTTTCGCGATAGAAAAAAGAGATATAAAAATAGAAATAGCTTCCAAAATAAAAAGAACTAAATATGAACAATATTGAATGAATTGGATTTATCTCGCTTCGTTTAAACGAATTTGAATACGTAATATATACTCTCTCCGTTCTATATTAATTGATCATTTTCTTTTTTATATGCTTATTAAAAAATTATAAATAAGAATACAATTTTACTAATTCATTCTTTGAAAAAACTTCTTAGAATTTTACAAACAAATGTGAATTCTTTAAAAAAGATTTAATTGCAAGAGTAATACATAAGGACAACGTAAATAATATTTTCTTGATTTAGTAAAGTGAATAATTAATATGAGACAACTATTATTAGTAAGATGATAACAGCGAGCACGGAAAATAAATTGGTTAATTGTTAAAGGAAGTTCCCAAAAAAATTACTTTAAAAATGTAAGGTCCTTAAATATCCACGTCCATCCCATAACATGAATTTCTCTTGTATAATATACACATTCACACTCTCTAGAAACCAAAATCGTAAAATCAAAGAAAACTCTCCCTATATAAAGATTCCATTTTTATCAAAAATCTCCCAAATCTTGAAAACCCCATTTGTTAAAACTTCAAAAAAATGGCTACAAAAGTAATGGAAGTGGTAAAGAATCTTGATTTAAAGAGGTATATGGGTAGATGGTATGAAATTGCTTCATTCCCATCAAGATTTCAGCCTAAAGATGGAGTGGACACAAGGGCTACTTATACATTGAACTCAGATGGCACTGTACATGTGCTGAATGAGACATGGTGTAATGGCAAAAGAGGGTTTATTGAAGGAACTGCTTATAAGGCTGATCCTAATAGTGATGAGGCAAAATTGAAAGTCAGGTTTTATGTTCCACCATTTTTGCCTATTATTCCTGTAACTGGTGATTATTGGGTTTTGTATATTGATGAGGATTATCAGTATGCTTTGATTGGTCAGCCTAGCAGGAGGTATTTATGGGTAAGTTCCCTTTTTCCTAACTTTTGACATTCAAAGTTGTTGTCTTTGTCATTTGTTATTGAACAATGGATGAGTTATGGCAGCCTTGGAACGGCGGTAAAGTTGTCGTCTTGTGATCAGGGGGGGCAGCAGGATGGTGTTAACTATATATGTATAAGATAATTTTTTATGTACATGGATAGATGGTCAGCCTAGTAGGAAGTATCTATGGGTATGTTCCCTGTTTCTAACTTTTGACATTCAAAGTTGTTGTCTTTGTCATTTGTTATTGGAAAATGGATGAGTTATGGTAGCCTTGGAACAACAGTAAAGTTGTCGTCTTGTGATCAGGGGGTAGAATGGTGTTATGTGTATAAGATAATTTTTTGATTTTTTTATGTACATAGATAGATGGTCAGCCTAGTAAGAAGTATCTATGGGTATGTTTCCTGTTTCTAACTTTTGACATTCAAAGTTGTTGTCTTTGTCATTGTTGTAAAACAAATGGATGAGTTATGGTAGCCTTGGAACGACGGTTAAGTTGTCGTCTTGTGATCAGGGGGCAGGATGGTGTTAACTATATATGTATAAGATAATTTTTTGATTTTTTTATGTACATAGATAGATGGTCAGCCTAGTAGGAAGTATCTATGGGTAAGTTCCCTGTTTCTAAGTTTTGACATTCAAAGTTGTTGTCTTTGTCATTATTGTAGAAAAATGGATGAGTTATGGTAGCCTTGGAACAACGGTAAAGTCGTCGTCTAGGGGGAAGGATGGTGTTAACTATCTATGTATAAGATAATTTTTTGATTTGTTTAGGTACATAGATAGATGGTCAGCCTAGTAGGAAGTATCTATGGGTAAGTTCCCTGTTTCTAACTTTTGACATTCAAAGTTGTTGTCTTTGTCATTTGTTGTAAAAAAATGGATGAGTTATGGTAGCCTTGGAACAATGGTAAAGCTGTCGTCTTGTGATCAGGGGGTGGGATGGTGTTCACTATAAAATGTATAAGATAATTTTTTATGTACATAGATAGATGGTCAGACTAGTAGGAAGTATTTATGGGTAAGTTTCTTTGTTATCCTTTAATGTTATTGTCTTTTACCATTTTATATGAAAATTGGATGAGTTTTTAGTTGGTAGAGAGAGGCAGAGTCGGGATTTTTAATGTAGAAGTTCAAGACTACTTTTGCTTATTAGGTGTTGGATAGATTAGTTATAGACTCCCTCTGTGCCAATTTTTAAGTGTCTTAGTTTGATTGAGTATGAAGTTTAAGGAACAAAGGGAGGTTTTTGAATCTTGTGGTTTTAAATTAAGGATGTGTGTAGTCTTTGAAATGGATGAGTTTTTAGTACATAGATGTGAAATCATGATGAAGGTGAGCCTTGAAATAACTGTAAAGTTTTTTCGGTGTGATCGATGGGTTAGACTATGTACATCACACACCCTTGGGTTGTAGCCCTTCCCCGGACCTTACATGAAGACTGAAAGCTTTGTGCATCAGGCGACCCGTTTAGATGTGAAATCATGGCCAGTGACCGAGTCTATCAACATGCTAGTTTTTCTGTCATTGTTATGTTGATCTGCTCTCATTTGTAACTTTCTTGAAGAGTTATATCAAGTCTTTGATACTTTTAGTTCTTTCAAGCCTGTTATACCTTATTTGCATGAGACTATTTATAATTTGTGGCATCTCAATTTGCTGTTTATGTTAAATTTCGTGAATGATCCTCACATTGAGCATGTTCATCCCATTAGATATCATTTGAAGCTTTTGCTTTCCTAAGATCCTGTACGTTTCATTAACGCTCAGCTGATTAGATTTTGTGGAAAACCATATTTCCCTTCCTTTCTCTTCCTCTTCGTATTGAAACGAATATTGTTTACTAATAGAACATTAGGATTATCCCTCCATATCCAATTCCTAAACTTTTGTTCCATGTGAACTAAAGAAGTCAGTAGTATATTTAGTTACACAGACTCCATATTTTATTCAAGCCTTCAGTTTGTTGGGCTATCAAATGTGCATTTTTTTTTATTTGACTGTGGTGTCTTGGCCAAGTTTGCACGCACGTCAATTAGTACCTCCCTCTCACTAAGGCTTGGACAAATCGAAAGAAATCTCCTAGTGTTTTTGCCTTCTTTTTTTTTCAACGGATTCTTGTTTTCCGGCTTAACAAAATGTGTTTTGTTGGCAGATATTAAGTAGGCGAACATGTCTTGATGATGAGATTTACAACCAGCTTGTTGAGAAGGCTAAAGAAGAAGGCTACGACGTGAGTAAGCTCCACAAGACACCACAATCTGATTCCCCACCAGAGAGTGAAGATAGCCCCGAAGACACCAAAGGAATTTGGTGGATCAAATCAATCCTTGGAAAATAGGCAAAAACAGTACAATGGCCAAAAAAAGAAAACTATCCAAAGACCAATGAAATGAAGTGTTTAAAACAGTCTCTAGTGTGTTAAATCCTACATGTTTAAAGCTTATGTTTTTACAAGTCTTTTTCCTATGAAACTATGTAAAGTTGATCTATTAAAAGTGTGGCTTGTCTTTGAATCCTCTATCAAATGTTGTGAACAAGTTTTGATAGTTCCCCCTTTTTTATGTCCCCCGGCTACATGGGGGCGAAAAAAGGGAAGGAAAGTATGGTTTTTCTCGTGCTTTTGGCATATTGGTCCCCAGTGGGAGGCTTGCACGATGGGCTATAACTACATTTTCTTTGACGCGAAGTTTCTTGGATACAAACAAACTGGAATTTCACATCAATTGTTATTATTGATGACTTTGTGTTGAAGCATTAGAGCATAGGGGACCATATGTTTGTTGGATTAGACATTTGGAATTCAGCAATTTCAATTTCTTAGCCACTGTTGGAGGATAGTTTAGTCATGAATGGACATAAATTATCAAAAACCATATTACTGAATCGAAATAGAATTTATCGTACCAAAGTTTATTGGATCTATGAACATATTTTGTCAAAATATATTGTATGATAAAATTTATCAAGACCTAAGTTTGATTTACTGGACTAAACTTGTATTGTATCTACTTTCAATTATCAATTATTGAATTAACCGAACTTATTTTGAAAATATCGAATTGCCAAGCCTTAGTCTAGCTAGACCCATGAATTGAACTAAAACCTAAGGGTCGTTCAATATAAAGTATGAGCATTTTGATAAATAATTTTATAAAAAGATACATTATTCAGTTTTTTATTTTATAAATCTATGTAAAATTTAACATTGCTTATACCGTGTTTGATTGTAAATGTAAGATGGTATATTTTATTTTGTGGGAGGTAAGACACAAAAATAAAAATGCAAAGGACTAAAAAGCAAAAAAGATCAAACTTAACACTTATAATAGTTTTTTAATTTGCTTAAAAAGTCAAATTAAAAATAAAACATTTTTAACACAAAATTCAAAATAACAAGAAAAGTTATCAGCAGGTCAAATAAAAAACAATGTACTGGCTCCTACAAGGGCAAGGCAGAAACC
This sequence comes from Solanum verrucosum, assembly GCF_900185275.1. Classification (NCBI taxonomy): domain Eukaryota; kingdom Viridiplantae; phylum Streptophyta; class Magnoliopsida; order Solanales; family Solanaceae; genus Solanum; species Solanum verrucosum. The sequence goes on from NW_026020630.1 coordinate 3,499,555, forward strand.
TCTTCAACAAAGACTTGATAATATCTGCGTTGAAGCGAGTTGGAGTATTTGCTTTCAACTCTCTCGTATCTGTAAGATTTTTTAAAAAAACAAAAAAAGTTAGTAAAAACATCCAACAACATAATGTATATCATATCGATTTTATTGAATAGTTTGTAATGTTTATACTCACGTCTTTAACTAACATTTACATTAAATTTATTCGAAATGTCTGAGATTATATAATTCCTTATCATAAATTTTAATATTTGGTGAATATACTGATAAATTTGAAACTCAAATCATAGTCCGCCAAGGATGAGACATGCTTCACGCTCCCAAGAGTGAATAACCCCTAAAAACTTTGTTTTTACTATATAAATAATTATTTCTACGTGTTTATAGTTTATACTTGTATATGCAAAGAGTCAATATCTTATTATATAACTTGAAAAATATTCTTTCAACTTAATAAATATCAATCATTTATTTCAATACAATACATTGGTTCTTGTTCTCATAAATCTTATTTATAGATAATAAATTTTAAATAGTTTTATACAAAATTCTAAAATATCAAATAATGTTCTACTGTCATTTAACTAAAAACTCAAAACTTTGAAAAGAAGATTTACTACATTCCAAATAACCAATGTCATCATCATATAAGGAAATAATGAAATTTTCTAAATATTTTGTATAATAGAGATTTAGAATAATGAAATTTTGTAAAATATCAAATAATGTTCTATTGTCATTAATATTAGAAATTTACTCTAGAAAAAAGAGATCCACACAAAATAATCATGTGTTAGGAATTAGATTTGAACAAGTGACATGATGACTTCAATCCTCAACTAGGCTAACTCGACTATTCCCAATCCAGATTTGAACTAGTAACACATAAATTTTCAATCCTCTAGTTTATCAAATTTAAAGTGGAATTGATAGATTGACAGTGTCATTTTTCTATATGCTTTCACACAAAAAGGATTCATATAAACTAATTATCCAACTTTTATACGGTTTTATCCATGTTTGGCATTATGTATATGTGTACCTACAAAAATATTTTAACTTTGCTATGTTAACTTTGATTATTCCTATCGGTTATCTCGTGATCTAACTACCTAGGGGTTGTTTGGTTACTAGCTAGAGTTGTGCATGTATTAATTATGCAGGTATTAATTATGTAGGTATTATTATGCATGTATTAATTATGCATGTATTTGTTAAGCAGATATTAGTTATGCATATATTAATTATGCAAATATTAGTTATGTAGGTATTATTTATGTAGAATTTAGTTATATAGAAATTACGATACATAAATTATTATACTTATTGAATATTTAAGACTTTTAGCTTTTTGACTGCATTCATAACAACTGATGAACAGGGGAAGAAAACTTATAAATCTACACACCCAACAAGGGGAAAAAGGAGAAGAAGATGAAGAAAATTCATGCGTTTAAGACAAATGAACACACATGTTTACCAAGAAAATTCATAAAATGGATACACATATATGCATTTTGTATCAACTCGATTTGTATTATGCATCAATTGTATTCGTGATACAATGAATACAATATGCATTCATCCTCTCCTTCCCTCTCTCGATCTCGCTCGTCTCTCTCCTCCCCCTCTCGATCTCGCTCGCCTCTCTCGATCTTGTTTGTCTCTCTCCTCCTAATATATATTCATTTTGATACAAATTAATTTGTATTTGTCTTTTTTTCCTCTGAAATCCACAAAAAAATACAACGAATACAAATGCATAGAAAAACCAAAGTGTAGCTATAAATTATGATGAGTGAAACTGTAGTTAAGGAATCTTAATATTTGTTAATTATGAAAATTTCCGATAAACTAAAATAATCCTACATTTTATCTTGAAATTATTATACTTTATAGGGAAAATGCATAAGTATCCCTCAGCCTATGTCCAAAATCTCTGAGACACAGCTAACCTTTACTAAGGTCCTATTACCCCCTCAAACTTATTTTTTAATTAATTTTCTACCCCTTTTTAGCCTACGTGGCACTAATTTTGAAAAAATTGTCAACATGCGCTGGACCCACAAGATAGTGCCACGTAGATCGAAAAGGGGTAGAAAATTATATATAAAATAAGTTCGGGGTAATAGGACCTTAGTAAAGGTTAGGTGTGTCTCAGGAATTTCGGATATAGGCCGGGTTACTTATACATTTTCCCTACTTTATACCTCGGCCCAACCTATTCCAAGGTATTTTTTTTTATTTTGTTTCGTCTCCACTTTACAACAGAAGGCACAATAGAAATGGAACGGGCATCGATGGAGATGGAGAAGGAGAAGCAGGAACAGAATGAAGAACATCACATTGATAAGAAACAGAAGACGGAGAATCAACAGAAGATAGAGAATCAACAGGTTTTCTACTTTTCGATTTCATCTCTGATATAGAGTTCTTCTTCAATTTTAATCTGAATTTTTCCCCATTTTTAAAACTTAGGATGAGGTTATTAAAGCTCGTCGGCCTTTGAAACTGTCTCGCAAAAACACTCTGCACCCCAAAGAGGTGATTATACTCTATTTTGTTTTGTTTTTAATCACTGATTTCTGTAACTGATTTCTATTCAAATTTGTTTATGTTTCAGAGCGTCTATGACCTCCTCAGATTCGGATGCAGCGAAAAGTGAGTTTTTTTTTTTTAGATGATTGTTGTTGTGTACAATCTTCGTTTGGAAGATAACAATTAATTCGAACCACAAATCAGATTTTAACTGGTAAATTGGAATGTGATTTTTATTTTTTTTGATCTATTTAAACTTTGTATTCACTTAACAATACAATATAATATGCTTTATGAAACAATACTTAACAACAAGGTTTAATGTTTATTGTGATTTTTTGCTCTGTTTTCGTAGCGATCTCTGGTTGAATGCTCCAGCTTGCATTCGCTCCCCACCTTATGCGACCTTGTATGGCATTGAAGAAAGTAGAAACTTGCTCCGGGAGGACCGCAGAAAACTAAAAAAATCCCTGGCATCACCTTTAAGTTGGTAGTCCTCTTTGATTATTCCTATCGGCTATCTCGTGATCTAACTATCTATTAGGACTGAAGTTAATCGTAGTTATGAAGCTTTTGTTTAACACTATCAATCCTAGTTCTGAAGCTTTTGCTTAACATATTATGTTAAGATCGGTTTGTTTATTTCCATGTATTAAGTAACTAATTGGGATCTATATGCTATGGTTATCTACCTTTTTGTTTATGTGCTTATCGCATTTTCTCTAACTTTAGTTCAATATTGTTGTTCTTTAGTTGGTTGCGTAAACTTTGTTTCTTTTTCTACATTTTCACAGTATTCGCAAGTTCAAGCCCTTGATCTGTGGCTTATTCGTTCAACATTGTTGTTATATCTTTGTTTATTGGCTTAACAAGTTTTATGAATCAACTTATCTTCTTTTCTTCCTCTCAACTGTTCAAGTACTTTGTTTAACGCTATCTATTAGACTGAAGTTAATCATAGTTCTGAAGCTTTTGCCTAACATTATGTTAAGATCGGTTTGTTTATTTCCATGTATTAAGTTACTAATTGAGATCTATATGCTATGGTTATTGACCTTTTTGCTTATCCCGTTTTCTCTAACTTTAGTTCATTATAGTTGTTGTTCTTTAGTTGGTTGCGTAAACTTTACGTCTTTTTCTACATTTTCATCAGTATTTGCAAGTTCAAGCTCTTGATCTGTCGCTTATTCATTTAACATTGTTGTTATATCTTTGTTTGTTGGCTTAACAAGATTTATGGATGAACTTATCTCTTTTTCTTCCTCCCAACTGTTCTAGTGCTTGTCGCGTTTTCTCTAACTTTACTTCAACGTTATTTATCTCCTTCTGTATCGTTATATTTGAATTTGACCATTGATTCTTTGTTTCTGTACATTTTGCTCAATATTTTGATTAAGACGAAAAACGTATTTCTAAATTTGGTTTTTTTTGTTTATTTACTTTAACATGAAGGTTATTATATCTTTGTTTCATGATCTTGGTTAAAAAGTTTTATGGATCAATTTATCATTCCAATTTTCATAATTGTCGAAATCAAAATGTTTTCATCGTCTTTGTTATTTCGAATTTTTTTTTATCTGTTCCTCAAAAAAATAGAGTTCACCAATTTCCAATTTCATGTTTTAAATGAGAATAGTGGACAAGATTCAACAATTTTTTTATGAATGAAAAAGAATCAGAAAATTAGTATATTACGAACTATTAGCAGGTCTATTCCATGTTGTTACCTCGTGGAGGTAGAGATTTTAGAGATTGTTTTGGAAAGACTCTCTACTCGAGTAATGTACATCAAAGAAAATACATAAGTAAAGAGGACATAACAAATAACAGGAAAAGCATAACATGGCATTTAGAAGGATAAAAAACAAGAAGCAATAACAATAATCAAATAATGATGCGATAATTGGAGCACAAAAAATAACAAGTAGCAAAAATAATGACAAACATGAACATGTCCTACATTATTTTTCAGGAAAGTGATGCACGTATTTGTAATAATTTTTTGGCATAATACATAAAATAGACGCTTGAACTTGACTTCAACTGAAAACTAACCTCTATACACCTCAACTTGTTCCATTCTGTTAGTTGAACACTCCAAAACTTAGAAAATAATCATGAACTTACTTCTAAAATTTATGTCACATCAACGTTATGTGCCCATAAGATACAGTGAAAAAGAGTTGAAGTGTTTAATTATCGGTAATTTCTATCTTATGCTTTTATCTTTTTGAAGAAACGATTTGTCCTTCCCTTTTTTTGGTATAAATTTTGCTTTACGATTTTTCCTCTTTGTATAAAGCTAGGCCGTTTTCACTTGTGTCCCCAAGGTAGCTGCGATAGGGAATCTTAGTAGTCTAGTTGGTTAGCTATCTGAACTCCCGTTTTGTTAGTGAAGGTTCAATTTCGCTGCATTGTGATCTCCTCTCCACTTCCCTACCCCAACACCCAATTTAAAATAAATAAATACTCCCTCTATCCCAATTTATATAGCACTTTTCATTTTTCGAGAGTCAAACAATTTATGTTTGACTGGTAATTTACGCATGGAATCTTCAAATTTTTTGAAATGAAATTTATATATTTATTAATTAGATTTAAAAGACTGAAAAATTTAGGGTCAACAATATATTTATTTGAATCTCGAAATGTGAAAAGTGACATAAATTGAGACGAAGGGAGTAAATGAGAAGGAAACTACGATAGCAGGGTAGTATAAAAGAGTTGGGCGGTAGACTGGGCTTTACAAAGCATTCCGTCCTCTGCCTTTTGGCTAAAATAAAGTGCAGCATATGTTCTTGCCAGTTTAATATCTTATACATGGTTCATTGACTCACATGATATTTACTCGTAAGTTGCACTATATATGTGTACATTTCAAAAGAATCCGCATATATATATATATACAAAGTTGGAGACGAATGCAAATGATTCAGTTGAACTCACAGAACCGGCCCTTTAAAAGCAACAAGTAATTAGCATTTAAGAGTTTTCTACGATCGATAACAACGTTCCCGGACTGGAAAAGAACAATGAAAAAAAAGGCATAGTATGCATATATTGTTAAGAGACTCTTAAATGAGCAAATAACATTTTGCTATATCACTAGATCCTCTCCTTCCTAACTTGCTAGTTACAAAAACCTCATAAACCTGAACCAAGTGAATAAGCATCAAATCCGAATTCTCCTCCTTCTAACATGGCTCCATCTTGATCCTGCATTTTTTCAAACAAAATCATTTAGTATGTTAACACGCCAATGTCTAAGCTATGTTACTCAGACTCTACGAAGATGTCAATGGATGCTTGTCAGATCTTCCAAAAGTGCATTTTGGAGGATCCAACACGGTTGTGACAACATTTTTTGAGAGTTTTAGCAACATAGTTAGACAGCAACAAACGACTTGATTTCACAGATTATTAGCTGAGAGTTGAGTGACCATTTGAGAAATCAATCCACAACAAACCGACATAATAATGACCGTTAATCTTTGAGAAGAAATAACCGAGAGTATTCAAAATCCGTGCTTGTAAAAGCAAAGGGGACTAACAAACTAAGAAGTTGAATCTAACATAGAATTATTCAACTGAAAAGAGATGCATAAAACAATGAGCTTTTAAAAGTTGAAGGCATCAATAGATGCATTAGGTGTTGATATTGATCGATTCGTACAAACTAAAAGAAACATTAGGATCAGACCTACCTGTAACTCATTTTCGTCTTCTTTTGTTAGTATAAACATATTTCAGTAGACCAAATAAACTATTTCTCAGACAGGCACAGTGAAGCTCGAAAACATATTTCTGTTTAGTGGAAAAGCTTTCGTCTTCCCTCATGAAAGCAGAAATTGCCTCTAGAGCACACCCTAGAAGGCATAGCTCGAACTGTTAGTAGCTTGTTAAGTTACTTTTCATTATTAAAGGTCGATTTTATGGAGAATTCCTATAAGTTGACTCATAAATACGTGAAGACAATAAACCTCACTAGTTTGCATCCAAGACATAAAGTTCCTCGAGTGATTAACTAACTCTGGCAATAAAAGGTGCTCCAAGTCCAAGTTGCCACAGTAGAAGACAACCGACAATGCCATTTAATGGTGGTTTTTACTCCTCTTTGTGGTGGCAGTAGAGAGTGTGCAGGGTGGTTTGTAACCCTCTAATCTCTATCGGTGTTGGTTACAAGGTAATACCGGGTATAACTTAAATCACTCTCAATGTCATATAAACAGAAATATTTTTAAAAACAAAAAAACTTATAAACAGATATTTATCTACGCTAAAAAGAACACCAAGTTAAGTAAGCATCCTTTCTTCAAGAAAACTTATCTAATCTATCACCACACCAGAGACCGCGAACTCAGGTCAAGTATTTAAAAAAGTAGTACGCTCAGCTGCTGTTCAGGTCTCAAAATGCTTCTTTTTTTTAAAAAAAAGGTGTGCTGCCTAGGCCAGCTTGCGCACACCTCGTTTGAATCTATGACTAAACTTCAGAATAAAAGCTTCATAAATAAGACAAAGACCAAAAGAGGTTAGCTTACCCGTTTCATTTCACCCATAAGATCATCAAGGGAGCCATAGCCCTGAGGAAGAAAACCAACTTGTTGCTTTGTTGTCTGAAAGAGGTAGTCTTCATTTGTCTTTGTCCTCGAGTCATGAGTTAATTTTTCACTTTCACGATTGTGTATGTGCATTGAAGAACCTCCATTTGATCTGCCGGTCAAAGAAGTCTCCACCCTTGTGCAGAACATATCATTGTTTTGGTCCATAGGATGAGGTAAAGAGGCCATTCCACCATTGCTAGAAACTTGAGAGCTCATGTTACCAAAAATACTGTTTGAATTGTGGGAATAATGTTGGTTCTGATCTGGCCACCGTTGGCAGGTTGCTTGGTTCATAATCTGAACAGCACCCCCTAAACTTTCACGGCATTGTGTTTCTCCTCTTGAAGCCTCGAAAGGTACGGAAACTATGGCAGAGGTTGAAAAATCAACAGGGTTGTTCTGCAAAAGAGGGCCAGTTGAAGTATCATTGTCTCGTACTCTGTCTTGAGGCAAATGGCTGTTGCTGAAAGGTTCATTTAACGGAAAGGAGGTTGACTGGAACTTCAGAGGCTGGAGAGAAGTTTGCCAATTCTCATTATATCTATCATGGTCCAGAAAATTGGAAGAACCACTTACACCAGTATTGAAGGCCTCAGAGCTAAAAGAGGCTATGTTGAGAGCAGTCTGATTTCCAAATCCCGTCCCCGTCAGTGGTTGCTGGGAATTCACTTGAAGCAAAATAGGATTATTTGATACATTGGGCATAGAGCTGTTTGCGCTACCAACCAATCTAGAGTTCATGAATGTACTGGCCGCTGTATGCAGTCCTGACTCATCCAAATGATTCAACTCTCCTATGCGTGTGGCACACTTACTCTGCTGCAGTTGATCAAGCTCCAACGATGCAGGAATCCCTTGGAACAAATTAGCATTCTGGCTTGCAGGTGGAACATTTGCATTAAATTTCATCAAGGCATTGATGGAGTTGTTACTCAAATTTTGACCATGATTAGGTTGGAGCATAGGTGAAGATGCTAGATTGTGAAGGCTTACACCAGAAGGACTATTTAGTCTGCCAAGCATGCCTCCTGATGCATATGATGATGATAAGCTAGCCTGACCGAACCTTCCTGATCCAGCCAACGTTCGAAAACCACCAAGCCCATCCAGTGAACCCATTCGCATGTACGCAGAATCTTTACCCCCTAATGCAGTGGCAGCCAAGTTGGCTTGCTGGGCATCTGCCGCATTGATCCTTTTCAAGAAGAGCCTATACTTCTGTGGCACAGAACGAAAGACAAATTAAATTTTTATACCTTTGTGCTTTTACTCAAAAGTACAGGACACGAAGGCCGAAGCACAGACAACTCCTGCAACACCTTTGTAACAACAACAAACCTGATCCCACAAGTGGAGTTTGAGGAGGGTAGAGAATAAGCAGGCCTTACCCCAACCTTGGGAGGTAGAGAGGCTGTTTCCGATAGACCCTCGGCTCAAGGAAAAGCATATCAAAACAGATCTGGAACACCTTTGTAATCGTTAAGACAATATTGGAGGAAACAATCTAGCTTAAGATCTGTATTGTTTCCCTTCATTATATATCCACATGCATATTTAAACATGAAATGTTCGAATGAGCTAAATAACATTTGTGAAAACATAGCAAGAAATTTATTTTTCCTAAGATGTAGCAAGGGTATATGATTCTTCCTATTCTTGGTACATTCTTTTAACAGTCACCTCATCCATTTTCACATCTCAAAAAAGGTCTAGCCAAAAACCCCTAATTTTGTAAAATATAAAGAAACGGGACTCAAATGCAAACATAGGGAATTATAAAGAACAAAGAGAGAATAATGCCTGGAGATGGCTCGCCACATTCTCTCTTGTAAGTCCTTCAACATTCATCAGATCAAGAATCCTCTTAGGCACAGCTTCTGCATCAGAAACGTTATTGAGAAATAAGTCCATTAATAGGGGAACATACATAAAAAAAAATAGACGAAGAATCTAAGATATAACCACATTAATGCTAAAATACTCACTTTCAAGGCCTAACTGATGAACTGCTGTAACAAACTTCTTGTGAAGCTCTATAGCCCAAACAACACGAGGTTTCTTCTGAGTTCCAGGATCTTCATCGTCATTTCCATTTTCATCGCTTTCATATTCTTCATCCTTCCTTTTCTTGTTAACCTTCCCGTTTTGATCTGCATTACCTGAAAGCTGTGATCCTCTTTCACCTTCTCCGCCTCCCTGGTGAGCCTTGTCTTGATCATCAGACTTGTTTTGCTTCTTAGGCTCAACTTTCTTTTTCCTTATTACATGTTGCCATATATTCTTTAGCTCCTCAAGCCGGACAGGTTTCACCAAATAGTCACAAGCACCGTGAGTTATTCCCTTCATTACAAGTTTGCTATCACTGTTTGCTGACAACACTGGACAAGAAAAGGTCAATGGTCAAGAAACGAAACAAACTTTAACGGATTACTTTGATATAAGCAAATTAAAAGATCTTCAATTCTTGATGCAAGAATATTTTATCTAACGGCAGCCAAGGGAAAAGAACATCAAGGACAGATATAAAATTAAGATAAATGAAGGTATTTATACTTATGACTGGAAGATCCATCTCGAGACCAACAAGCTCCAGAAGTTTAAAGCCATCCATATCAGGCATGTGGACATCACTAATCACCAAGTCAAATCTATCTTTGTTTTCCCTCAACATCTTCAACGCCGTTCTTGCTTGACTCGTCGTAGTTACTGTAAAACAACAGACCATTTTCAGAAAATGCAATTTCAATTTTGATTGGGAAACAACAACATTTCAGTCAGATGGAAAGAACCGAAAATAAATGAAGGAATTCAAGTTAGGAAGTTCCAAATCTCCAAATAAATTTACAATGATACACATAGTTGAACTCCAAAGCTGTCATGAATAACAACAAAAACTACGCCTCAGTCCCAAACAAGTTGGGGTCGACTATATTAATCTCACTTATTCATTTAAGTCCACATCATATAATCATCATACTAAACTAAATAGAACTGAAAAATAAGGTGCGCACACACACACACACCAAAGCTGTCATGAAATTCTCAGAGAAAAACTAGGCTTCAAACCAGACTATCCAAAACGAGAGTACAAAAATGGAGAATTTCGACTTGATTATACTTCACAGTTAAGCTGTACACAACAACTGCGCCTCAATCCCAAACAAGTGGGAGACAGCTATCCATTTAAGCTCAACTGCACAGTCAAGTTGAAAAGGCCAAAATCAAATCAAAAGAACTTCAAGATTCCTTTTTTTATATATGACTTCCATGGTTGAAAAAGACCACAGGGTCTTTCCGAAACAGCCTCTCGGCCTCCACGAGGTAGGAGTAAGGTATGCGTCCACTCTACCCTCTGAGACCCCACTTGTGAGATTACACAGCATATATAGCTGTTGACTTTCATTGTTGAAAAGCAACAATCCAATTTAAAAGGAACATGAACCATGCATGAAGAGAAAAAGCAAAATTAACAGCAATTGAGAAACATGAAAAATCTTGGAACTATGAAAAACAAATTCTAAACCTTTTTTTTCTGGGAGTTGAAGATCTAAACTTCTCCTTATAAAAGTCTGAATCAGTACAAAGTTATGATTTTTTTTTCAGAATGGAACAGAAAACAACTTCCCAAACAGCAGAAATTGCAAATAGCATCAAACTGAATCAATTCAATAAATTTACCAACTACTCCAAATTGATAAACCAAAAAAATGAAATCTTTAAGCAAAAACATAGAAAAAAGCATAAATACCGTGATACTGGCATTTCCTAAGTAGTCCATCCAACAACTTCAAACAAATTGGGTCATCATCAACAGCAAGAACCTTCATACCAACTGGAAAATTATCATAGTTTTCCCTTTCACCACCCATATTTCCTCTAATTTCCTCCACAGTCATTTCAAGAACCACAAATTAAACAACCCCACAAGAGAAAAAAGACCACCCAAACAGAATCTGAAGAAAAAGATTACAACTTTAGCACAAAACCACAAAAGGGTCACTTTTCAAGAATCTTTCTGAAAACCCCAAATAAGAAAACACTTTGAATAAATCAAACAACTGATGAACAACAAGAAGAAAAACAAAAAGAGGGGATCTTTAGAGAGAAAGAGATAAAAAGAAAAGAAAAAAAGAGACAAGATTGGAACTTGGAGTTATAGTAAGTAATGATGGTGATTGGCCAGAACAAAGTGAATGGTTTTCAACTCAACAATACTCCAAATCATACAACTTTTTTTAAGTCATTACAACACAACCCCACCCCCTAAACTCTTCTTCACCATCAAGACCTCAACTTTTTCTCTGTGTTTGTCTTTTGCTTTTTTCTACCCACCCCCCCACCCCTATACTCTCTTCTTATCACAAAAAGTCATTGGTAATAATAAAAAAATGATTTTTTTTCCATTTGTGCTAATGTTATATATGGACATAAAGCTATTACTATGTTTTATGCAGTTGCCAGTTGAGTGAATATATATTTTAGTCTTCTGTGAAGCTTTTTTTTTCCAACTTTACTCTCTTTTTTTAACTCATATATGGGAACCAGAAGCATGCTTATTTGGAACTGAGCTTTTTGTAGGCTTTTTAGAAGTTATCACATGTGACTCATCTTCATCTACATTATTCACATTTCAAGAAATCTTAGCCTTCCATTTTGGATATTCAGTGTCCAAACTAATCTTGACCACTTTACCTCTTACACTCCGTCCATAACGTATCGTACTGTATTGTATTGTATTGTATTGTTTGAATGAATATAACGTTTGGATAGATTGTATCATTATATGTTATTACATAATGTTACACGTCAACAATTTGAATGATAACTCTACCAGAAAAGTAGGATAAATGTAGAACTATTATAATATATCGTATTTTATTGTTTTAATGAATGTGACATTTGGAGAGATTGTATCATTATCTGTCGTTAGTACAATATAGTACAAGTAGAACTACTATATAAAGGCCGGGTGATAAATAAAATAAGATTATTAAATAACAAGTAACAATCAAAACGAATATGATATTTTAAATTACAATACAATATTGTGGGTAACAACCATCCAAACAAGGTATTAATGATGGATTTTTGAGTGTGAGGTGTGAATTGAAATTTAGTTAGACTTCAGACATTTTTGTTAGATATCGCTTTATCTTTAATATAAGATCTTTTTTTACGCAAATTCAAATTTAATCGACTTCTGACTAGGGATGAAAAATTAAGAAAAAAAATCTTATTTAATTGGTTATATGCTTAAGTTTTTTGGATCTTACTTGGATTTATCTAATCTAGAAACATTGCAAAGTAAAAACACAATTAAAGAACAATAGAAAGTGAGATGGTTGACTTGAAAATGTATGATTTATACAATAAAGTTATTGTTTAGGACTTTTTTTAAAATCTAAAAAAGTACTAAAACTTTAACAGAATGGGAAATTCATGAAGAAATATTTTCTAATTAATAATAATGATTTAGTACTTGAATGCTAATGATATTTTCCTTTTGTAGTTGTGTTTTACAACTTTCATTTCATTAGTTTCTTTGATTTGCGTGATTTAAGGTTTTATTTTTTGCAACTTTTTAAGGAATTGACTTCACATTAATTAATAAATTAATTGATTAATTAATTATATGAGTTGTCACCCATTAATTAGTTACAGCATTATTATTTCATGAGAAAATAGGGGTCTACAAACGAAATTAAATGATTGGCAATTTTTCCTTTTTGAAAAAAAAAAAAAAGAAACACAAATTTCTATGGTATGTTTAGATGAAAGAATTAAGAATTTTCAAAATCGAACCATAACTATAAATTAATTGTAAAATTGGTTTATTGATATTAATTATCGAATTATTGGTTGGTGAATAGATTAAAATTTTATACTAGTTAACAATTTATCGTTGCGGAGTGAATTACTCAAATTTTTTATTGGGCAATTAGTTGACCTGTTAAGAATTATCATACTTATATTTTTTAAAAGGAAAAAAGTCTGAAATATATCTGAATTTTGATTGAAATTGTTGTAACAATTCCAAATTTTGGAAAATGACATTTTATCCCTACACTATTTAATAGTGTATTTTAAAGGTATATATGTGCTCACGTGAACGTCATAAATATTGCATCATTATGGGCACATATATATCTTTAAAATACACTATTAAATAGTGTATGGGGTAATATGTCCTGCTCAAAATTTGGTATTGTTACAGCAATTTCGATCAAAATTCAAATATATTTCGAATCATTTTCCCTTTTTTTAAAGTATGTATAGGAAGTACATATTATCAACTCTAAAAGCCCTATTTAGTATTGAAATAATAAGTTGTTGAACACATGAATATTTGTTAAATAAATACTTATATGCACGCATCCTCAAAATTTAAATTTTCATATATTTTTTATTGTGATTTAATTACAGAATTACTAGCTCAAGTAGTATTGAAAAAATTATTTTATTTGATGGGAAATTAAATATATTGATGGGAGTGAAAGTGAAAGAAGGGATCACTTATGTTTGAGCAAATACAAATATACAATCATCCGATAATTACTAATCTGACCCTGAATCAATCAATATTTTATTGAATAATTAACAGATTAGTATATTTTAAAGTCGATATCTGATAAATCATACCGTTAAACGTAATTATCCACCTAATCAATTTGATAAGTCAAATTATTTAACATAATTATCCACCCAATCCATTCCATAAGCAACTCGAAAAGAATACTCTCAATCGCTACTAGTTAAAAAGTCTTGACTTCAAAGCCTTGAGAACCAAATCATTAATGCTTTGTCCCAATAAAATATTTTTTGACACAAATATAAATTTATCAAATTTGTAAGTATTGAATATTGAGTGAAATGCTACAACCATTTTCCACACACTGTTAGCACAATGATCACATGGGAAGATTTTTATTGACAACAATTTGACTCTTCATTCATTCTATTTAATGGGAGAAGTATTGAAAACATCTTTAAATTTGATATGAATTTGTATTAGCTTTACACTTGAATTATTGACAGTTTTAAATTATTTTTTTACTTGATTAATTAAACTTATATGCACCATCGATCTTGTAACATGAGTGAAATACATTCCTAAATTCGCGCCAAGTTTAGGGTTATTTTCAACACTTATCTCGACTTTCTATTAAGAACCCAATGTTCCCGCAAGAGTTTGAGACTATACTTACTATGTTATATGACATATATGAGACGTATCTAAGTTTAATTAGTCAAGTAGATGGTAATTTTAAGGTTGTCAATGATTCGGAAATGAAACTAATAATTTGCGCTTCTAGGTGTTTTCAATGCTTCTCCCATTTAATAATATAATACAATATAATGTTTTATAGCTGCTTTTAGTGATTAGTGATTGTATCTTTGTTTTATGATTGAGAAATTCATATAAAGTTATTTTTGGTAGCTTTCCAAATTCAAGAATGATGAATTTTCCCATATATCCTTTTACTTAAATAATGAGTTTAGTTCTGTGCTCAAATTTCATTGAAAATGTTAATTAAATTAGGCACAAACTATCAACACAATATTTTTAAAATGATCTCGCAAAATATGAATTATTACTCTTCCTAAACATACTTGACAATAACTTTATAGATAAAAATAAAACTATGAACTGTTGTAGAAACGAATTAGTTAATCACAAATTATAATCTATGTTTGTTTAACTGATCGATTCGAATTAATTAAGTTTTGTTTTGAATAGTGTTAGATTTCTCCCTTCAATGATTTTGGTTGTATTGTTAACTATTTTAATTTTATTTTCCTTCCGATCAGTCTATATAAGTTCTAATTTTTTTTTTCTTTGGTTACAAAATATAATATTATGTAAAAGATGACGATAAGTCTTATATAGAATGTCTTATTGATTTATTTTCATAATTTTTAAGGCATAAAATCATTTACTTGTCTATGTTGCATAAATCTTAGATACATTGAATCTATCTAAATTGACTATTATTTTATTTTTCTTTGTGGTCAAGAATAAAGTTAATATAAAAAAAAACGTACGCAACAATTTTTTCTTTTATATAGAAATTAAGTTATAAAATTTATTGTTAACGTGTTGCTAAATACTTCATAGCTGGCCCTTTATAATTCATTATTTTCCTTTTTTGGTTGAATAATTTATCATTAAATAAAATTAGTGACAAAACTTTTTGTTATTTTGTGCCAGAGGTTATTAGTGACAGTAAAATTAATTAAAGGAATATTTATCTAAACAATTTACCGAAGTAAAAGTTGCATAAAAGGTTAAGCACTCACTAGAGGTAGTAACTTTTTATTTTATTTTTTAAAAACTATATGGCACAATGAACTTTTAATTAAATAATTTAATAATATCATATTGGTCAACCATGTGCCACCAATTAATTTGAGAATCAAATTCATTATATCAACATTAACTTAATCAATCCTCATTATGTAATTATTAGGAAAAAATTCAAACCTTCATTAGAGACATAATTTGGTATGTTGTGAATGACAGTGTAAAAACAATTGTTAAAATTATTATTTAACCAGTTTTAGCATGAACATTAATCTATAATATTCATACACATTTACTTTTTTTTTGTTGGTCAGACATGCATATTTACAATTTTGATAGGAAATTTTTGTAAGTGTTATAAATTTAAAAATTATGATATATATATATATATATATATATATGAGAAGTGCGCGTCATTTAATTTAACTAAAAAATAATAATAGATCGGCGATCGCATTTATGAAATATGACTAGTAAATTTATATTTCTAAAAACTCAGTTTGTAATTGTATTTCAAGTAAGCACTTATAAATTGCACTCTCTGACTACATAAATAAGTTATGTTTTAAAAAAAATAATTACAAATTACGTTTCAAAAATGTGATTTAACCCATCATTTTTCTGAAATTAGTATGTAATTAATGCAGCTTCTTACATAGTTTTTTTGTTTACAAAATTTAATGAATGTTCATTGAATAAAAACTATAAACTCAATAATTTTTTTAATATTTATTCAAATCTAGTACTAGCTGTAACAGACTAGTTCTAAATTATATTTTTATAACAATAATATGACAGTTCAAATGATCTTGTTTGATACTTCAACAAGTACCTTTTATTTTTTATTTTATTATTGTAGTCTGTAGACATGTGTACAATTGATAGATTGAAACAGATCCCATTTAATATGGAAACTCAAAAAATTCTTCAGGTGTAAATTGTCGAATATTTTTATTATCATATATAGTTTTGTACTTTTGTGTGTTATTTCACTTTTTATAGATATGTATATTTGAAGTAACATGATACGTACAAATTCTTTATGACAAATATATTTTTAATATATGTGATGAATTTATCGCCTGTAAACTCAATTTATACTTTCAAGTTTCAATATATATGCTTTTGCAATATAAGTCGGTGTCTTTTACGATTATGCATGACAATTTGATATAATTTGGGAGAATAATATATTAAGTTAAACATATTTAAAATTAAATATAATAATTATTCAAATACATTTATTCTCTCATGATATTTAAGAAGATAATTCTTTAAATAAATCTATTTCACCTGTCATACTTGAAAATACATTTTTCTCTCCTTTGTGTGTTGAAAGCATGATGGTCTAGATAATTAGATTAAATATTTAAGATGAATCATACATGTTTTACATGTCACATATTTGTTTATTTGTAATTTTAAAATCATAACAATTCAATATGATTAGTAAGAAATTCATTAAGTCAACTAAAATGAATATACTACTCCATTATTAAGTCATATCATTCTGTCAACTAAAAGAACGATTATTTTTTTTCCATCATCGTTTTGATTTGGCTTTATGGTTTGAATTGTACACCACTACTCACTATGTTGAACATATTCATGTCATATCAATTTGTCATGACTTACATTACCGATACCAGCGTAACTTTACCATTCACTTTTTTTCCCATTAAACTTAAAAAGAAAAAGTTATATTTCATTTTGTGCAAATCATCCCAATAAGGCCCATGAGAAAGTAGCCCAATTGTGAAACTCCAGTGGGCCGCACCGCCTCTGGCCCATATTATATAAATAGACCGGTCTCAATATTTTTTCGGGTCATCTTCAATATTTCTCGAGTCATTTCTCTGCAGCTAAACCCCTGCGGCTTTCGGTTCCAGAAACTTCGCTCATCGATTCAGGTTTACGTTACATCCTCTTCACATTTTTATTAATTTCTAGTTTAATCATGTTTTTTGTTTGATATTGCATTTGTTATGTGTTTGAATTTTGCTAATTATTTAATTTCGTTTTTGTTGAATTTTTGATGTTGTTAATAGCTATTTTGATCGTGTTTTATTTGATATTGAGATTGTTTTGAGTAGGAATTCAACGAATTAGTATTGGTTAAAGTTGCTGTTGTTAATAGTACTTGAATCGTGTTTTGTTTGATATTCTGTCTGTTTTGTGTTTGAATTTAGCTAATTACTTAATTTCGTTTTTGTTGAATTTTTGCTGTTGTTAATTGCTACTTAAATCGTGTTTTGTTTGATATTGAGGTTGTTTCGTGTAGGAATTTGAACGAATTAGTATTGGTTAAAGTTCACTGTTGTTAGTAGTTACTTTTGTTTGATATTGTGTTTGAATTCAGAAAATCACTTAATTTTGTATTGGTAGGATTAGTCTATTTAATAGTAGGTTAGTAGGAGATTGTTTTACGAGGGGGGGGGGGGGAATAATTTTCATTTTTAATATGTTTTGTTATGTTTTATGTTGAAAATAAATATTTTTTCTGACTCTTCTTTAGTTTTAGGTTTAGATGTAAGTAATTGAGTTCACAGTATTATACCAATTTGCTTTTGTTGCAGTAGCAGAAATAACTTGATCATGAAATAAGGACATCCCTGTTAACCTCAATTGTAAATAGTAAAAGCATTTAATTTATATATTAACAAAGAAAGAAAGAAAGATGCTTATAGAGTCATTCACATGATGATCACTGTGTTTGCTAGATATCGAACTCGAGTGTTTCTTGATAAGTGATAGGAGTAGTAACTTAGTAATGCTTAAAGTTTGATTTTTTTTACTTCGTTCTTCTTGATAGTTGTCAGTTTTGGCTAGTTTTCCCGTACTAGCTACCTCCAACTAGTATAGATATTAGGTAACTCAGCTTACAGAACTTCGATGGATAGGAAGAAATTGCCTTTTGTTAGGATCTAAACCCAGTCTTCACCTTATTGAGCAACTTATTTAAGTTTAATGATTGCATACATTTAATAATGATCAAGATCTTCTTAGACAATATGCAAGCAAAGGGCTCTTATAGCCTGTTCAAGGAAAAAGGAATCGGGCAAGAGGATGCTTTTATAGGTGTTCAAAATTGAGAAGATTTAACCAATGAGACTAGTGCAATTCCGACTTATCTTGTGGACTAGAAGGCTGTAGTTTATTCATTAAAAAGAAAGCGATTTTCTAAAATTCCGACTGTATGAAATGAGTTGAAGTAGGTTCACAACTCAAAAGCACTCCAACTTCTTGCTTTTCTGCACCTTTGTAGTTTGTGGTATTCTGCTAGTCATCAGTTTCTGCTTGCAAAATGAAATGTAGGATAGTAAATGTTACCTGTTCAAAAATAAATAAAATGAAATGTAGGATAGTGAAGCTAAGATCTCTGCAAGTTCTTAACTCCGTCTTTGTAAAGATTGTATCTTAACAAACCATGAAATAACCAACTGGTTTAACCATATTAATTTCTGTGTGTTGACGTAGATATCATTGATACTCTCTGTAGAAATTAGAATTAGAGGTGTATAAAGCTGTTTGTGTTTGCAAAGTGCATAGTGTCACCACTCACCAGCAATTGCATTACTTTAATGAAGAGGATTTTTCTTGGGAAAATCTCCGTGAGGGTCCAATTTTTTTTTTCCTGTTGATGGGTCGAGACAATCTTAAATTTAAGAACCAAAAAGTTGATTGAATATTGCCTGCACCCTTTATCTTCCCCTTCACAAAATAAAATATAAAAGAAAATACTTTGTGGAACTCAATTTTTCCCATGGTCCATACCATTGTCCATAATGTTTGACAAATCTTTATCAGGAGAAAAGTACAGGAGCTAAAGGGGTAGGGATAGAGCGAGTTCATCTCTATCTAGTTAGTGTCAAAGCTGATGAATCAAAGTTGTTTTGGAGAACTCTGTAACTGATGGTATTTTCTTCATTTTCCTTATCTGTAGGGCATCACAAATGGTAGCAGGATATGTTAACATTAGGAGGATGATATCTATCTTTTTATAGAATTCTGTTCTTTTTGCTTCTTGGCAGACATGATCGGTTTTGGACATTTCTGTAACTGATGCTATTTCGTTCATTTTCTTCTATCTGTAGGGCCTAGCAAATGGTAACATGATATGTTATAATACTAGGGTGATAATATTTATCTCTTTATAGAATTCTATTATTTTTTGCTTCTTGACAGACATGATAAAGTTTTAACTTATTATTTTATCAATCAGAATGATTTAGTTGCTGTTTTCTACTTCTTGTCCCATTTATATCTCTTACTATGCTTTCTGCTACAATAAACATAATCATATAGATCTTAGAAATTCATTGTTTTGCCTCGTTTCTGCTGTCTGCTAATGACTCTTGCTTAATTCTTCTTTTCCAGGTTAAGACGTCACTGCTAGAAATATGGCCAAGCATCATCCTGATTTGATCATGTGCCGGAAGCAGCCAGGAATAGCTATCGGTCGACTTTGTGAGAAATGTGATGGGAAGTGTGTGATTTGTGATTCATACGTCCGTCCTTGCACACTTGTCCGAGTTTGTGATGAATGCAACTATGGATCCTTTCAAGGCCGTTGTGTCATCTGCGGTGGTGTTGGTATTTCTGATGCTTACTATTGCAAGGAATGTACTCAGCAGGAGAAAGATAGGGATGGCTGTCCAAAGATTGTCAATCTTGGTAGTGCAAAGACCGATCTGTTTTATGAACGTAAAAAATATGGTTTCAAGAAGAGATGAGAGTCGGATACCTCTTTCACCCTTCGGTGAAGTTCACTACTGGAGTTATGTACTAGTATGATGGTGTCAAAGTTAGGCATTCAAGTATAGGCTATGTAACTTTTGCGCTATATTTCCTTGGAACTTGCTGTATTACATACTGGTATCACAAGCTTTAGCACATTGTAATTTCATTTTGTGGCAAGGATATGCAACAAAATGCCAACGTTAATCGAATGTTCGATCTTTTCTCTATCGGTTGTGAAGGTTTTACTTCAGTTTATTATCTCTCATGATTGTTCTCTGTACTCTTGTTCTTTTAGTTGGAGCTAGTTGATGGTATTTGTAGTAGGAAAGTTACATTAAGAACAACACATGACATAAACAGAGAATTCAATATTCCACCATCTTCAAACTTCTTGAAGGTCCAACATAACTTCTACAGATACAAACCATGTAATAAGAAACCAAGTTTTATGCATTGAAGAACCTGTAGCAATAATTACATAAATAAATCACTTTAGGTACTATAGCAGATGACCATCTTTTTATTTCTGTTACAACTTACGGACAATTTAGATCATAGTCTAAAAATACATTTCGAACAAACTAGAATAAATGTTGACTCATTTTATGATTTTTATATTTGCTATATGTGAAAGTTGCTCAATTTTAAAGGACTATACTTTTAGGCCTAATAATGGGCCATGTGCTATAATCAGCACCCGAAAAGTTGGCCCAAATAGAATACCAACATAGTGGGCCTTGTGTTACATTGTTATATAGAACCAAAACTAGGGTTTTTGTTCGTGCTTTAGGGTTTCAATCAGCATCAGAGCTTTAGCGCCGGGAATCACCAACAGCAAAAATGGTGAGTTTCTATTCGAAGTATTCAAAATTGCTACTTATTGTAAGCTCGTGTGTGCTAAACTGATTTGTTTGCAATGTTTGTTTAGCCTTCTCACAAGTCATTCATGATTAAGAAGAAGCTAGCGAAGAAGCAGAGACAGAACAGGCCAATTCCTTACTGGATCCGTATGAGGACTGATAACACAATCAGGTATTCATACTCACTAATTGCTAAATGGAGTATTGTGATATGATTTTGGTTCTGATTTATGTTGATTTTTACTAATGAAGTTTCATTTTTGTATTTTAGGTACAATGCTAAGCGTAGGCACTGGCGTAGGACCAAGCTAGGATTTTAAGGTGGAAGAATCGTGTTTTATTTAAGTTTTTTATGGAAAAACATTTCGGATTATGTTTTAGTTTCTGGCTCAATAGGAGCTCATTTGCTGAGGAAACAGATTGTGTTTTTAATTTTGGAAGAGATTTATATATTAATGACTGATTATGAAGTTGTTCTGTTTAATTTGAGCTGTTTAATCTTTGGTTAACAGTAGTATTTTGTTATTGCATTCATGCATTGAGTTATCTGTTTGTGATTTGCACTTGCTGGGGAGTGTTTGTGTTGATTTGATGTTTTTCACAGAAGTAATTAGCTTTTGGTTTTTCTGACCGTCAAATCTTTCCTCTCCCTTAGCTCAACACTGGAATTTTTCACATCTGTATGAAAAACTATTGACAAGAATTGAAACAAAGAAAAAATTCAAGTTCTTTTCACATCTCACCATTGAGTCAGACTAGTGAATGTAAAATTTTATTGAAAGGGCTATAATTTGCTTAGGGGTTTGGATTTTTATGGGATCGTTTCTGGTAGCTGGTGTATGATCATACTATCAACTGATGCACCAACTTGTCATCTTTATCTGTTGGAGTGATAGTTGTAAGATAAACTTGTATGATGTTGCTTATTATAGGTTGTTAGTTGTAAACCATGTTGATTTGAGTTATAAACATATAAAGTTATGTGCTTTAAGCTTGTATCAGAGGGGTGTTTCTCTTCTTTCCGGCTATTGTGTCATAGTCAGAATCATGATCTCACCAGTACCGATACCTTTGATATTGCCACTGTCAACTTGGTGTCAAGGTCCAGATTGCATTTTATCCTTTGCTTTTTTATTTCCCTATCAAGGCGACTTCTTCATTGGCTGTTGTGTCATTGTGACACCCTTGAGGCCTAGCACATACTTTTGGGATGATTGATTAAACTTAATATTATGTACTTGTAGTCCATTTGAGTGGTGTTGAAAGTGTATTTGACCAGAAGTGTGACTTGGGAATCTCTCGAGTCCTAAGATATCTTGATTAGTTAGGATTGCTGATCTGGATTTACTGGCACCCTGATTACTGCACTTCAGTGTCTGTGGGATGTGCATGTAGAATAATGTTCTTTACTGCCATTATTCATAAACATGGACTGCAAACCGGGGTGAGAATGGCGTCCATCAGTGCGCCATTGGCTAATTAATAGGTTTTAGGTGTTCTATATCAGATTGAGCTCCCAGCACTTGTCACGGCTAGAGGCATTTCTATTTTTTTTCAAGTGTATTCTACTGGTACTTGATACATGCATTTGTAGAACTGACATGGCATTCCATGGACAAGTATAGTTCTGTGGTGTAAATTATGAGAGGATGGATATCTTTCATGTTGTAGAAATGACTTAGCAATGCGTGGACAAGTATAGTTCTTTTGTGCGACTTTATAGATGTTCCAGCCCTCCGTCTATTTTGGTCATATTGCAAAGAGTTTGAAGGCAAAGTGATTGCCTCTTCTAAGGGTCTATGCAGAGCATTCTGTAAATCTTGTTCTGATCAAATAGGTTGTAGTGGTCTCGTGACTTGGCCACATGTTTTCAGCCTGTGTTAGCACAGTGGTATTGCCATTTGCACTTGTGTGATGGAGGGATGGGGGAACTGTATGATGCTTGTAAATTGCCATTTGCACTTGTGTGATGGAGGGATGGGGGAACTGTATGATACTTGTAACGTATTCTGGATTATGGATGTATACAGCAATTGGTTAAATTTGTAACAAGCTCATGCAACTTTTCATCATTTGTTTGTGGATTTCTTTTCATATGAACAATAAATCAGATGAAAGGCCTTCATTGACACCAGTAAAGCCTGTGTACCAGTGTCTTCATAGCAGTCTATTTATATCTAAAATTAAACACTTTATTGTCTTTTTAAGGGTAGTAGAAAATGCTAGTGAGACAGAAGTGCTCCATGTGTACGATTTTGAAGCTGAGCCTTTTCAACGTTGAGGCCAAGGAATTGTGTCCGAATGAAAAATTAGATTTTCAAATTTATCGACATTCGGATATCAGAGTTAACGTACTCTGATGATAATTTTTTGAAAAATTAACGTACTATGGATGGATCCTCTAATATTTCCTACGCTATTCTTCGTAATATATTGCTGCCGCTAGGGCTTACATCCTCCTAAGTCCTATCGCCTACTAGCTGCATGCATCTATCAATGGAAAGATTGAAGTACGTCGCTTTGACTGCCAGAGGTTGGGAAGAAGGGGGGTGGTCAGTTAGAAAGGTTCAACCAATACTGCCAGAGGTTGGGAAGAAGGGGGGGTGTCAGTTAGAAAGGTTCAACCAATATTCGTTCAATCAAGCAGCATTCTTTTTTCCTTAACATAAGGAGAGGGAAGAGGGCTTAATCGAAAGCTTCGATAATAATCATTTTGCATTTTGCATTTTTGAGACCCCAAAAACTTTTTAAAATATTTAAGTGAAGTCTATCATGGTGAAATCCAAGCCGTTTAGGATAGACTCCACGTAATTGTGAGGACAAGCGGAGTTTGATGACAATTTTTTGAAAATTTCTGTTGAATTTTATTTTAAGTACTCCGATAATTTTTAGTTTAATAAGTTGCTCAGGTTTCAGATAATTTGAATTTGAATTTAATAAGTTGCACATGTTTCAGATAAAAAAAATAAAAATAGAAAACATTAAAAAAAAAAAAAAACCACTAAAAAAAGAAGAAAGAGAAATGAAGATTCATATGTAAAGTTTGTAGGAGTATATTTAGGAGAAGTTAAGAAGTAGAGTTCCATTCCAACTCAAATTTTATTTAAATTTAAATTTCAAATATCACATTTTTTTCTTAAAAGAAGATCAGTTTATTACTCTTCCTTATATTTAATTTTTTTTAAATGCAATGCATATTTTCTTTTATAATTAATCTAAATATTTTATTAGTTATCAATAACAGAATAAAAAGAGGACCAGTTTGTTACTCCTCCTTATCCTTGTTATTTTTTTTTCTTACGTTTGCTCCCTTTTTTTCCTTATAATTGTTATTTTAATATTTTTTTCCAACGTTTGCTCCCTTTTTTCTGTTTATCTTCTTTACTTTTTTATTGTTTGATATTTTTTAATTATTAATATTGTTATCTATATTTATAATATTTAAAAAGGATAAATTTATAAAATAATAAGAGTTCTAAAAGTAAGAGTTCATTTAGAACTCTTCTACTATGGATTTTTATTTTTAAAATAATGAAAAAAATTCCTTCTTTTTAAAAATCTAATGTATTTTAAATACAAATACTTTAAATTCAGATTCTTATAACAATATTTATTAAATTAATCTTAAGTTTGTCAAGTGACATTTTATTAGCTTGCCACTTGACCATCTTCTTGAACATTGTCATTGTTGGGAGATGTTAAACTTAGGGGCCGTTTGGTTTGGACTTTGGATTGTAGGGATATAATCTCAACATAAAAATCAACACAAGTTTATACCATTTCAACATTAATGCCACACTAGAAAGTCGAATTAAATATGAGTGAGTTGGAAATCAATTGAGTATTAATTAATTTTTTCTAGACAAAAACGAATATTTGACTTGTCCACATTTCATATGGATGAGAAGTTGAGAACAGATAATATCGATATCCATATTATTCGTAGTTACCTAATCTAAGTTAAATCCTTATTATTCATGGTTACCTAATCTTTTTTCTCAAACATAACCTAGCTATTTTTGCCGATAATATGGATTGATTAAATCAATCATTCAATTCATTATATCCAAAGTAATGATAATAATAAAAAAATCCCCAAACAAAAGGAGAAAAAGTTACTATTTCATTTACAGTAATATACTATTTCAACTAATATTGCTATTTTATTGGAACCATATGCATTGACAATAAATAAATAAAATATAGCAAAAAATATTCAAGATGGAGAAAAAAAAGGGAAAAAAGAAATCTCAATATTGTGTGGTTTTGCATGTTTTTAGCATTAGTAAAACAAAATATTAGGACATTTAAAGAATAGAGAGAATGTATAGCAATTCTCATGGCTTCTCCTTTTTTATAGGATTATCTCAAAATTAACCTAAGGTGTTAAAGATATAAACTCTTGTTTAAGGGATCATAAAAAAAAGTAGTCAAATTAATTAACAAGTAATTAACATATAACTATATATTATATGGACTGATTTGAAAGAGGGAATTTGTGTTTTCAAGAAAGTGAGCCTAGATGAGGGAGAAGACAAAGAGTGATAATAATAATAGAATTATTATTTCCTTTATATATTTCTCTTTCATTCTTAATTCTTCTTCCTTGTTGAAAACTCACTTTTTTTAATTAATTGGTTTCTCTTAAACTCCCTCTTTTTTCTAGTGTTTAATTTATCATCATGGCGGCTAATTTATCCTTGGAAGAGCTTAAGAATGAGAAGGTTGATCTTGTAAGTATAATCTTTCCTCTCCTCTCGTGTCGTAGCAAGATTCATAATTTAAATTTTATTCGATGAGTTCTAAGTATAATATTTTTTGAGATTTTAGTAACTTTCGTATTATGTTTTGTGTAAAGAATGATGATAAATTTGTTGATTACATAGTGCATCTTCCATGACTTTCGTGGTGACAAGATTCAGAATTTAAATTTTCTTCGATCAGTTCTAATTATAATATTTGTTGTGATTTTTAGTAACTTTCATATTATGTTTGGTGTAAAAATGATGATGAATTTGTTAAATTTGTTGATTACATAGTGCATCTACCTCTATCGTGGTGACCAAGATTCAGAATTTAAATTTTATTTGATGAGTTCTAATGATAATATTTTTTGAGATTCTAGTAACTTTCATATTATATTTTGTGTAAAAATGATGATGAATTTGTTAGATTTGTTGATACATAGTGCATCAGTGCCACTCTCTTTGTGACAAGATTCAGAATTTAAATTTTCTTTGATGAGTTCTAATTATAATATTTGTTGAGATTTTAGTAACTTTCGCATTATGTTTTGTGTAAAAATGACGATGAATTCGTTAAATTTGTTGATTACCTAATGCATCTGCCCCTCTCACGGTGACAAGATTCAGAATTTAAATTTGATTCGATAACTTCAAGTTATGTTTTGTGTAAAACTGATGACGAATTTGTTAAATTTGTTAATTACGTAATGAATACATGCATCTTTTTCCCATGATCATATTGTTTATATAAGATTTTATATATATATATATATATATAATGAATGATGAATAATTTTATTTTATTTTTTTATTTATGTATATATATAATAAATGATGAATTCTCTTGGTGAAATTTTTGCCTCTGCCACTGATTGCATGTCATGTGGTCAGACGAACAATTAGGACGTGTTATATATGTGGATTTAATTGAACCTAATACCTCCTGCTCCAATAATGTACCCATAAGATAATTTTTTTTAGTAATTATACGTACAGATCACACTCATTATGATATGAACTCACTAACTCTAGATTCTGAATCCATCTCGACTCGATGAAAATAATCTTGCAGGAAAGCATTCCGGTTGAAGAAGTATTCCAGATACTAAAATGTAGCAAAGAGGGTTTGACAAAAGAAGAAGGCCAAAAAAGGATTGAAATTTTTGGCCCCAACAAACTTGAAGAGAAAAAGGTGATTTTAAAAAAAATAAAATATTTTGATGTTTCATTTTTCTGTTTTAGAAAAAATAAATATGAATAAACACTAAAAAATTAATTTTTATTATTACAGGAGAACAAGGTCCTTAAATTCTTGGGGTTCATGTGGAATCCTCTCTCATGGGTCATGGAAGCTGCTGCTATCATGTCCATTGTCTTGGCAAATGGAGGGGTAAGAAAAAAATATACTATATATAACTGAAAGTATTTTTCGGAAAATGTTTTTGAAAAAATGAATGTTTATTTTCTCATGTTTGGTTGACAGAAACTTTTTTCGACTTAAAAGGGGGGAAAATGACTTCCCTCACTTTCGTGAGAAGGAAGTCGTTTTCCTTTACTAGAAAAATGACTTTCGTCATACCAAATACATCTCTTTGTTCATATTTATGGCTAATTAGAAGTTAGAACAAACTAATATCTAAGGTGAAATTTTTGAAAAATGCAGGGTAAGCCACCGGATTGGCCCGACTTTGTAGGTATCATGGTTTTGCTTGTTATCAACTCTACTATCAGTTTCATTGAGGAGAACAATGCTGGAAATGCTGCTGCTGCCCTTATGGCTAATCTTGCTCCCAAAACTAAGGTACACGTATAAGTAACTGTCGAATATAATGTGTTTTTTTTCTAATATTTTAAACTTTTAGATGAGACAGTCATATATTGTTCATGTTTTTTTGGTAATTATGTTTCTATGTGCAATGGATGAAATGCTAATTTGACGTTTCTTAAATGAGGTAATCATACATTTCAACGTAGTATCAGACGTTCTAGGTCCATTAAAAGAATCAAGTCCACGATTTTAGCTGAAATGCTCGCACAATTTATCACTGTTCATGTTTTTTGACGATTATATCTCTATGTGGAATGGATGATTTATAATCTTGAGAATGTGGTTCTCAGGTTTTGAGAGATGGAAAATGGTCTGAGGAGGACGCTTCGCTCCTGGTTCCAGGTGATCTGATTAGTGTTAAGTTGGGTGACATTATCCCAGCCGATGCTCGTCTTCTTGAGGGTGATCCCCTGAAGATTGATCAGGCTGCACTTACCGGTGAGTCCTTACCGGTCACCAAACAACCCGGTGATGAAGTTTTCTCTGGTTCCACTGTCAAGCAAGGCGAGCTCGATGCTGTTGTCATTGCTACTGGTGTTCATACCTTCTTTGGAAAGGCTGCACATCTTGTTGATAGCACAAACCAAGTTGGCCATTTCCAAAAGGTGAAAAAAACCGCTATGATTTGTTCCAAAATAGCATATGCAAAGAAGAACGGATCTTGAAGTATTATTTCTAAAATTTGTTGTGTGTTATATCTGTGATCAGGTGTTGACTGCTATTGGAAACTTTTGTATTTGCTCAATTCTTGTGGGAATAGTGATTGAGATTGTGGTAATGTGGCCGATTCAAAAGCGAAAATATAGAGATGGAATTGACAACTTGTTGGTGTTGCTTATTGGAGGTATCCCAATTGCCATGCCAACAGTCTTGTCTGTTACCATGGCTATTGGATCTCATCGGTTGTCCCAACAAGGCGCTATCACTAAGAGGATGACTGCCATTGAGGAAATGGCTGGTATGGATGTCCTCTGCAGTGACAAGACCGGTACCCTCACGCTTAACAAGCTTACTGTTGACCAAACCTTGATTGAGGTTCGTAATCAAGACAAAAATATACCCTTTTTTGTTATGAAAATTCCTATCATAACATAACGACTTATGTTCGTGGTTGTAGGTATTCCCTAAGAACGCAGATGCAGACACCGTTATGTTACTTGCAGCTAGAGCCTCCAGGGTCGAAAACCAGGATGCTATTGATGCTTGTATTGTTAATATGTTGGGTGATGCTAAACTGGTAATGTGAAACTAGAATTAACTATGAACTTCGTCGTTAATCTGTCACCAAATAGGTTGTAGATTAGCTTAAGTACTTGTGATATTGCAGGCAAGAGAAGGCATCCAAGAGGTTCATTTCTTTCCATTCAATCCGGTTGATAAGCGCACTGCAATCACCTATATCGATGGCAACGGAGACTGGCACAGGGCTAGCAAAGGTGCTCCTGAGCAAGTAAGATATACAATCTGTTTTATACTTCAATTTCATATACTTAATTTCAACATTTAGTGTCAAATCTAGCATTATCTTTTGCTAGATTATTGAACTCTGTGGGCTCAGTGGATCTGTCTTAAAGAAATCTCATGAAATCATCGACAACTTTGCTAACCGCGGTCTTCGTTCTTTGGGTGTTGCAAGACAGGTAAAGCAAATATAATGTTTGGTAACTTTGTTTGAGTTAGTGCAATGCAATGTATCATGATAATTTTTGTGCAGACTGTGCCAGAGAAAGATAAGGAAAGTGCTGGTTCACCTTGGGAATTCGTCGGGCTTTTACCTCTCTTTGATCCACCAAGGCACGACAGTGCAGAGACAATTCGCAAAGCTCTCGAGCTTGGTGTTAATGTTAAGATGATCACTGGTGACCAGCTTGCTATCGGTAAGGAAACTGGTCGTAGGCTCGGTATGGGAACCAACATGTATCCATCTTCAGCTCTTCTTGGTGATCATAAGGATGAGTCCATTGCTCAAATTCCTGTTGAGGAGCTTATTGAGCAGGCTGATGGCTTTGCTGGAGTCTTCCCAGGTAAATATCTAGCAATAAAATACAGTCAAATCCCTCTATAACGGTGCCACTCATACTTTTTAGCTGCTATACCGAAATGATGTTATAGAGAACATATAATATAACACATGAAAAGACAGTTCCAAAAGTAAAAGTATTGACAGTTAAGTGAAATGTTGTTATATTATGTGACAGTAGTACCTTTAGTTTTATTTTATGTGAAACTCCCTCATTTATGATCTTATAGTCATGGAAATGTCATGACATGTTTAAGATCAAAAGTTTCTTTCCTTCGTAAAACTGGAACTTACACAAGGATATATTTTGATTCTTTTGAAGAACACAAGTACGAGATTGTGAAGAAGCTGCAAGAAAGAAAGCATATTTGTGGTATGACTGGAGATGGAGTGAATGATGCACCAGCACTGAAGAAGGCTGACATTGGTATTGCAGTTGCTGATGCAACTGATGCAGCTCGGGGTGCATCTGATATCGTTTTGACCGAACCAGGTCTTGGTGTCATTATTAGTGCTGTTTTGACAAGCAGAGCCATTTTCCAGAGGATGAAGAACTATACTATCTATGCAGTCTCAATCACGATCCGTGTTGTGATGGGATTCATGCTCATTGCACTCATTTGGGAATTCGACTTCCCTCCCTTTATGGTCCTCATCATTGCCATCCTCAACGATGGAACCATCATGACCATCTCTAAGGACAGGGTCAAGCCATCTCCTTTGCCCGACTCATGGAAGCTCAACGAGATCTTTGCCACTGGGATCATCCTCGGAACCTATCAAGCTCTCATGACTGTTCTGTTCTTCTATCTTGCAGCTTCTACTGATTTCTTTACAGTAAGTCCTTTCCTTTTTAATCTTCCGGAACAAACGCTTACCATCATGCAAAAAGCTATAATTGATAGCACAAAAACAAAACGTACTATTGGAACATGATAAGCAAATTTATCTTATGTATATGCAGGAGAAGTTCGGTGTTAGATCAATCAGGGAGAACGAACACGGTCTTACAGCTGCTGTATACCTTCAAGTGAGTATTATCAGTCAGGCTCTCATCTTTGTGACAAGATCAAGAAGCTGGTCATTTGTGGAACGCCCCGGTTTTTTGCTTGTCGTTGCTTTCTTTCTAGCCCAATTCGTAAGTCCTTAAAATCAATCGAACCTTAATGAACATTCAATCTTCACAACTCTGTATATACATATATTCTTACTAATCAAGATCCTGTTTTTTCTTTTTTCTAACTCAGGTGGCTACACTTATCACCGTCTACGCGAACTGGAACTTTGCTAGGATTCATGGAATTGGGTGGGGATGGGCAGCAATCATATGGATCTACACAATCATTACATATCTCCCTCTTGATGTTCTTAAATTCATTAGTCGTTACGCGTTGAGTGGTGATGCCTGGGATTCAATGATCCAGAATAAGGTAAAAAAACAAACAAGCTATAGCCTCATGATCACATTTTGTAATCTTAATACTGTCTTTGACATGTTCAATTCTAATTGAATGTTTCTTGTAAAACTTATTAGACCGCCTTCACAACAAAGAAGGATTATGGAAAAGGCGAAAGAGAAGCACAATGGGCCGTGGATCAACGTACACGTCATGGTCTCCAGACTGCAGAAAGCAATGGCTTATTCCATGACAAGAACTACAGGGAATTGAATGAGATTGCTGAACAAGCTAAACGTCGTGCTGAAGTTGCAAAATATACACACGAGTAATTGAAAAATTACTCAAGATTTACAAGAACCATGTTGCGAGTTTGAGGATTTTTACACTCTCAAAGGAACATGTTGAAATGATCTAATAATAAGACAATATTGTCTAAGATTATGCTATGAATTATGGGAGATAAATGACTATTTTTTTTTTGGTAAGGGCATTTTTGCAGCTAATTTTTGTTTTCTTCAAGAAGTGTATGTACATGATGTTATCAATGTTGGATGAGTTCCTAAATTGGTGAACTACAAAGGCTGCTTATTAAAAAAAAAAAAGTGAACTAGTAGCTATATACATAAAGAATATCTATAACATTATCTTTTATGTTTTTTTTTTCTGTAAATATTTATTTATTAATTAATATATTTAATTTTCCTAAAATACGTCCGAAAGGAAAGCATAATGTTAGGTTTATACGATATAATATAAATTGACAATACGATAATCATATTACAACTTTTCTCACAATGTTACAAGAAAAAAAAAAGATTATGTTCTACATAGACATTAGTAATAATTGTGTAACATGTTAAGTAAAGTGCATTGCTGCTACTATTACAATTTACCTAAGTGGATTCTCTTTTATGGAGAAGGTAATAGTTGAACCTTGATCACTTGTTATATAGTTTTTTTAATTTATATGACTATATCATAAGCTTTGATGGTCGTTGAACTTAATTAAACCTTCGAGAGTACTAATGCAAGTGCGACATAAAGGGCATGTCTTGTGTTTTGGTAAAAACCAAGGAATAATACAAGCAGCATGAAACCTATGACAACAAGTAGAAAGTATTAATCACAGCGTAGCATCTTCTTGTTCAAATTTTCTAAAAAGATACTCCCTTCGTCCACAATTGTTTGGCAGGTATACTAAAAATAGATGTCCAAGATTAATTGTCAATTTAAACAATCAATAAATAATTAGTCACTTTTTTCCAATTCTGCCCTTAATGATTGTGTAGTTCAATTGAAAAGTTATGTGGAATTTTGGTATTCTTGATATAGTAGGGTTATATTAGTCAAATTACACCTTGTATTAAATTTTCCTTGAAGGATGTGCATGACCTTACCCTGACTAACAATTGTGGACGGAGGGAGTACAACAATTGATATTGAAAATTTCAATCAATATTACCAGACTGTATTTCAATCAAACACAAGTTCGACACAAGGGACATGTCCTATTTTTTTCCAACCATGGCCTAATACAAGCATAATGAAACCTATGACAACAAATAGGAAAAATAAAAATCATCTCCATATGTTTAATTTCTTCGATACAAATCGAGCAATCACTATTTTCTCCTTTAATTCCCAAAGTTTTTATTGCTTCGTTTGAAATATCTATTACTACGTCAATAGTAACCGCTCTTTCTGTTCTTGTTGGTGTCGGTGCTGATGCTGGTGCTAATTCTTCTGTATCGATCCGAAATACTACCCATTTTATGAACCAAATTACATATAAAACCAAAAAAACGATAGCTAAAATAGATAAATAATCAGCAGGGGAAAGACCTAACATTTTTTTTTTTGATGGTGATGATCAATCAACGATTCATGTCTATTTATAATTTATTAAAATTGTTGAATTTAGAAACCTTATAGGAATAGGATTAAATTATTTTTCGAAATCTTTTAGGAGTAGGATTAACTAATTAAGGAAGGAAATACTTTTTTTTTTATTAAATCCCAAATCATTTATAGAGTTTGAAGTAAACTTGATGCATGTAAATTTTTTACCAATTGTCACATAGAATAAACTATTTTTTTCTTCATTTAAATTTATATTAAAACATATTTCAGAAAATATTTTTAAATTTTTTCATGTTCGATTGGTGAAAAATATTTTCGATAGGAAAAAAACAACTTTCTTAACACATGAGGAAAAAAAATTTCATGTTCAATTGAGCATTCCATATTGATTGTGTCTTGTCCTGTCCTCCCCACTCTGCAAAACGTACACCTCATTTTCATCCCCATCCCATAGCTCCCTTCCCCTACCTCACATCTACCTCTCATAATATTTGCCTAGATTATATATATACAATTGTTTTTAGGATAATATTTTTTGCTTGCGTATCGAAAATATGAAAATAAGTAAAAAACCATGCACTTATTTTCCTAGAAAACATTTTCCTTCGTACCGATCACACCCATAATAAAGCAAGTTTATTCCAAAATAGGTACATAACACCTGAATTCCACATGCATAAAAGAAAGAGAAGGTAAAATGAAACACTTAATGAATTTACATCAAAAGTTACAAAGAGATGCCTTCTTCTCAACTGAGTTCTTGTGAGAAAGTAGCATTGAAAAGATTTACTGTAAGAATTGCTTCAACTTCTATAATAGAGAGAAATGAACAAGAAACATATATACACATAGAATAAGGTCTGTTACGATTCTTTTTGTTGAAATACTTACCAAAATCACCAGATATATATAGGAAATGTATATACACTTTACGATCGATATGTGCCAGGAGACTAAATTAATATTGAACACATTAATCAGATCCTCAAATGGAGAACTTGATTGCATACTTCGAAAGGATTCAAAAACCAAGAGATGATTGATTTACCGTCAGTTTTGGATGTTCAAATGTAGATGCTGCATCTTAGATGTCATGATGTTCGTGCATTCTCCATCGATGCTTATAGTATGCCACTCAAGAAGCCCCTAAAAGAATGTCAAAATACGTCTATCAATTAACACGAAGCCAACTTAGACTACTCCAAACATAGATAAAACGGAGGATAGTTAATCACATACCAAAATCCCTCTGCTTTTTTCTCTTGATTTCTGCAGAGTTATAATCGTTATAGTATCGTTTTAGTGCAGTGATGTAGAGGTATAATGAACAGATTTAATAAGTGTAGGAGTTTATAATGAGTTCAGGTTTATGATTTGTAGTGTACCTTGATTTTCCTTCGAAGGCATCGTTCAATTCATCAATACTTGGCCTCTTTGCAAATGTTGCTAAGGATATGTATTTTTCCTTCCCGGGAGATTCATCGACTCTCTTGTATAACTCGTAAGGATATGGATACGACATCCTATAACATGAGATAATTAGCAAGAGAGTGACTGTTGACAATGGATATATTCAGCCATTCTTCTTTGCAGAGGCAATAACAACAAGAATCTATTAATTAAGGAATCATTTGATTTAGAGACTAGCTATGCCGGTATGAGTTTGGTCATTGTGAAGCAAAAGAGTATTGGTCATCCGATGGTTTTGAATGGGTCCACCAAGTTTGGGAAGAACGGAGTCCATTGAACAACTTCCCGAAAATCTATGACTAGCACACATCAAAAACTCCAAAAGATCTTGAATTCCTATTTTCATTAACGATGAAATGCCCAAAAGGGAGACATTAGTCATGGCGAAACATTGATAGTATTGGTCACCAGGAGGTTTTGGATGGACCCATCAAGTTTGAGGCAAAACGGAATCGATCAAACAAATTCTAGAGAATCTATGGACTAACACACATCGAAAACTCTAGAAAACCCTGTACTCTTATCTTCATGAAGCCGAAATGCCAAAAAAAAGTGGCTTTAGTCATTGAGAAACAATGGGAGTAATGGTCACCAGGCGGTTTTGGATGGACCCACCAAGTTTGGGGAAGAACAGAGTCAGTCGAACAAACTCCGAAAAATCTATGGACTAACACACACCAACAACACCAAAAAATCCTGAATTTCTGCTTTATGATGCCGAAATGCCAAAAAAGTGATGTCAATCACGACGAAGCCATGGGAATTGGTCACTATAGGCGGTTTCAGCTGAACCCAGTCAAGTTTGGGGCTGATAGAACAAATTCCAAAAAATCTATGGATCAACACACTGAAAATACCAAAATAACATGAATTCTTATTTCATGACCTCGAAAAGCCAGGGAAAAAAAGTGACATCAGTCATGACGAAGGAGTGATCCGTGAATCTGCATTTTATCTCATAAACCGAAAAAAAGAAGAAAGCATTTTCATGCCATTTTAAGTTAGCCTTCTTCTTCATGATCGTGTTATGACAAAATGAATCAATAGCATAGAAACAAATCTAACCTGAGTGCACCCATAATAGGATATTGTGTTCCTGCATAGTAGAGTAGCCGGAATTGATAGCATATCTCAAACGATGCAGCATATTCCAATCTCTTATCTCTACCCATTGTCTTGAAGATAAAGAGAAAAAATCAATCAGAACGTAGGACGAAGTTCCTTTTACTGTTGGTCATTATGGTTCAATGGTTACTATACTTACTTGCATGATACCACTTGAAGCAGGTAAATCCTGCACAATTAGTATGTGATATATCAGAGTCAAGCCATTTGTGATCATTTCATCATCGAGCAGAAGTGGAGTCAAGCTATGAACACCGGAAGTGTAAGCAGAATTTATTTAACGGATTTTCTAGTGCCACTAAAAACTATTGTTTTCTATGAGAGAAAAATCATTATACATGCAAGACGAATAAATGGATAATACTTGGATAATTTGAGTTGGTAATCAACATTTTAGTGTGTAATGGTAAACTAAGTTGCGTGGACTCTTTACTTTCGATACCGCACCCACACGGATTCTCCAAAAATACACTACTTTTGGAGAATCCGACATGCACCCACTGACATTTATGAAAAGTCAGAGTAACATAGATGGTAAAACACCCTTAATCCAGATTAGAAGGCTTAAGCACAGTTTTCAATTTTTAGAAATTTCTAGAATAAACACTTTCAGTTGAATTCGTCTCATTTGCATATCTACATGTCAGACAGTACTCTACGTTACATGGACAGATGGACTTGGGTATGAGACGTTGCATTTAAGTTCTTGAACACTGCCAGAATCAAAATATGTTCAACGATAAACTACAAAAAGAAATTAAGAATGAGTACTGTTGAGTATGCATCTTCAACCACAAGCTTCACCTTGGTAAGTGATGTTAAGCATTGGAAGGGACATGATACTAATTTATCATTCAAACAACTTTTTCTACTGCGATTGAAATTCATGGTAAGCCATGAGCTGTTTTTAAGTTAAAAGGAAGTCACATTCATTAACGAGGTATTAAGATCCTAACCTTTAGTTTGGGGTTGACAAGAATAATTGGTCGGTTACCCGCTGCATCAGTCATAGCTCTCATATCCTGCATTATTCAACAGGAGGAAAAGAATTTAATAAACTGAATAAGAGTGATAAGAGGAAAATACAGCAACTGGTTCACAGTGAATCACATCTATGATGCAATTTCCGACAGCATTCTGGGGAGCCACTAGAATGAACAAGTCATCTTGTTTTTCGACCTCCTTGCCACCTGAAAAACACATAAAAATTGGTAGTAGACAGGGAGTTGACCAGCAATCATGAAAGAAGGAAATTCAAGAGTGTGATTATATCGTGTTTTATCGCAAAGTTAACCTCAGAAAAATTGCAGGTTAAGCATTCGTGTTAGCATGTGTAGACTTGCACAACATACACAAATAGTCATCACACTACAGAAACATTTATAAAGCTATGAAGTTTCTACTATCAGCTATACTAGAACTACATTCTCAAATGAACCCCTCACAACAGAGCTAAATCTACGATTTTAAGTTTAGAACAACTCTTATTGCTTACTGGGTTCGGGATGCATTATCTATACATATAAACTGAATTTCTTAATACAACTACAGGGTTTGAGCCAAAGTCGTTCTACCGAACACGTAACTTCTGCTGTGGCTCTGCCCCTGTCTCATATTAAAGAGAAATGTTGTGCACGAACGCGCACGGATAGATTTGTATATTATGTCTTAGAGGACAATTTATAGTTGCAGTATGCTTCTAAAAACATGATATTGGATAGGAAATGAAAGTCATCAGTGCAATTTTAATCTCTGTAATACCTATAGAACCAATATTGACAAAGTTTCCCAACGCGCCATAATCACCCCAATCCATGTACTCTAATATCTTTCGACTTCCTGCAAGCTGCAAAGGCATTC
Source organism: Solanum verrucosum (assembly GCF_900185275.1). Classification (NCBI taxonomy): domain Eukaryota; kingdom Viridiplantae; phylum Streptophyta; class Magnoliopsida; order Solanales; family Solanaceae; genus Solanum; species Solanum verrucosum. The sequence continues at coordinate 3,536,901 of NW_026020630.1, forward strand.
CTGCAAGTGCACCTTCCCCCATAGACCCTTGGACACAAACCTACAAATGAGATCTGGATAAATGAATATGTATAATTTGCCTTATTTCAAAGATAATAGATTAACTTAGAGAGGAAACGAATAACCATCAGTGACACATACCTTGACACGCTTTCCATCGTCAGCAAATGAAAGAGCAAGTACACGGATAAGTTCCATTAGAGTACCTATTCGATAAACATCCTGTGGATTTAAGATACTGTCAAACCTAAATAAACTATGAGAATATGATCAGAAAATGTTTTCTCACCATTGAAGGATTCAGCTCCGGGATATTGATTTCTATCTGTTAAATCAAGATAAAGGTATTAATATAACTTGGATTTAAGATAAATGCAGATGGGGAAAAGGACTGGATTCCTTGTATAGGTCCAATGAAGAATAAACACTACTTCTCTGGTATAAATAAATGAACGGCTTAGTTTCTCTCGTTTCATTGCAATTTGATCTTCAATTTTAAACAACATTTTTTAGATACAATCAAATAGAAAGCCTCAAGGCGCCATATTCTAGGAGCTCAAACTATGTTATTGAACAAATTCTCCTGCGGGTCAAGGGCTCCTTTTCCTTATTTTTTTTTCCAAAAAAACTAACAAAAAGATGCACCATATTCTGACACCAGCAATGTTGTCGAAACACACTTTACATATGAGATTAGATAGAATATTGAAGAGCATATACTATAAGTTTACAGGATATTATTAAATAGAATGGGACAAGATTCATCTTTTGAGCTAGCTATTTTCATGCTTTTATTATCTATAAAACTAGTTTCCGGGAACATGAGCTGGTAGTTCTCTCTTTTTCTTTTTTCAAAATTAAGAAAAGGTTACCTTTCCATGTTTCGAGTTATGTGGACACCAGAATATGGCATATTTCCTTCAAATAAGTAGAGTAATTCATTGGAACTATTTCCACTGAGTAATCACATGTTATCTGTAAGTGTTTAAAATATTTAGTGATTCGTTCTCACAATAGCATAAATTTTTAGAAACAAGATAAGAGATGTCTCCAGATTCCGTCAAATATGAACTTCAAGGGTAAAATAATCTAGTGAAACTCATGTGTCAACAGATTTGAAGTATCATAACAAGTTATATTTCTTCATTGATTGACAAAGAAACATACTGGCTTTCTTCTTAGAAACTCGTCAACTCACTCAAGGGGGCATATCATGGTATATTCAGAAAACTGTATTTCACATACATATGCAAATAATATCTTGTATCTACTTCCACTAAGAAAGGCGACTTCTCAGTCAAAGTGGTTGGAAAACGTGGCACTTAAACAAAATGGTTGAAAGAAGAGGATAAAAAAGACAGCACACTGCACAAAGCATCCAGCATTAGCAGGGTCCGGGGAAGGGCCGCACCCCAAGCACTGTGATTTAGACATCCTATCCTAATGCAAGCATTAGTGGCTGCTTCCACGGCTTGAGTCCATGACCTATAGGTCACACGAAGACAACTTCACCATTGCTACAAGGCTCCCCTTCGGTTGAAAGAAGGGGATGTCTTAATTAAAATGATAACCAATCAAAATTATCTTATAAAACAGTTCTACCAACGCAAACTACTTTGATGTTAACCTTATCTGAATTACTTTTGAATATCTGAGTTACTTTTGAATCAGAGCAGAGTCATACCTTTAAACGAGTTTTCCCATCATTGATAGCTCTTTGAGTAGCCTGAAGCACATCAGTGTAGAAATATTCCCTAATTTCTCTTGAGTGAGGAATATTATTCAGTCTAGTTGGTATTCCTCTCCAATCCTATAAAGATATAAGGAAAACGGTCAAAGCTAAAACCAATCATTTTTTTTCTGTGCAACTTTCCCTAAAAATAGAAGGGAAGTTGTGTACGTGATTTACGGTAGCAGATGATTACCTTGCTCAAAGATGCCATATCAGCTCGAGTACTGGAAATTACTGATTCTTCTGCAAACAAAATATGGTCGAGTTCAGGGTCCAAATTGTCATTGAGCTAAGTGATGACTGCTAATTTAGATGGTCAGCATGTTGATACAAGAAACTCAAAAAGGTGTCCAGCAAAAAATCTTTTTTATTGTTGGATGGAACATCTATTTCGTATTTGGTTTTTAGGGGAAACAAAAGGAAATGAGCTTGAAGGAATTTTGTTTCACTGCTTCTGGATGTTAATTACCTAAAGCTATAGATGATTGTTGGAAAATTCGGGAGTGCAACAGTTCCTCTAAATAGTATATTTATCATTTGTAAAAGAAGAAAAAGGAAAAGAGAAGGAAACATTGGAGTCTATACAAGTTTTATATATGGATGCTTTAGTTTCTTCTATGATCACACTTGGAAAATGCTTTAAACAATTCCCACATACTATAAAGTGTAAGTGAAAAAGCTGCAAAGGCTCTATCATCTTGATTTCATCCATATTAGCTTCACAAAATATACCATGTTAATTAAGTTCCCATTTGGTTTGAACTGCAAATATCAAACAGGCCTAACTTAGCTTCGTTAAGTTTACTCCAATGTTTTTCAAATCAAACAGGCTTCACAGCATGAAGAGAAACAAGATGGAAAATATGAGAAAAAAGAATAGAGATAGAGTTTAATTATCGAGGTGGATGCATTATATATCAATTAGAAGATTTCAAAAAGAACAAAAGACGGGGGGATTGATAATTGAGACATATGGTTAATCATGTGTTACGCAATCTTTACATCTCTTATAGGATTATATGCTGCCGAGATCAGCAGGAATGCCAATTTAGTTAAAACATAGCTCTCCATAGAATACAAAGAACCTCAAGAGAGATATTTCTAAAGAAAAAAAGATTCACACCTGATTTTCTTGCATCTTGTTCCTCTTTCTGCACGCGCGACAATAAGGAATCAATTTCTGCAAATACTGCATCTTTGCCGCGGTTCCCATCAATCTGTATGTCACGCCTCATAAGTAAAATCACTAGAAAAACATAGAGAATTTCAAAATTATATTATAACAAGAGTAAATACCAAATCTACCTTATTCATTATATCTGAGTACACTGGTAATATTGCTTCAGCATTTTGCTTGTATATTTGCAGACGTGATTTCACCTGAAATACATTTAACACACCTGGTTAAACTGTAGACTTGTGGATATCTTAGATGCTTCAGCTTTTCTAGATATATCGAAGATGGGCACTACGTAGGATTAGTCTATATTATGGTGTCTTGAATATCAGAAGCACAAAAATGGTTTGTATAAACCAGTCTTAGTAGCAAGTATATGTCTAGTAAACTAAAGCAAGGCAAACAATGTGGGGGTTAAAAGTACCTTTTCCTCTGTGTCATCAGGACGAGTTATGAGCCTTGCTTTGATGTCCTCGGTCTCTGGAGGGAAATTAGTAACATGGTATATCTTACCAGTGAGAGGATCTAGCCTTCTACCAACACATCTGTCAATAAGAATCTCATCAGGAACCTGTAGAAGAGAAGGACTTTTTGGGTAAAAGATGGAACACAAATCAAATGGAAGAAGAAGCAGACTAGCCTGTTTGGATTTGCTTTTCATTTTTAACTCATAAGCCAAAAGCCATAAGTTATGGCTTTGGCTTATTTTTAACATTTTAGCTTAAAACTAAGTGCTTTATAAGCACTTTTTAACTTACCCAAACGCTCCAAAAGTGCTTAAAAAGCTATTTTAGCTTAAAGCACTTAAAATAAGTCAATCCAAACGGGCTCTTAGGATTTCTTCTTAATTCAGATTCTATTTGTGAATTGGTCCGCTAAAATTTGGAAATTCTTTATCTCACTCTTGCTCTATTATACCTCTTTTTGGTATATACAGAGAAAGCACATAGGACAACCACATCAATTCATGAATGTGTTCTATGACAAGAAGAACATAGGACAACCATATCAATTCACGAATGTGTGAGAAGACTTCACTTATTTTTTATCAACCCATGTGCTTTCATCAAGTAGTGTTCAAGGAAGTCATTGACTGCATCACTCAACATAATATAGCTGAGGGTTATATAGCTCGAACTTTTCAAACTGTCGATTGGTGCATGTTGGATCCTCCAAAAGTAGTGTATTTTTGGACGATCCGTCACAGGTGTGGCGACATTTGTGGAGAGTCCAAACAACATTTAGAGGCAGGTTTTCATGTTTTCTACAATGTCTTTGTCCACTGGACATGTATGAATGACTCAACCTACTTAAAGTGATCCTCAACTCCGAAGATATTTCAATTTCTGTTATGATCAAACCTAAAACATTTCAAAGTGCACTACGTTACAGCATTGCAACATCATATCACATACAGCATCAAAATTTGAAACAGTGACAAAAACATCTGACCTATCTTTAGTAAACTTTCAAAAGATCGTCTTATTTGTGACAGGAAAGAAAATGCAGATTATGTAATGGTAGAGTGAACGTACATCAAGCACGATGTAGATATCTGGTCTGATATTCAACCTTTCCAGACTTTCTGCTTGGGCCAACGTTCGTGGATACCCATCCAGAAGCCACCCTTTTTCTTTTGCATCTTCCTTTGATAATCGTGTTGTCACCATCTGTAACAGAAGTCGACTTTGAAAATCATAAAAAGCGAAAGTTATTTCTTTCATTAACAAGACACTTGAAAGATCTCATACAGCTGTTACAATCTCATCAGGAACCAGGCGACCAGCGTTCATATACTCCTTAGCTTTATTTCCAATATCTGTACCAGCCGATAATTCAGCTCGTAGGAGATCACCGGTTGATATGTGCACCAATCCAAACTGAAACAAACCATGATAAAATATCATTCAAGAGGAGATTTTAAACAAACCAACATTCCCATTCACAAATTTCGTTTAGTTCAACATGAATCGTCACACCACAAAAGACAAACTTTTTTTTCGTTCAATCAACCCATTGGTCTGACTAATCAAGATTTGTGTTGCGTAAGGCCAATATTGAAGGAGGAAGCGCTCCCTACCAGAGATTTCTCCACTCTCATTGCTTGAGCCCGATACCTCTGGTTAAGGATAGAGGGATTCCATCCATCCCACTACATCCTTTTCTGGTCACGAAAAACAAATAACAAACACTTGGCACATTATGGAATGAGTGCATAAAATGATATGCATAACTAGAAGAATTGAACTATTTAATTGCTTTAGCATATTCACAAATAGGTCATGGTCAATCATATTTAACACAACGTCGTGAACAATCAATCAACTATGTATCAATCGTTAACTAGTTGGCGTCGGGGGAAAATAAGTTGCTACCACCTTCCAGTCAAAAGATAATTCTATTCATCAAACAGCAGAAGAAAACAAGAGAGATCGAGAAGTCAACCTTTTGTACAATCAATTCACATTGAGTCCCTTTACCAGATGCAGGGGCACCTGATATCATCACCTTCAAAGGCTCACTTCTAGCACATATCACCTGAAGAAACAAATACTTCCAAAATTTTATTCCATAAACAAAATTATACATTGTGAGTGCAAAATACAAGTAAACCTCATTGAAATGTGAGATTCGTAAACTTGAAAATAAAACAGATTATCTGCTACAACAAACAAATACGACCCAGCCTGACCCGATCATGTAAAACTCTTTTTACACTAATAGTGTATGTAACTTAAACTCGTTACTATTTATACATGCTGACCTTGATTTTGTGATTATTCCTCAAATGAGTTCGTCGATTGACATTGTGAGACGCGATTACTTGTTCCGAGTAAGCAATTGAAGATGATAAATGGATAGAATTCGAAGAAATTGGTACTGATGAATATGATGATGAGAAATTAGAAGGATTATTAGTACAGATTGGAGAAAAAATTGGATTTGAAGAAATATTATGAGTAGAAATGTGAGGAAAATTCATAGTGACTGAAGTTATCATCGCCATGGAAGAAGAAGAAGAAGAAAAAAAAGAGGGAAAGAAGAGGAGTGACAATGGCAGATATTAACGGATTAACTGCCACCACAAAAATCAATGAAATGAGATTTGGGCTTTGCCCCGCTTTCAAAATGGGCCTTGAAGACTGATATTTGGCCTATAGTGGAGTGCCACCCTTTAAGTTTTGACCTCATTAAAAGAAATAACGAACAAATAAATTTTTTCGTATTTTGGTGAATCGTCGAGATTTTTTATATTATATTGAGTGAGATTTGCACTAATAATAAGTTTTGGTGATCGTCAAGATTCGTGACATGATCAATTGCGAGTATCATTTCAGTATATGTTGTTGAATTCTTACGATTAAATGGCTAAAATCCTAACAATGGCTATAACTCAAAATACGTCTTTTTCCTACAAAATCATCGAAATCAATTCAAAATGATTTCAAATTTCATATATATATTTTTAACATTAAGCCTAATCATTAATTCTTTAGATTTATAAAGTGTCATTTGTACATATATTTTTTTGGATACGATAGTGGTTATAGAGAGTTAGAGACTATAATATAACATAACATGCGAACTGGTTGGGGAAAAAACTCAGTTGTTAAACTGAAATGTGTCCATGAATTTTTGGTGATAGGATTTCAGAATTTTTTATTGCCCTTTTTTTTCCATGGACGTCCGTTACGACCCTATTAATGCCGCCAGTTGGTCCCGAAGGGAAAACGAACGCATTTTCAAGTTCAAACGAGCTCCAAAGCAAGAAAATCCAGATTTTACCGATTTTCATGTGTTATAGTCCATGAAATTTTAGTGATATAGGATTCTGGATTCTTTTTTGCCAAAAATTTTCATGGACATTGTTTACGACCTTATTAATGGAGTCAGTTGGTCTCGAGGGGCGAACGAGCGCATTTTCATGTTCAAACGATCCCCAAAGCAGATTTTCGTGTGCTATAGTCAATGGATTTTTAGTGATACCGAAATTTTTTTTGCCAAAAATTTTCATGAACGTCCGTTACGACCTTATTAATGACACTAGTGGAACATGAGTGGCAAACGGGAGCATTTTCAAGTTCAAACGATCACCAAAGCAAGAAAAATAAGATTTTATCGATTTTCGTCTGCTATAATCCATGAATTTTTGGTGATACGAAATTTCAAAAAAAAATGTACCAATTTTTTTATAGATGTCCGTTACAACCTTAATAATTAATGGCATCAATTGCTCCCAAGGGGCAATCAGAAGCATTTTCAAGTTTAAATGAGCCCCAAAAAAGGAAAGCCCTGATTTTATCGATTTTCGTGTGCTATAGTCCATGGATTTTAGGTGATAGCATTTCCATAATTATTTTTGCCGAAATTTTTTATGGACGTCCGTTATGACCTTATTAATGGCGCCAGTTGGTCCCGAGGGGGTAAACAAGTGAATTTTCACGTTCAAACGAGCCCCAAAGCAAGAAAATCCAGATTTTACCAATTTTCGTGTGCTATAGTCCATGAATTTTTGGTGATACATGATTTTGAAATTTTTTTTGCCAAAATTTTTTATGGACGTCCGTTACGACCTTATTAATGGCATCAGTTGGTCCCGAGGAAAAACGGGAGCATTTTCAAGTTCAAATGATCCCTAAAGTAAGAAAACCCATATTTTACCAATTTTCGTGTGCTAAGGTGCATGGATTTGTTGGTGATAGGATTCCAGAATTTTTTTTTGCCAAATTTTTTTCATGGACGTACGTTACGACTATACTAATGGCGTCAGTTGGTCTCGAGGGGAAAACGGACGGATTTTCAAGTTCAAATGAGCTCCAATGCAAGAAAAACCATATTTTATCGATTTTCGTGTGCTATAGTCCAAGGATTTTTGGTGATACAAGATTCCAAATTTTTTTTTTTGCCAAAATTTTTCATGGACGTCGGTTACGACCTTATTTATGGTGTGAGTTGGTCCCGAGGGGCAAATGGCCGCATTCTCAAGTTCAAACGACCCCTAAAGCAGGAAAACTCAGATTTTACTAATTTTCATGTGCAATAGTCCATGTATTTTTGGTGAGAGGATTCTGAATTTTTTTTGCTGAAAATTTTCATGGATGTTCATAACGATCTTATTAATGGCGTCAGTGGAACCCGAGGGGCAAACGGGCACATTTTCAAGTTTAAACGAGCCCCAATGCTAGAAAAATTAGATTTTATCAATTTTCGTGTGTTAGTCCATGGATATTTGGTGATATGAGCTTCTGGAATTTTTTATGTCGAAATTTTTCATGAACGTCCGTAACGACCTTATTAATGGCGTTAGGTTGTCAAGAGGGTCAAACAGACGTATTTTCAAGTTCAAACGAGCCCAAAGAAGGAAAACCCAGATTTTATCGATTTGTGTGTGCTATAATTCATGAATTTTTGGTGATAGGATTCCAAAAAAAAATTTGCCAAAATTTTTTATAGATATCCGTTACGATATTATTAATGGCGCCAGTTGGTCTCGAGAGGCAAACAGAAGCATTTTCAAGTACAAACGAGCCTCAAGGCTAGAAAAACACAAATTTTATCAATTTTCGTATGTTATTTTCCATGAATTTTTGGTGACAGGATTCTAAAAACACTTTTGCCAAATTTTTCATAGATGTTCTTTATGGCCTTAGTAATTGTGTCAGTTAGTCCCGAGGGGTAAACAAAGGCATTTTCAAGTTCATACAATCCCCAAAGCAAGAAAAATTAGATTTTATCAATTTTCGTGTGCTATGTCCATGAATTTTTGGTTATACAAGATTTCAGAAATTGTTTTGCCGAAATTTTTCATTGACGTCTATTCCAACCTTATTAACGGCACTAGTTGGTTTTGAGGGGCAAACAAACGCTTTTTTCAAATTCAAACGAGCCCCAAAAAAGGAAAACCTAGATTTTATCGATTTTCATGTGTTATAGTCCGTGGATTTTTGGTAATAGGATTTCAAATTTTTTTTTGCCAAATTATTTCATGGATGTCCGTTACGACCTTATTAATGACGTCAGTTGGTCCCAATGGGCACATATACGCATTTTCAAATTCAAACAAGCCCCAAAGAAAGAAAAATCAGATTTTATCGATTTTTCGTGTGCTATATAGTCCATGAATTTTTTGGTGATATAGGATTCCAGAATTTTTTTCCAAAATTTTTCATGGACGTTCATTACGACCTTATTAATGGCTTCAGTTGGTCCCGAGGAACAACCGGGAGCATTTTCAAGTTCAAACAACCCCAAAGTAGGAAAAGCAGATTTAACTGATTTTCGTGTGCTATAGTCCATGGAGTTTTGGTGATAGGATTCTATCAAAAATTTTGCCGAAATTTTTAATGGACGTTCGTTACGACCTTATTTATGGCGTCAGTTGGTCTCGAGGGTTAAACATGCACCTTTTCAAGATAAAACGAGCCCCAAAGCAAGAAAAAATAGAGTTTACCTATTTTCGAGTGCTATAGTCCATGGATTTTTGGTGATACCATATTCTGGCAAAAAAAATTGCCGAAATATTTCATGGATGTCCATTAAGACCTTATTAATAGCGTCAGTTCATCTCATGGGGCAACGGGTGCATATTCCAGTTCAAACGATCACCAAAGAAGGAAAACTCAGATTTTTTACCGATTTTCATGTGCTATATTCCATGAATTTTTAGTGATAGAATTTCAGAATTTTTTATTCCGATATTTTTCATGGATGTATTTTACGACCATATTAATGCCGTCAGTTGATCCTGAGGGGAAAATGAGCATATTTTCAAGTTCAAAGGAGCCCAAAAGAAGGAAAAACTCTAGATTTTACTGATTTTCATGTGCTATAGTCCATGGAATTTTGGTGATAGGATTTTGGAATTTTTTTTGTCAAAATTTTTCGTGGACGTCTATTACGACCTTATTAATGGTTCCAGTTGGTCCCGAGGGGCTAACATGCGCATTTTCAAGTTCAAACGATCCCCAAAGCAGGAAAACCCAAATTTTACCGATTTTCGTGTGCTATAGTCTATGAAATTTTGGAGATAGGATTTCATAATTTTTTTGGCCAAAATTTTCCATGGACGTCCGTTATGACCTAGTTAATGGCTTCGATTGGTCCCAAGGGGCTAACTGGCGGATTTTAAATTTCAAACAACCCCCAAAGTAAGAAAAAGTAGATTTTACCGATTTTTGTGTGCTAGTGTATGTATTTTTTGTGGTACAGGATTTTAAAACTTTTTTTTGCCAAATTTTTCCATAGACGTCCGTTACGACCTTATTCATGGCGTCAGTTGGTCCCGAGCGGCAAGCAGACGCATTTTTCAGTTCAAACGAGCTCCTAAGCAAAAAAAAATCCAGATTTTACTGATTATCGTGTGCTATAGTCCATGGATTTTTGGTGATGAAATTTGGAATTTTGGAATTTTTTTGCCGAAATTTTTCATGAACATCCGTTACAACCTTATTAATTGCACCAATTGGTCCCGAAGGGCAATCAGGCGTATTTTCAAGTTCAAACGAACCCCAAAGTAAGAAAAACAAGATTTTAACAATTTACGTGTGTTATAGTCCATGGATTTTTCTTTGATACAGGATTCAAGAACTTTTTTTACCAAAATTTTTCATAGATATCCGTTACGAACTTTCTAATTTCGTCAGTTGGTTCCGAGGGCAAACGAGCGCATTTTTAAGTTTAAACGAGCTCCAAGCAGGAAACCCAAGATTTTGCCGATTTTCGTGTGTTATATTCAGTGTATTTTTGGTGATAGGATTCTTGAATGTTTTTGTCGAAAATCTTCACGAACGTCTGTTACGACCTTATTAATGCCGCCAGTTAGTCCCGAGGTTCAAACGAGCGCATTTTAAAATTCAAATGATTCCCAAAGCAAGAAAAATCAGATTTTACCGATTTTCGTATGCTAGTCCATGGATTTTTGGTGATACAGGATTACATAATTTTTTTTGCTGACTTTTCCATGGACGTAGGTTACGACCTTATTAATGGCGTGAGTTGGTCCCGAGGGTATTTTGGACGCATTTTCAATTTCAAAAGAGCCGCAAACTAGGAAAACCCCGATTTTACCAATTTTCGTGTGCTACAGTTCACGAATATTTGGTGATAGGATTTCAGAATTTTTTTGTACCAAAATTTTTCATGGACGTCCGTTATGACCCTATTAATGGGTCCAGTTGGTCCCGAGGGGAACGAGCTCATTTTCAAGTTCAAACGACCCCAAAGAAAGAGAAATCAGATTTTAATGTGATATAGTCCATGATTTTTTTGTGATACACTATTCCGGAATTTTTCATGGACGTCCGTTTTGACCTTATTAATGACATTAATTAGTCCCGAGGGGAAAACAGACGCATTTTCAATTTCTAGCAAGCCCAAAGAAGGAAATCCTAGATTTTACTGATTTTTGTGTCTTATAGTTTATGTAATTTTTGTGATAGAATTTCAAAAAACAAAATTCGCCAAAATTTTTCATGGACGTTAGTTACGACCTTATTAGTGGTGTCAGTTTGTCCCGAGGGGTAAAAAGGCGCATTTTAAATTTCAAACGATCCCCAAAGCAGGAAAACCCAGATTTATCGATTTTCACGTGCTATAGTCCATGTATTTTTGGTTATAAGATTTTGAAATTTTTTTTGCCAAAATTTTTCCTATACGTTCGTTACGACCTTATTAACGCGTGAGTTGGTCCCAATGGGACAAATGGGGGCATTTTCGAGTTCAAACGAGCCCCAATGTAAGAAAAATGAGATTTTACTGATTTTCGTGTACTATAGTCTATGGATTTTTGGTGATATGATTCCAAAAATAATTTTGTCAAAAAATTTCATGGAAGACTGTTGCGACCTTATTAATGGCTCTAATTGGTCACGAGAACAAAAGCAGACACATTTTAAGGTTCAAACGAGCCCCTAAGACATAAAAAATGAAATTTTTACCAATTTTTGTGTACTAAAATCCATGGAGTTTTTATGATGACGAATTTCAAAAAAAAAATTGCCAAAATTTTTTCATGGACATTTGTTACGACCTTATTAATGGGATCAATTTATCCCGAGAGAAAAATGGGCATATTTTCAAGTTCAAACGAGACGCAAAGCAAGAAAAACTAATTTTTTACCGATTTACGTGTGTTATAGTCAATGAATTTTTTGTGGTAGGACTTCAAAAAATTTCATGGACGTCTGTTACAACCTTATTAATGGTGTCAGTTAGTCCTTAGGGGTAAACGAGCGCATTTTAAAGTTCAAACAAGCCCTAAAGCAAGAAAAATCAAATTTTACCAATTTTCGTATGCTTTAGTCCATGGTTTTTGGTGATACATGATTTTAGAACTTTTTATGCCTATTTTTATCATGGACGTTCGTTACGACCTTGTAAATGGTGTTAGTTGATCACGAGGGGAAAACAGGTGCATTTTCAAGTTTAAATGATCCCCAAAGTTGGAAAATGCATATTTTATCGATTTTCGTGTGCTATAGTCCATGAATTTTTATGATAGGATTCTAAAGTTATTTTGCCATAATTTTTCATGGACGCTGCTACGACCTTGTTAGTGGTGTCAATTGGTCACGAAGGACAAACAGACGCATTTTCAAGTTTAAACGATCCCCAAAGCAAGAAAAAACCAGATTTTACTTTTTGGTGATACAAGATTACAGAATTTTTCTTGTCAAAATTTTTCATGGACGTCGATTACAACCTTATTAATGGTGTTAGTTGGTCTCTTGGGAAAAACGGGCGCATTTTCAAGTTCAAATGAGGCACAAAGCAAGAAAAAATAAATTTTATCGATTTTTGTGTGTTATAGTCCATGAACTTTTCATGATACAGGATTCTGGAATTTTTTTTGTCCAAATTTTTCATGGACGTCCATTACGACCTTGTTAATGGTGTCAGTTGGTCCCGAGGGACAAACAATAACATTTTCATGTTCAAACAAGCCCCAAAGCAGGAAAACCCATATTTAACCGATTTTTGTGTGCCATAGTTCATGAATTTTTGGTGATAGGATTATGAAATTTTTTTATGTCAAAAATTTTCATGGACATCCGTTACGACCTTATTGATGGTGACAGTTGGCCCCGATGGGAAAACAGGCGCATTATCAAGTTCAAATGAGCCCCAAAGTAAAAAAAAATAGATTATACCAATTTCTGTGTGCTATATTCTATGGATTTTTGGTGATCACAAAATTTTGGTCTTTTTTGTCGAAATTTTTCATAGACGTCCGTTATTACCTTATTAATGTAGCCAGTCGGTCCCGAGGAGCAAACATGTGCATTTTCAAGTTCAAACAATCCCAAAGCAAGAAAACCAGATTATGCCGACTTTTGTGTGTAATTGTCAATAAATTTTTGGTGATACAGGATTCTAAAAAAAAAAATTGTCTAAATTTTTAATGGAAATCGGTTACGGCCTTATTAATGGCATCAGTTGGTCCCGAGGGGCAAACATATGCATTTTCAAGTTCAAACGAGCCCCAAAGTAAGAAAATCCAGATTTTACTAATTTTCGTCTGCTATAGTCAATGGATTTTCGGTGATACAGGATTTTTGAATTTTTTTTGTCGAAATTTCTAATGGACGTCCGTTACAACCTTATAAATGGCGTCAGTTGGTCCAGAGGTGCAATCGGACGCATTTTCAAGTTCAAAAGAGCCCCACAATAGAAAAACCTAAATTTTACCGATTTCGTATTCTGTATTTTATGGATTTTTTGTGAAAGGATTCTGGAAAAAAAGGTTTCGAAATTTCTAATGGACGTCCGTTACAACCTTATAAATGGCGTCAGTTGGTCCAGAGGTGCAATCGGACGCATTTTCAAATTCAAACGATCCCCAGAGCAAGAAATACCCAAATTTTACTAATTTTCGTGTGCTATAGTCCAAAGATTTTTGGCGATAGAATTTCGAAACTTTATTGGCAAAATTTTTCATGAACGTTTGTTACGACCTTATTAATGACGCTAGTTTATCCTGAGGGACAAACGTGTGCATTTTCAAGTTCAATCGAGCCCCAAAGCAGGAAAGACTTTATTTTACCGATTTTCGCGTGCTATAATCTATAAATTTTTAGTAATAGGATTCAAGAATTATTTTAGTCGAAATATTTCATGGACGTCCATTACGATCTTATTAATGCCGCCAGTTGATCTCGAGGGAAAACAGACACATTTTCAAATTTAAACGAGCCCCACCAACAAAAACCAAATTATACCGATTTTGTGTGCTATAGTCCATGGATTTTTGGTGATACAAGATTCCAGAATTTTTTTTGCCAAAAGTTTCATGGACGTCCGTTAAGACCTTATTAATGGTGACAGGTTTTCCCGAGAGGTAAACGGGCACATTTTCAAGTTCAAACGAATCCCAAAGCAGGAAAATCCAGATTTTACCGATTTTCATGTGCAATAGTCCATGGATTTTTGGTTATAGAATTCCAAAAACAAATTTATCGAAAATTTTAATGGACATCCGTTATGACCTTATTAATGGCGTCAATTTATCCCGAGGGGCAAACAAGCGCATTTTCAAGTTCAAACGATCCCCAAATCAAGAAAAATCAGATTTTACTGATTTTCGTGTGATATAATCCATGGATTTTTGTTGATACAAGATTCCAAATTTTTATTTTGCCGAATTTTTTCATGGACGTTCGTTACGACCTAATTAATGGCGTCGGTTGGTCCCGCGGGGCAAACGAGCGCATTTTCAATTTCAAACGAGCCCCAATCCAGGAAAATCTAGATTTTACCGGTTTTCATGTGCTATAGTCCATAAATTTATGGTAATAGAATACCAGAAATTTTTTTGCCAAAAATTTTCATGGACATCCGTTACGACCTTAGTAATGGCGCCAGTTGGTTCCGAGGGGTAAACGAGCCCAAACCAAGAAAAACAAAATTTACCAATTTTCGTGTGCTATAGTCCATGGAGTTTTGGTGATACATGATTCTAGAATATTTTTGCTAATATTTTTCATGGATATCCGTTTCAACCTTATTAATGGCATCAGTTTGTCCCGAGGGGAAAACAAGCGCATTTCAAGTTCAAACGAGCCCAAAGCAGGAAAACTCAAATTTTATTGATTTTTGTGTGCTATATTCCATGAATTTTTGGTGATAGGTTTTCGAAAAAAAATTGCCAATTTTTCATAGACATCCGTTACGACCTTATTAATGGCGCCAGTTGGTCTCGAGGGGCAAACAAGCGTATTTTCAATTTCAAACGAACCCCAAAGCAAGAAAAACCAATTTTTTTACCAATTTTCGTGTTCTATAGTCCATGAATTTTTGGTGATACAGAATTGCAGAATTTTTTTTGCTGAAATTTTTCATTGACGTCTGTTACGACCTTAGTGATGGCATGAGTTGATCCCGAGGGGTAAACTGACACATTTTCAAATTCAAACGAGTCCAATGCATGAAAACTCATATTTTATCGATTTCCGTATGCTATTTTACCAAAAAATTTCATGGACGTTTGTTACGACCTTATTAATGGCGTGAGTTGGTTCTGAGGGGCATTACTAAAGCTACATGTTTTTGGGGTAAAATAAGTGTATTTATCCATCAAAATAAGTTCTTTCATCTAAAAGAGAAGTAGGGAGTAGGTACAATATCTTTTTTGTTTTGGTTTTTAACCATTCCAAATTAAATATTCACTAGACTGATTAATCCAAATCATAATATTCACTATTATAATGCGAACTAATCCGAATTTACACACGTTGTGTAAAGGGCATAATTAAAGGAGAGAGCACATTGCTGTAAGAAAATTAGCAAGAGGTTTATACTTAATCCCTTGATCTGTTCATATAGAATGGCAATATCTCCACCTGTAAATAGTTGGTTTTCTAGCAATAATTCACAAACCCATAGATACAACTCGCAATGAATCGAAAAAAAAAAACAGACTGAATCGAAATAAATCACAAAATGAAACATAGGAAACATAGATATAACTTCGGATCAGGTCACGAATATTTAGATCACAGAGTGCAACACAATGGATTAATCAAACTAATTACAATATTGAACAGAGATATAGCATCGGATCAGGTACAAACCATCCCGACGGTCACAAAATGCAGAACAGCAGGAGTGAATCAAAGAAAAAAACATGCCTAGTGGAATCCCACGATGGGTAGAATGTACGCAGACATTGACCCTATCTTCTTGATAGAGGTCGTCGTTTCATCTCAAAGGAAAGAATCAAAGTATGATAAAAGGGAGATAGCAACATCGAATAGCATGATACAAAAAGCAAATGAAGCAGCAGCAACAACAATGATAAGAAATGAAGAACAAGATAGTTCACGAATAATATTCAATAAGGAGAAGATGAGTAGAGGAGTGTAGCCCCATACCTCTCCCACATAATCGAACAAATAACAAAATTAAACATAACTTGGAATCGTGTCTCTCAGCTATCCGCAAAACACAGACTGAAGCAGAATATCACAAAATGCAACACTAAGGGGGTGAACCAAACAAATAACAAAATTAGACATAGGTACAAGAATCACTAATATTATGAGAAAGCCCTTTCAAAGATAACAGATTCATCACTATTAATAGAAACTAGAGAAATGATAACAATATGATGTTCATCCTACCAACTGATGAAACTTTACTTCAGTAGATGCAATGACTTCTATAAAGAATTTAACAAAACTTTAGGAGTTTATTGTTTTTCTCTTCGAAATACCCTACAAAATGACATTAAAAGTAAAATAGAATGTTTTTCGATATCCGCCCACTGCTTCTTCAATGGTTGATTTGTTTACTTGCAGCTCTTCAAGACCAAGATATTTCTTTAATCGAACTTCACTGAAGAGAACAAATAATGTACAAACCAGAAGGACGAAAGGAACCCGACGGTGCCTGTTGCAAACATAATAGCCAAGACCATGAAGAGGGAGTATCCGAGGTAAAGGGTGGCGGAAACAGGGCCGCTTAAGCTCTTGAGGTCGAATATTAGATAGTTGATGGAGTATAGGAAAATGTATATTGCGACTGAACCGGAAGCAAAGAATGACTTCCACCACCATTTCCAGTCCTCCACACATAGATGCATGTAAGTTAGAACAAGAGACACCTCAGCACAAACGACAACAAGGAGGATCATAACGATGAGGAGGAATCCGAAGACGTAGTACACACGACCCATCCAGAGACTTGACATGATAAAAAAGAGCTCAATGAACAGAGTGCCAAAAGGAAGGGTGCCTGCCCCGAGAACCAAAAGCCAAGATGGATATTTCTGTGCTGGAATTTCGCGTGGGATCTGGTTGGTTCGGACTGGATATTCGATGTGAGGTGCCTTTGCCCCAAGGTAGCCA
This sequence comes from Solanum verrucosum, assembly GCF_900185275.1. NCBI lineage: Eukaryota > Viridiplantae > Streptophyta > Magnoliopsida > Solanales > Solanaceae > Solanum > Solanum verrucosum. Next base: position 3,554,152 of record NW_026020630.1, read on the forward strand.
CCGATCAGGGTTAGGGGGACGGAGATACAGAACCAAAGTAAAATGAGCACGACAAACAAAGAAAAGGGAATGGCCCCTGTGCTGTGACTACCCCATAACAAGAAGTTCAATACAGTAAGAATTAGGAAAGAAAGTCCAGGGAAGAAACAAGCAGCCTTCCACGCGACTCCAACCCATCCCTTGTGATCACCACAGAAGATTGTCCTCCAAAGACGAACAGAAACATAGCCAGCTGCAACACCAAGAATCATGTAAAAGAATAGCATACCTGTAATCAATGTTCCACGAGATGCTGGGGACATGAATCCAAGGGCAGCAAACATAATAGTCACTACAGCCATCCCCAAGATTTGAACTCCATCCCCAACCATCGCGCAGAGAAGGCCAGGGTTACTAGGGGCTCGGAAAACATCACCAACAACAAGTTTCCACCCAGATAACTCCTCATTCATCTGAGCCTGAGCTTCTTTGTCTAGTTCATCATACCTTGCCAGATCACGGCGGATTGTTCTCAAAAAGATCACAAGCACAATACCAGCCAAGAAAGTGATCACCATAAGGGAATTGAGTATCGAGAACCAGTGCACCTTTGCACCTTCCATCTTCAAATAAGCATCCCATCTCGATGGCCACTTGATGTCACTCTCCACAAAGTTCACCTCATAAGTAAAACTCACAGGCTCATTTTCTTTAATAGCCATGGACACAGATGTCGGGTCACACTTGATTGGAGATGGAAGCTTATTGTACATTTTAAGATTCTTTAACGAATCAGGCGTATGCTGGAAACTACAAGGTACAACCTCAAATCCAACAACCATATATCCAGGTGCATCAGATCCTTCATTTCCAACAGTCGAAATCACCTCTGATCCATCCCCGGTACCCATCACACGAGCCACATTGGTCTCCTCAAATTTATGAACAAGAACAGTAAACTTCAAATGGTTAAACACATAATATGCATCTTGAACCTTGATCCCAACCGGATACCCCGTCCAACGCAAGAAGTAATTCTCCTTCTTGGTATATCGAATAGCAGGCAAATTATCAAGAATCAAATTCACCTGATACATCTCATCAATCCTCTCTTTTAAAAGCTTAAATTCATCAGCAGACAAAGGTTTAGTTTGACACAAGAAAACCTCAGTCTCATTAGTATACATCTTAAACCTATAAGGCGAATTCTCAATCCTATCACCCATAAGAAGCTCACCTAGATTTTCTGCACTATCCTTCACACCCTCTTCAGGCTTACAGAAAGGCAAACTATAATAACTATAAGGCAATTCAGTGTCAATTGAAGTCAATGAATTGACCTTAACATTCAAGTAATCACCAACCCCATATTTGTGAGGATAACTTCCAGGTAGATAAAACCCATAACCCAATTCAGAAACCAAACAGATACACAAAACCCAAATCTTGAATTTATCAAAAGACTCCATTTTTACCCCTTTTTTTGCTCAGATCTAAATGAATTATCAAAAGGGTGTATTTATAATACAAAGATCAGTACTTTTTCAAATGGGTTTTCAATATATATCAAGATCTATCTATAACATCAAACTTAAACTAGATCTGATTAATATTGAAACAAGAACAATGAAGCATATAAAGAGGGGAAATTGAAGGGTTGTTAAAAAGAACAGATCTTGCTCACCTCTGATGGAACAATATGCACTAAATTGGAGAAGAAAGGAGCTGTGAGAGTAACATTTGAGCTGTGAGGAAGATTTAATGGAAGTGGTGGAAATGTACAGACTCCATGACTATGGAATTTATATACATATATTAATTCCTTTACTTCGTCGGTGGGAGATCTTGGCTTTAGCATGTAGGCCCTTAATAAAATGACTTGTATGTCCCTATAACAACTCGTAACGTATCTAGTGTAATCTCACAAAGTGTGGGGTGTATGCTCTACTGAGAAGTAGAATAATCGTTTTCGATAAAACTTTCCCTTTTTATGACTTATATTGCCTGTTTGATAAGAGGGATAAGTGAAAACTAATTTTATGATGAGTTTATTTCATATTTAATTGTAATTGAATTGCGAAATAATTTATTTATTTTGAAATTTATTATCACTTGAATTATAGTGTTATTTTTATTCATGTTAAAGATGATACATCAATTTAAACCCACATTGAAATCCGATTAAATCCAAATTCATGCTGAAAAGTCACACTACATTAAGAATAAAATGTCCCTAACAAAAACGACTTATTATACTAATTGTTTATTTATAATTATTTGTATATCACTCTATACAAAATGTGTTTCTTAATTTATAAACATTTCTTGATATGCCAAAGAAGAAGTATTTTTTCTTGCCAATTTCTAGTTACATATTTCCTACCTAATTTATAATCTAAATTATTGCCAATATCTATGTTTTTTATATAAAAATAGGTAGAGTTGCCTAACAATTAAAATCTTAAAATGGTACATTTTACAGCTTGCAAAATGCTCTTTTGACTACTCAACAATAGTATCCTTTGCTTTTTCATGCTTGTCACGTAAATGTGCAGACACTAATTGGATCTATATATTTAAAAAAAGCCTAAAAATAATTAATTAATAAATAATCATCTAAGCTACCAATGATATTGAGATTATTATTATTATTATTATTATTATTATTATTTAAAGAAAAGCAACAGAAAGCTTTTGTATTGACACGTATGAAGATGAATGTCCTACCATCAATTATATTTTACTATATACTGTATATAGTTTGTAATTGCTGTATTTTTTTTATATTTTTTAGAATAAAAAAGGCTCACGATATAGGAGATATACTACGATCAAATCTCATCATGTTATATTACATGTTCTCTATTTATTATTATTATACAAACGCTTTTGTATCGACACGTATAAAGTGAATGTCCTAACATCAATTATTTATAGAAATTTGATAATTGTTGTATAGTTATATATATATTTTTAGATTGTGAGATATTTTACGATCAAATCTTTTCATGACAATCTATCATTTATAACATTAATTTTATTAAAACGTTCGAGTTTTCTTTAGTATCGATTTTCCACATTATATCATATTACATGTTCTTTATAATCACATTTCACTATATATTGTATCCAAAAATTATTTTGATTAACGACTTTGTAAAAAGGTTTGACTATATGTAATAACCTCTCAATTTTAAATTTTGACTTATGTTGTTATTGTGTCAAACAAAAATAGAAGTGAAATTATATATTGTTTAGGAATTGTAATGAACAATATTTTTTATTAAAAAAAGATTTCTAAAACTTGATAAATACGATAAAGTATACAAGCTTCCATGAAGAAATCTTACCTAAAAGCAATAAAAAAATGATTTTTGCTTAAAAAGGAAGAATTAGCTTTACTACAACTGCAATTTATCTGTTTTTAATTTCAAACATAACCCAACAAATGTAATAATCAATCTTTTTAATTCCTAGTTATTTGTCATTTAACGTTGATAAAAATTAACTTAAGTGGTTAAGTAAAGATCTATAATAAATAAAACATATGTTATTTATTTCTTACAATATAGTCTATAATTTAGTTATTAGTTGATTATCATATACTCACACCGTTTCATTTAAGAGTGTAAAAAATATATATTTTTAATATTGTGATTTTAAACACTAAAACGAATACGTACTAAAATTAGTTTTTTTAAAAGTATTTTAATTTTAAACATAACATGTCATTCTTAGATAGAGTATAAAAATAAAATGAAACTATTAGAATTAAAAACTTTCTAAATACATAAAGATAATATTCTTTTCAAAAGAAGCTAAAAATATAATTAAGATATAAAATAAAACGAATGGAATAACACTTTGATAATCAACCTAGGAAATAAATTTAGAACCTAAAAAACCTTTGACTTTAAAATACCATATAAGTACACTTTTTTTCTCAAATTCGAGGGGAGTATAGATAGGCAGGGGGCTGAGCTACAAGCCTACAACAGAAATTATCGGAATCTATGTAAATTTTGAAGTTATATTTATAATAATAAAAAAATTATATATAAAAACAATTTATTGGATCTTGTTGAAACTTCAACGTTAAGTTGTATGAGTGAGTATAGTACTAGAATGTGTTGAGCTTTTTGAGAAATTCTCGTGGGGCAATTTTTTCTATTTCTACGAGGTAGAAATAGGTCATATATTTTATCTTTTTCAAATTTTATTGAGTATGTTATTATTTAAAATCTAATAAATATTAAATGATCAAGCTATGATTCAAAAACATAAATTTAAAATTTTGAATTAACATATGAAATTAGGAGGATGATTAAATTTTACATTAAGGTATCTTTATTTACAATTTAAAAAAGGTCAACTCCCAACGCCGTGCGCAACATGAACTTTTCAAAACATGGCAACTTGATAGTAACACATTTCCCAATTATCATTATCCCCATAAAGATTTATTTTATTTTCACTTAAACAAGTTATTTTCAAAAAACTATTTCACCAATATAATTCAAATGCTAAGTTCAATATTTGCAAGATCTATGTTAGATATATGTCATTGCTCACAATTCTAGATTAACAAAGCCCAAAAACAAAACAAAAAAGTCTTTATTTGGGCCAAAGACTATACTTAGGACTCATTTAGTTGGGAATAAATTATGAAAAAGTTAAATAAACATACCATCTAAGATATCATAATCTCTAAAAAAAATTACTATTTAAAAAAATTATAAAAATCTCCCATCGAATACATCCCTCCTATTAAGTAGTGTATCATTTGCAATGTATCGGACAACCAAAGAATGTATTCAAAAGCAATGAAAAGTACGAGATTTTTGTATTTGGGGAAACTTCCGAGATATGATGTAATTGACCCCAAAATATATGAGATTTTTGTACTTCATACACAAGCTATCTCACAATTAATTATTCTAAAATTGTTATCACATCCTCAATTAATTAAAATTGATCCCGGGATTAGGTATACTTATCTCCGTACTAGATCAGAAGCATCAGAGCAATGGATTCCATGCAAGACTCAATCCTGCTTTGATTACAATTTTATTTTGAACCAAGGGTCCAAGTGTTGAAACAATTTTTTCTATCTTATAAAAGTAAATAAAATCTGTGTATATTATATTTTATAAAAGTAAATAAAATCTGTGTATATTATATTTTTTTTACTCATTATTGTGCTAATAAGTTAAATAGAAAAAGATTCTATCACTGAAATTACGGTACAAAATTGAAAACAAATTTCTCTCTTTTTTCCTAACGATATTTTAAGTTCATTGCAGTAAAGTTTTTATTAGTCTGGTAATATGAGGATATATACCAATTTTCAAATTGGAAGTATATATGGATGAAAATATGTTTCTTAAATTTCATTAATTATATGACTTTAAATAACTACATAAATATAGTAGTAGACTCCTCATACAATTAAAAATTAAAATATTAGACTTTTACTACAATACAGAAACTGAATATTTGTAATAAATCTAATATTAGACTCATTATAGAGCTATACAACTAATTATTCTATAAAAAAAAGTATTGTAATGGTAGCAATTGCCACATCCAACACAAATAAATTAGAGGTTCAAACCTATATTTCACTATAAGGATCAAAAACAAATTTCATCTTATGTTGTTATATGTCTTCTATAATAATATTCTACTACAACATTTTAAAATATTCAGACAAATGACATCGTTATTAAAAAAAAAGTTGGTTCATATATTTATTTTTTTGAGTGGAGCAAGATTGTAGAGAAATAAAAGTTAGTGTGAGTGAATTTTCAATCAATTTCCCACAATAACTTCTTAAATAGTATCTTTAAGCACCTAAGAGATTGAAACTAAATGCAAGATCAATGAAACACAAATATGATGAAAGTCAATGATATTTAGGTCCATTAGGTACGATAATATGGGAATTTTCCCAACTTGTGGGAAAGCTACAATTAGTTGGAGTAAATAGTAACAATTTCTTAAAAAATCAATCATTCTATTGAGCTAAGGCAGCTCTGCATATGTTTTTAGACTCATACTTCATCGTTGTCTGATCTTTTCAAATCTTAATCTGGATTAAGAATTTTTCATGTCTAGTTTTATGTGAAAGATCATATCTAGAGTAGATATCGAATCTCATTTCTTATCATTCATGGTTCATTCCAATCTTTAGTAAGTCAAAGCATTCAATGAATTGTTGTGATTCTTCCTAAATAGTCTGGATTCTCCCGTCGAGAGTCACTTTAAAAGTATTACCTAAACTCATCCGACTAAATATGATAAAGCCGTTCCTAGGCCCCATTGCTAAAAAAATTTGAACAACTTATTTAAATTGAATCTCTGATAACTTTAAAGTTGATTCCAATGTTATTTTTTTTTAATTCTCTATTCAATATTTAATATTTACATTGAAACTCAACTATTTTAAATTTGTGGATGATCTTGATGTTTGATTATGAAGAATTGATGATTCTTCATGAATGGACAAGTCGAATGCGTGTTTCTATTATGAAATACATTGCATGGGTCATCAATTTTAAATGCACTTTACTATACCTAGAGCTGTCAAAATGAGTTTGGCCGTCCAATCTAACCCTTGAACTAAGTGGGATTGGGCCTATTTTTTTGGCTCATTTAAGAACGAGGCTTTTTAGCCTAGCCTCATTTGGCCCGCTAGCCTCGTAGGCCCAATCCGCAAGCCTCAGAGGTCAGCTTGTGGGCTATGAATATTTAAAAATATTTTTTATATATATTTTTAGTAGTGTTTTATTTGTAAAGTTTTTATCAATAAATATTTTTTTTTAAAAATAATCAAGTCTTTTAAACTATGTAGTTTTTTGTGGGAGGAATGGTGGAATGATCAACACTTTTCCGCTAAATCTTACGTTGACTATTATGTATTTTTGTAAGTATTCACCGAAGTGTGTGATTCATAAATGTATTTTTGTAAGTATTCACCGAATTGCGTGATTCATAAATAAAAATTTGTGTAACACCCCAGAAAATTTTTGAACTAAGACCCGAACCTTTCTTCATAGTGAGTGAGATTTTTGCAAGGAATTAAAAATTTCTTAAGTGTTAAGGTCACTAGATGTAGCACCTTGAGTTCCAAAAAGAATTGAATTGGAATTTTGCAAGTTAAGTTAAGTATGAGTTTTGGGTCGACTTCAAACAACCATAACTCCTAGGTCAGGATGAATTAGGTGTGCTACCAAATACCGTAGCGAAGATCTTTGAATTATCTTTCCAACGTGGCAGAGCTTGCTATGTTTCGAGGTCGGATGAGTGAGATATGACCTTTTGAAGATAGGTTGTCCAGTTAAGGAAAGTTAGCCGAAAATAGAGAAGGGTATTTTGGTCTTTTCCTTACCCAATCAGATTTAATTCGATTTTAGTAATATTTTAAGGGTCTAATCCTATTAGGTTCAGTTTTATAATCCTAAAATTAGCCTAGGGTTTTAGTTGAGAGTTCAAGAAGAGAAAAGAAGAGAGAAGAGGAGAAAAGAGGAGAGGATCAAGCGTTCGTCGAGATTCTTGCGTGTTGTAGCGGATTTTCGCCATGGGTTTGATCCCTAAGAGGTATGTAAGCTTCCATAGTGTTGGGTTCTTTCACCCACACGCCAATCATGATTTATTCAGCGTAATTTCGTTCTTGAAATTTAAAGATTAGAGTTCTTGATGAGTTCTTGATAAGTGTTCTTGAAGTTTCATTAAGTTTTGATGTAAGATTCTGCTTAGGTCAACTTTAAACGACCATATCTCTTAGAATATTAAGAGTTACGTGAGCCATAACCTATCCAATTAAAGGTAATTGAATCTACTTTCCAATCCCACCAATTTCACGTCAATCCAATATCTGAGTAAAAAGTTATGACTATTTTAGTAACCTATACAGTGCTGTTACGTATTAGCCGACGGGAATATATTGAAAATAATCGTTTGTCTTTTTACCTCCAAGAAAACCATCAACGAATTTCTTGACTAATTAAAAAGCTCAAAACAATCAGATTTTCATCTTCACTCATGAAAATCATAATTTTTGGCTATAGAGATTTTAAGAAACTAACTCGAGAATCTCAAGAAAGGTTTTCTTGATTGTTTACCTTCAAGCTAGGGTTTCAAGGATTCTAATCAAGTTCTTCTTCAAGTGTTGGACTAGTTCGTCCTCACGCCCTACCTCTACTTTCAGATCAGTAAAAGAGTAATCTAAGATACTTTCCCTAGAATTGAGTATTCTTGAGATAAGTTGATTTTGAGTTCTTGAATTCACGTTTCTTTTAAAAGTTATATTCCTAATGATCGAATAGCTATATTGTTATTGAGATCCTTCATATCATGAATCATAACTCTTGAATTCATAATTCAAATTCAAGAGAGAGTTAAGAGTAGAGTTCAAGAAAGCCTTTGAGTTCAATTGTGAATCCTTTGAGATCAACTATCGATTTGAACTAAGTTTTGAGGAAGTAAGTCAGAGAATGAGAAGAGTCACATACATGAGTTTCATAATGTTATGTAGACCTACGAGTCAAGTCGTTCATGCCCATAAATTCTTCATGAACTCCAGAAGTTGAGTATCTTTGAAAGGAGTAGTATCTTCAAGTTCTAAGTCTTGAGTATTGAGTTCCTAATACCCTTTGAGATTATATTTCTAAGCATGAGACTATTACATGTTACCCATAAAGTCTTTGAGTTGAATTGTTCATGCCCATAATTCCGCATGAATCCTATAAGTCGAGCAGTCTTGAGAAGAGAAGTATCTTTGAGTCCTTGAGTTGAGTCGTTCATGCTTATAATTCCGCACGAACCCTATGAGTTGAGCATTCTTGAAATTAGTAGTATCATTGAAGTTCTTGAGTTCCAAGTATTTGAGTTTTATCTATGGTTATTGAAAACCTTGCATTGAGTAGTTCATGTCCATAATTCGGTATGAACCATATTTTAAGAAGTCTTTTACAAACGTTTTAACTTTGTTTTAAGACTTAAGTTTTGAGTTCAGTAAAGAGTAAAGAGTAAAGTTTGAAGTCCTTTTCTTCAAAAGTATATGGGGACTAAGTATTCCCATAGAGTTTATAAATGTTTTCACATTTAAATAAGAACGGAAACTGAGATTTCCAAAGGGCATTCGGGCTAGTTTTCAGAAAAGAGTAATAGCTTTCTAAATGAAGCAAGCAGGGAAATTGAGATTTCCAAGATAGCCTTTGAGCTAAGTTTTTGAGCAATTATCTCAAATCAGCAGAAAGAAGTATGTTTTTTAAAACATAAGAGCTAGTATATTTTTGGGAGTAGTATTGAGCACCGATATGGGGGAGAGTTCAGACAACTCACAGCCCCCATAAACCATGTAGCCATCATGGGTAGAAAAGGGTCATACTTTTTAGATGAACCCTTTTCACATAGACTAGTGGATCCATTAGTAGTTCAGGTCCTATACCTTTGGCCGGGTATAGGATGCGCTGGCAGCGTGAGGTAGATCACTGTATCATCACTATAGCTCTTATGTGATGGTTGTCGGTTAGAGAAACTCCCACAGAAGTTATTGTATTTTTATATACATCAGTTTATTGTATTTTTATATACATTTCAGAGTTATGTTGTATCCTTGCATACACACAGATTTGACAGCATGTTTTTAAACAGTTTGTTTCTTTATATTGCACTTGTTTTAAATTGCTTTATATTGAAATGAGTTCAGTCATATTTAGTTGAGTATTCAAAGTTGAGTATCCAGAGTTGAGTATCCAGAGTCGAATATCATATCTTTGAGTCGAATATCATATCATTGAGTTGAGTATCTAATCTCGGAGTTGAGTATCTTATCCTTGAGTACTTCTGAGTTGAGTAAGTTTGAGTAGTTTTGAGTACCCTTGAGTATTCCTTGAGTTGAGTAAGTTTGAGAAGAGGTAAGTATGTTTCATTTCTATCAAGTTTCAAGCTTATGTTTATGTTTTAGAATTCCTCTTACATGCTCGTACATTCCACGTACTGAGCCATTTGGCCTGCATTTTCTCATGATGCAGACACAGGTATTCAGGATCATCAACAGGAGCTTTGTTGATACATCCGAGAGTTCGAGTTAGCTATGGTGAGCCTCCTTGCTTTCGGAGGATTTCATTTACCTTTCAATTATATTAGTTGTTAGGATGTCGTGGGTCTTGTCCCGACTTCCATCTTTATCAGTTAGAGGCTTCATAGATAGTCAGTATAGTTAAGAAGTCTGTATTATTCATTTATTTTATTAAATGTTTTAAAGACTAAAGTTGCCTTTTTATGGCGAGTTGTATATATTCTATTATACAGATTTTTCTTTGGACTTAAAGTTTGTATTTAAGTTTTATGAACTTTTGTTTCAGTTTTTAAGCTTTGTATGCTTGAATCAGTTTTCCGCTTGTAGTCAGCCAGGATGAGGGTTTGCTTGGGGACCAGCAATGGTCTTCGAATGCCGGCCACGTCCAGGGTGTAGGCTCGGGTCGTGACAATTTGTATGTATTGATGTCGTGTTCATAGACATCAACGTTCGATACTCTTTCTAAAAGAGTAATATTGTTCATTTTTTGTTGAAGGCCCAACCCGTGGCCTGCTATTTTATATGCCCTTTAATTAAAAGGATCAACCCGTTCCAACCCATTTAACTCTCTAGCCCGTTAGGGTTGAATTAGATTGGATTGGATCAGCCAATTTTGACAACTCTAACTATACCTACCATTAATTCTTTTTCCTTGTACTTTGGTCAGTGATTGGGGCATACCTTTATGGAAAAATTACTTAACTACACAACACTTCTTTACCTATTCTCAATATTTCCCTACTCTTTTATTAAAATACAAAAATCCCTTATTTTCCCCCAATTCAACTTAACCGGATACTTTATTAGTTTAAGTATCCGCCCGTTATTAATTAAAGTATCCGCCCGTTAATTAAGTATCCGTGCTGCTAATAACTTAATAATTTAAGTATCCGTCCGTTATTAATTAAAGTATCCGCGCTGCTATATTATGCATCCGCCCGTTAATTAAGTATTCGTGCTGCTAACAACTTAATAATTTAAGTATCCGCCCATTATTAATTAAAGTATCCGCGCTGCTATATTAAGTATCCACACTGCTACATTATGTATTCGAAAAACACTAAAAAAAGGGATTTTTGATAATTAATGAAAGAGCAGGGAAAGGAAGTAATTTCTTTTTTATACTATGTCATTTGCCTAATTTTTACCTTTATGTTATACTAAATTATCACGATTTACGTTCATCATATGTATTATTATGAATTTATAGATATAATTAAGTTGAGTTAGTCTAGTCGAAAAGTATTTTTCAAACTGTCAATAAAATTAATAATTCAGTATAAGTTTATGAATGTTTTCAATGTTTCTCTCCTAATTTAATTTAATTATATTCTCAAATATTCTTTATTATGTGCTACATGCTAGCTTAATCTTTTTTCATTAGCCAAACACGTGAATACATGTATTAAATTAAAAATTAAACTTTACATAATCTTTTTTTCTTTTTAACAAAAAGTGAACATTATAAGGCCGACAAAATATATAGATCTAAGGAAAATAAATTAACACGTTGAATAGTTGCATGGCCCATTCACCTCGATTGTGCCGATTTTGCCGCTACCCCACCCCCACGCAACTCACACCACCCCTACACGTTTTCTTCCCCTTTTTAATTTATTTCCCTTTCACTTCTCTCAACCTCTTTCGCCATTACCACCCTGCTCTCACGAGCAAAATACGGTAACCACAGGTGGTGTATTTATGGCTACCGGAGCTGCCGGCGATGCAATTTTCCGGGGAGTATTTGAAGGATCTATTTCCGGTCACGATCTAGAATTTTCAAAAAGGCCATACCACCGGAATTGTGGCTGTGCATTGCATAAATCGAGAGGGAACTGTTCTCATTCGTCGAGATATATGACTGTTTCGTATCCGATTCGCCGGTCGTGGAGTGAAGGATGTTTATCGTTGGTTGCGGCGGCGTCAGCGGCGGCGTCCGGTCATTCATCGCCGTGTTCTTCACCTTCTGTGGCGGTTGCCGATATCAGTAAGAGGAATTTGCTTCCGGTTAATGAAGACGTTGAAGATCTCGTTTTCAGTAAGGTTTAATAATTTAATTTTTTTTTCTAATTAAGGGAATAATAATTGCTGTTTTTTTTATACTTTATTAAACGAAAAAAAAAAGAATTAGTTGTTGTTTGATTTTATGGAGATTTGTTTGTTTAATGTGTATTTGACAGCAAGGAAGAAATCTTAAATTTTGGAGAAAATAGCTTTGAATCGATATTTTTATTTTTTTTGCTACTCACTGTCAATTTTCAGTAGAATTATTTCTTATTGAAATTGCTTTTTATATTGAATTATTCTCGTAAACTTGTTTATATATGGAAAAATTAAATGCTTAATATTACTGGAATCCAATATCTTCGTGAAATCTGTACAATGTATTTTGTACTTTTATGATGGTTGCTTCTGTTCGTATCACCTAAATTTTTAATATGAAAAATATTGTAATGTGCGATTTAAATTTAATTGAAAAATAAATAAATTATTGGGAGTTGAGTAGCACAGTGTATGTCACGCACTATACTTTTTTTTAATTTTTTATTGGGTATATTCATGAATGTGTCGTTCTCCTCTTATTTTATTGTGTTAGTTCACTTTTCTTATGTACTTACTATATAAATTATAGTATATGCCAAAATTAACTTCCTACGAATAATGTGGGGAGTAGTGAGGAATAAAAAAAAAGGAAATATTGTCATGTTGGTTGCATATTATTAGGAGTATCGACTGAGCAGATTCTCTATCTTTTGTCAGAGATTTTGGGTTATTTGTCACAACTTTTGGAATAAAAAATTCTTAGTAAAAAGTGTTTTTTTTTATGTTATGAACTTTATTTCTTTTTCGATAATGAAAAGATTTTGTATGTGTAATAGAAAAAATGGAAAAGGATCAAATATACCTCTATACTATTGCAAATAGTTTACATATACCTCTCGTTATACTTTCGGTCCAAATATACCCCTCATCCGTTAAATATTTGAATCTCAATTTTTAAATAGACAAGTGGAGGATTGAGATTAATTTGAAGTACCCATATCCTTTTGTCGAAACGAACACCCAAATTAACCCACTTAAACACTTTTAAGCAAACAAAAGCACAACCAACTGTTTGTCAAAAACATTAGTAATTGATTAGCTTCACCCAGTACATGAATTTGGTTTTTATAATTACTGTTTTCATTTGTTTTGTCAATCAAAAATACAAAACGTTGAAAAAAATTTCAAACTATTTTAAAAATAGTTCACTATATGTTATTCTTATTGAGTTCATTGTCTCAGTTTAATTCTGAAATTTTTTAAAGTTCCAACTGATATGGTGCTTGAAATTTCATTGGTTTCGATTCACCCGCTAAAATTATAAGGCACATTCGGTGGAGAAGTAGGAAATGAAATTGTTGGGTCTTCGAATCGACATTCATATTTATGGCCGAATTACTTCTAAAATTTGTGAATGGAAGTTGTTGTAAATCAATGGTATATTGAAAAAATTTTGGGTTAGTATTTTTTTTAGCTGAGATTTTCTCTTGGCGGATATTATTGAGCTAAATTCAGTTTTGGCCTTTTGGGTCTTTAAATTTAACGATGAGTTTAAAAAAAATTCTAAGTTATTCAATATTTTTTCACTGTTGACTCGTCAAAATTTCAAGTTGTTGAGATTTTGAAGTTGAAATTTTGACGTGACTGTGTGTGTTTGGATATTGAGAATCATCAACTTAGATGAATACGGTTATTATTGAAGCGGTCAAAATTGAATCGAAGTTTGTTATTTTCGTGGCATTACTCCATTGTTGTATGTTGCTATTAGAAGCTTCATTTGGGTTGGGTTATGATTTATTTTGGGTGGTTGTTTGGACAAAAAAGGATATAGGTACTTCAAATTAATCTCAACTCTCCACTTGTCTATTTTAATATTGATCAGGGGCGGCTCTAATAAATCGGTGGCTTAAAGTCAAATTTGAATGGAGGCCTTAAATTCGAATATATTTTTTTATGAAGTTTATTATAGCTAATTATTTAATCTTTCTTGAGACATAGTGCTCATAATTTATCAAACTTCTATTACTTCTTTGCTCTTTTATGAAAAGTTTATATTTTTTACAAATAATACTCAATATTTTAAAAAAAAAAATATGTATAACATATTTATTTATTTTTAAATGAGGCCCCTCAAATTTTGGGGCCTAAGGCGGTTGCTTTTTTTTCAAAGGGGAAGAGCCGCCACTGAGATTGATATTCAAATATTTAACTGATGAGGGTATATTTGGCCCAAAGTATAACGGTAAGGGTATATTTAGCCCGAAAGTATAACGAGGGGTATATGTAAACTATTTGTAATAGTACAGGGATATATTTGACCCTTTGCACACTTAAGTACCAACTACACAATTATTTATTAGCTCATGCTTATTGAATCTCTTTTATCGAAAAAATTATTTATATAAATAAAGGCAAAAATGAGTTTTTTTTCTAATTATACATAAATTGTTGTACTCTCTTAACATAAAAAGATGATTTTAGTGGAGCGGAAAAAGAGAATTAATTTATTACTTTTAAGTCATAAGTTCAAATCTCACGGGTAATACCATTTTAGTGTTTTTTTTCTTCTAAATCTCCTTATATAAATTTCTTATTTTATCATATGTTTACATGACATGAATTTGAATTAGTTGGCTGAGTGAATTTCAGAGATGGGATGAATATATAAAAAAAAAGTGCCAAGTTAGGACTTTAATTCGACTCTCAACGTTAAAACATCATTTTTCAAAAAGGGGTGGCAAAGTTGGACTTTAGTTTGACTCTTATGGTTAAAAAAGAATTTAAAAAAAAGTGGCAAATTAGGACTTTGGATAAGCATATGTTTGGTAAAGAGAATAATCTTATCCTTTAAGAATAATAAAAAGTGGATAGTGCTCAATTGGAACATTCAAAAGTGACTAAATTGGTCCGTTACTCTTCGGGACTGAGTGGAAGAAGGGCGATTCTAGAACGTGGAAAAGGGTTCAATGAATTCGAAAGAATTGAAGGAGTGTAAATGAAAAAAAAAAACTTTTACGATAGAAGCAATTACTATCTATTTCCAACTGTGGTTATTGAGATTGGACTTAAAATAGAGCAACATAATATATGTTTTAGTATTTTAGTATGCCTCTATGGTAAAAATGTACCTGCCAAGTATTAATTATAATTTAGAAGTAAGAGAGTGATTTTGATGTAACCACTGAACGTAAGAAAACATAATACTTCCATTTGTTTATGTTTTCATTTTTTTTTTATAGAAAGTGATTATAGTTTTAAACAATTTCCCCATTCATTTTGGTTGGAATGTGGCATTAACTAATTGATATAAGCTATAAGAATCCTCAATAATTATTGTGTATCTTTTTCATATCAAATAAAATAATTCTATTTACTATAAGCTTTTGTTATTCACGGACTTCACGAAAAGAGCAGAACCAAGTAAGGTCTACCATATACTCATTAGTTGTCATATTTTTGGGTTCTATGCAAGTCCTATAATAAGATTTTTAAGTCTATGTACTAACGGGTCGTTTGATAGCTGGTTAGAGTTATATAAATATTAGTAATGTAGAAAATAGTTACGAGGAAATCCATTAGTTCCACCTTCAGCCTTCTATGTTGCATATAATAACACATAGATTCCCTCATGAGAGTTTTTAAACTGAAAATCAAACACTATATTACTTTTATACATGAATAAGTTTATTACCTCCTAATCAGTTATCAAACGTGGTATTACTTATAAATGCATGAACTTCAAAAGCACAAATATTTCAATTTTAATTTTAAACATGTTTTGTCTTTAAGTTTACTTGCATAAACAATATGCGAAATTTAAGGCAAAATTTGCAACGTCACACGTGGATTTGTGTAACTTTAATCATGTTTTTTGGAAGTTAATTTTAAAGTGGCTAAATTTTTCTTAAAAGAATTATACTTTACAGCTATGACTTAAATGGGACCCCTAAAATCGATTATATGCGTATTTAGCCCTAATATTTGAGATGCTGCTACTAATTAAACATTTCATCACTATTCATAGATTAGAATAATTAAACATTATAATGCTTCAACAAATCACAATTAGAAACGTTTAACTCTCTAAAGAACAATAAGACAAGCTGTCACTCCCATTTCTGATTAACTAATGACTTTGTGGTCCTAATCCTCATTAACTTAATTAATCTTTCAAATTATATGTTTGTCATTATTATCAACATGATCTGTCAAAGTTGCCTACGACATTCATTTCACTAATTAAATGAAATAGCATCAAATCAAAATAAGAAAATAAAAGGTATTGGTTATAAGGCACAGTTAAAATATCAAGATTCATAAACTTTGACAGTGAATTCGAATCTAGAAGTTTAAATTTTTTGAAATAAAATTTATATATATGAAAACCACGTAAAAGTTTTTAAAAGACATAAAAAAATTCAGTCTAAGAAAAAAATCATGATTATCTCTCGATATTCCAATTGTGCTACATAAATTAGGTTGAATGGAGTATTAAAAACTATTCTATATCTACACCATTTACAAAAGTAGTATATACAAAACCTAGAGATCAATTATTTATTTATTTTTCACTGATATTTTTGGATTTTGGAACTTTAATTAACCGGAAAATTCACATATTCTTGATTATTTATTAATTAGGTAGATAATGTTAGTTGAGAAGAGTTTCCAAATGAGACTTTAGCTCAATTAGTTAATTATTTTATTCATCAATGAATATTTTAAACACCAGCTGGTAGCAAAGAGCTGTCATGATTTGATCAATTATCAATGCTTGGTGAAATTTGATTGCATTTCCTATTTATAATCGGATTTTTATAATTATTGTATTTGTGTGACTATAAAAGCTTGTCATTAAGGTAAAACATCGGAGCAGTTCAAGCTAAATTGTATTCAAATTAAAAAAATGTCGTTATTTTCTAAATGGACTAATTAATTAATAGTAAAGAAATAGTATCATTTTTTGAAACGAACTTATAAAAAAAAATAGCCATTCTTTTTCAATTTAGTACTTGACATATCCACGTAATAAAATTCAATATTAGTTTAACTTATATATACTGTCACTATAAAGGATTTTTAAAATCATGGCATGCCTTTGTCAATCGGACATCCCCATTGGACCGAGTTGCGTCGCTTTGGGACCCTTAATGGAAAAATGCTTTCTACGAAGAATTTTTTTATATGCAGGGCTCAAATTTAAGGCCTCTAATTAAAGGAGGAACAATTTCATTTGTTGCACTGTTGGTCCTGCTTAGGAAACTTACATCTAAATATACATCAGGTAAATTACCTAGTTATATAATTGTGTAAGAGGGAATTTTTTTTTTACACAAATTTATATAAGCTACTAGAACTCTTCATATCATTGGTGTAAGAAATTTCTTAACTTAAACTCTTTTCTTTTTTTTAATATATATACACGACTATTTTATTTTTTTAATATATATACACGACTATACTATTAAATTAAAAGTTGTTTCTTTATTATCTCATTTTCTTTCTCTATTCTACGAAATGACCGCACAATATAACTTGTGAACAAAAGCTCCAATAATAACAACAATCATGGAGTTTCATGACCATTTTTCTCAAGAATTAGCTCTACAACAACACCAACAACAAAACGTCGATGATGACGTTTCGGATCAGTCGATGAATTTCAACGTAAAGCTAAGTCAACAATATAGGGACGATGTCAATAACAACGAGCACAACAACAACAACAACAATAATAATAGTAACGTTTGGGATCAGAGCGAGAAATATAAAGCGGATATTTTGAACCATCATTTATCGGAACAGCTTCTTTCTGCACACGTGGCTTGCCTGAGAATCGCGACTCCGGTGGACCAGTTACCGAGGATCGACGAGCAGTTGACGGAGTCACAAAATTTGGTGGCAAAGTATTATGTTGTTGGTCAAAGTCAACGGTCTCTTGATGATAAAGAACTTGATCAATTTATGGTAATTTTACTATTTTTAAGAACTTGATCTATGGCAAATTCATGAACTTTTTTATGATGTTTAAGATTTAATAAATAGTAATAGATTTTAAGGGTTAATTATACATCAGTTGTTTTATAAGGTATTTTACACTATCAGATTATCTTGATTGTTGTAATAGATAATCTGTCTTGTTTTTAAGATTAAATCTCACAATTTAGGATGATTTTGGTGTAAAAATTGTGAAAGAGACTTCCTAGCTTGTTTTTGTCGGCAAGGATCAAACAAGTGTCCCCGTGTAAAAAGTCTTTTCCTGAAAGAAGTCATAAATAGATCATGTCCATTATTTATACTATTATTAAGTTATGTCTTATATATGTCTAGCGGATGGTGAATCCTATCTAGTATTTGAAATTAACTTTGAGTATTTTCTCGGTTTTCAAGAAAGGGTTTAATGGCTATAACTTAAGCTCTTAATATATATTTGTATGTACAAAAAGTACTATTTTTCGAATAATGTTCAACTGACTGACCTTCAACATACGTCACTATATTGAAGTTTCGATATTTTTGTGGTTGTTTCAAACCTCAACAAAGGAATAAGAGGGTTCATCATAAGATTTTTTGTCATTTCGATCGGTGTATATAATTTAAACTCTTTTTGTTAATAATTATGATGTAGGCACATTATGTTTTACTGCTCTCTTCTTTTAAAGAGCAACTGCAACAACATGTTCGTGTCCATGCAATGGAAGCTGTCATGGCTTGTTGGGATCTTGATCAATCTCTACAAAATTTAACAGGTAATTAATATAGCCATCTTTTATCAGTACAGGTTCAACTGAATTTAGTATTTTCACTACAAAATATCGATAGACATACTAATACATTTAAATCCTATGTTTTCGAAGAATATGAAGTTTATGTATTCATAGTCAAATATTTCTTAATACATATACAAAATCTACACAAATGATTTTGGGCTCCTATGGATGCGCCCCATATTCTTGATTAGTATTGATCCATATAGCCGACCCCAACTTATTTAGTACTAAAACATATATAATTGGTGATGTATCAAATTATGAACTCGTAATTTCATAATTACATCGAGTTCAAGACTACTAATACTTACAGATTGAACTCATCAAGTTTAAATTCTCGACCCGTGATAGGGGTAGCATCAGGAGAAGGTACAGGTGCAACCATGTCAGATGATGATGAAGATAATCAAGTAGAAAGTGAGACATATTGTCATTATAATGGAATTTTAGATGGACAAGAGAGTAATGGTTTTGGTCCTCTTGTACCTACTGAAAATGAAAGATTTTTAATGGAACGTGTGAGGCAAGAATTGAAACAAGAGTTCAAACAGGTAACAATTTACTATGTCTTTCTAGATTTAGGATGAGTTTTGTATGTAGGTTCAGTTGAATTCAGTACTTTCAGTTATAGATATATGTGTAGTTAAACATCTTGTGGTTGCGTCAATTAAAAAGTAGTATTCAATTAAAAAATCAAAGAAAGACCTTATTCCTTTCGACTTGATGTTTTCTTGATTTTTACATAAGGTTGATATTACTTATTTTTCGTTTTCCTTAAGGATATAATAACTAGACTCAATTTTTTTATTTGAAAAGAAAAATTTTGCTTTTATTAGCTGGAGTTCAAGTGTACTCGTAATTCTTTCTTAAAAAAAAAGTTGAAAGTTTGATCTTAATGCCTTTTAAAAACAATTTTTTTTAGAAAAAATATTTTAATAAGATAACGCTCGTTATAAATTTACTGATTCTAAATCTTGAATTATATTTTTTTTCTGTTAATTTTTTATTTTTTTTTGGTTTTCTAGGATTACAAGGGGAAGATTGTTGACATTAGAGAAGAAATTTTAAGAAAAAGAAGAGCAGGAAAGCTGCCTGGTGACACTACTTCTGCCTTAAAAGCTTGGTGGAAATCACATTCTAAGTGGCCTTATCCCACAGTAAGTACTACTATACACATTAAGTTACGGGTTCGAATTGTGAAATTAGCTATTATGTTGGTGTCAGTCGTCAATTAGGCGGCCCACATTATGCGCCTTCTTGGGGCACGGGCAAATGTAGACATTAAGTTACAGGTTCGAATCGTGAAATTAGCTATTGATGTTGGTGTCGGTCGTCAGTTAGGCGACCCACATTATGCGCCTTCTTGGGGCACGGGCAAATGTAGACATTAAGTTACGGGTTCGATAGACTAGCACTTGAAGTTATTATTGACGTAGAATTTAGAAACCATATTAAAGTTCAAATCTTGAATTCGTTTACGTTTTAAGGTGCAACCTTTCAGTATACCATAATTTGTTTTATTATTAACTAAAGAATTTAACACATAATTTATGTAAGATATGCTAGGCAAGCCCTAAACGTTGGGTGTTGAGCATGCTTAGGACGTACAGTGGGATGCTTAGGGCGCAAGTCTCACAAAACTAAGCCCCACACGGGCCATACATGAGTCTCGGGCGTCTTGTTAGAGCTCTCCCCCGGGGCGAGTCCCAACATTACGTGAATATGGAATGATTTGTGTATCGAACTGTCTTATTTTAGTGCATAAAACTTAACTTTCTTATTGTTTATGTTATATATAGGAGGAAGATAAAGCAAAATTAGTGAAAGATACAGGATTGCAATTAAAACAAGTCAATAATTGGTTCATTAACCAAAGGAAAAGAAATTGGCACTCTACTCCATCATCATCTTCTACACAGAAAAGCAAACGCAAAAGGTAGATTAATTTACTAATTAGTTAATTATTGTTACTCCAAATAAAATATTTTACTAACTTTATCCTAATATTTTGGTAAAAAATATATAGTGCAGGTGAAAAATCAAGAAATGATCACTTTACATGACAGGGAGAAGTGAGCATATCATGTATTAAGTGGAACTTGAAAGAATACGTTTGATACGACGAAAGTCATTTTCTGTTATGTAAAATACTCTCGATGTTCGATTAGTGAAACGGATTTTCAACTTATAAGTTGCGAGTGCATGTTCATTCAATGTCTCAAATTTTAGACTTTATATGTATATATACAAAAGTCGGATGAACTTAAAGTGTTAGATTTTGATTTAAAATGGTTGTTGTTTTGATGTGCTATACTTTTGTCTATAGGAAATCTAATATTTGAAGTTCTTTAGATTTTTATAGCGATCTCAAACTTTTAGTAATAACTGAGTTTATAGTAATTAAATATTCAGAAAATTTCTTAGTATATAAACTACGGAATAGGGTCAAAATTATCCCTGAACTATGCGAAATAGACCACTTATACCTTCCATTACATTTGGGATCAAAAATATCCCCGCAGTTATCCCAGGAGACCACAAATACCCTCAAGAGTTAACACCCCAATTTTTTTAGTGACGTGGCAAGCCACATGGGACTAATCCCTCCACCTAAGCATTGCCAACTAAGATTCACTACAAAAGAACTTGACTTTTAGTGGCGACAAAGTCGCCACAAAATCCCAAAATATTGCCACTAAAGGTTATGAGTGATTTTTAGTGGCGACTAAGGCTCCAACAATCATTCGCTAGTAAAACCTATTTTTTCTACAAAAAAATATGATAATTAATTTTCGATTGCGACCTAATTTTCTATAATAAATAACTTGCAATATCCATATTAAAAACATCCAATATTATTACGAAATATAATCAAAATTACTTCTCGATTCAAATCTCCTACTATATATATATATAATGCATCATTGTACATTTTATACATTTACATATGACATAAAAATAAAACATATAGTGTCTTCAAACTCCTACTTAATCGATATCATATTTGGTTTTTTAAAAACAATGAAGAAAAAAACACAAAATTAGAATTTAATGTTAAAAACTTTTAGTGACGATTTTATGGGCTTTTGTGGCGACTGTTGTTACCGCTAAAGGTCTAGTTCTTTTTGTAGTGAATCCTAGTTGGCAACACTTAGGTGGAAGGATTAGTCCCACGTGGCTTGCCACGCCAACAAAAATTTGGAGTGTTAACTCTTGAGGGTATTTGTGGTCTCTTAGGATAATAGCAGGGGCATTTTTTATCCCAAAATGTAACGAAGGTATAAATGATCTATTTCATATAGTTCAGGGGCAATTTTGACCCTTTTCCATATAAACTATAAAGTCTGAATAAAAGTTACTAGGGTTCACAATTTCACATGAATCAATAAATAACCCTCTATCTCCGTCCAATCAAAGACACATCCATGGATTTAAACTTCATGAGCTCGAATTGAGATTCCACCACAACTCTTCTAATTTATTGGAACAAAAAATTCATTGTTTATACGTATTTGATGAAAATTTATTTATATAGAATCCAAGTAAAAGCTTTCGAATGATAAGTACTCCTTTTATCTTTTATTTTTAATAGGGAGTATTTTGCCCTTAATATATAATTTGTGTCACAAATTCAAATTTAATCGAACTTCAATACCAGAGTGGAAAACAATAAAAAAGAAGATAGTACTCTAATTATATTAATAACATTTTCAATACTTTTAAAATAAAAAAGTGTCACAAACCATTTTTGCTCTGTTTTTGAGCAATAACAGGGACAGCGAACCTAGCTGAGAAATTACACAAAAGCCCATCTTCTTCCCCATGAGCTCCATCATCAAAATTCAGAGCATAACTCTGAGCATCATACTGAAATTGAGCTTTCGATTTCTTCGAATTACGATTCATTTTTCTTAATAAATTCTTCAATATCACCAGCCATGACTCTCTGTGCTCTGTTTCATGATCTTGTAGCAGAGATCTGCTGTGAACTTCATTACCTTTGCCCCAATTGAAACAGGAAAACTTTAAACAACTACACAATCCACATCCAGTTGGAGAAGATGATGAATCGTAGTAGTAATTAGGAATTTTGGTTTCTTGTTTGGAATCGGTAATGGGAATATAACTATTCATGGTACTCTTGGTTTTTCTTCTTACTCAGAAGTTTCGAGTTCAAATTCTAATTTCGAGCACTGAATGAGAAATCAAAAATATGTATGTAGGTGTGTGAAGACGGAGTATATATATATATATATATGTCGGCTTTTAATCAGAAGTCTTGCGTTTGGACCAAGAGGGCGGGCCTTTGAATCAATTGAATTCAAAATGAATATCGAATACTGAAAACGAGAAATAATATGTTTGTATGTGTTGGGAGGAGAGTAGGTGAAGGAGGAGAATGATGGGAATTTGAGAATTGGTGAGTGTTTACTTATATTGTATTTGTTTGTGCGTGTGGGATGTGTGTGTGAAGGGATAAAAAGGAAGTGAGAAGAGGAAAAGTGGTTGCAAATTAAAGGAAGATTTAAGAAATATTAAACCAATAAGAGTAAAAGGAAGGTTCCTTCTTTTATTTTAAAATAAATAAATAAATAAAATCTATTGTGCCATTTACTTTAGCAAAAACAATAAAAACCTAATTGGAAAAGGATAGTTGTTTTTGTTTTTTTTTTATATCCACATAAATAAAGAAAAAAAATGTGTGTGTCAAAAAAAAAATTATTTGGTCCGGAGAAATAGGTTAAAAATTGATATACACATAGCCAAATTATAGTTGAAAAGTCTATTACAACTTTCATTGTTATAATGGAATGAATAAAATTTCCTTGTTAAATTAAAGATCTCAAATTTAAATTTTAAATCATAGAAGAACATTTCTTTACTCCTTTTTTTTTGGGTTTGACTTAGATTATGACTAGAATAGATATATTATTTTGTAGTATAATTAAATATATAAAACACTTCCTAACAAAAACGATTTTATATCTAGAGAGAGTCCAATCAAGACTTCTGATTAAGAATGTATACCGTGTGGCCGGCAAAAAAAATATCTTATCAGTTAGGTATAGTAATTACCACAAGTCTTCAAAGCAAAGAAGAATTAAAACAGCGTTGACAGTATTCGTGTCTACAACGTGTGGAATGATAAATGAGTGTGTACGATGCAGTTCATTAATTAATTTTTTGCTTTCATGTTGACGTGACATATTAATATTTTCTTGAAAAATAATATGAAGAGAAAAATAACTTCAAGAGATCATAAAACGCTTGTATTGTTGACAATTTTATTTATGATTTATATATGTTTTTAATTTTTTTATTAATGTGTGTGAGTGAAGCTAGCCGGGTGGAGGGGTCTAATTATAATTAGGTTTCTTATTAATATGGATATTGAAATAATAGTAATTATCAAATATGATGAAAAATATTTGCTAGTAATAATATTTAAAAATTTATTTGTCATATTCAACATCCTAATGGCAACTCATGATGCTGACTTAGTTCTCACTTCCATTAAAGTAATGTATATGCTAGCTATTCTTTTGTGTCATCTTCCTTATCTATTTCTTTTCTTTCCCCCCTTTTTTCCAACATAAACTAATATCTTGAGATCTTATCAAAAAGTATGAGTCATAAAAGAGTCATATTCTTATCCAAATAGAGATTCTACTAAGATTTTATATATTCAAAATAGATTGTTGTATGGAGTGGAGTGCTGGTCAGTCAAAGCTTCTCATGTTTAGCAAATGCATATTGCAGAGATGAGAATGTTAAGGTGTGGTTATATTAGAAGCGATACAATTAGAAATAAAAATATTTGAAATAAGATGTAAATGACATTCGTGGTGACCAAGATGAGAGAAGCGAAACT
This sequence comes from Solanum verrucosum, assembly GCF_900185275.1. Taxonomy (NCBI): domain Eukaryota; kingdom Viridiplantae; phylum Streptophyta; class Magnoliopsida; order Solanales; family Solanaceae; genus Solanum; species Solanum verrucosum. The sequence goes on from NW_026020630.1 coordinate 3,578,900, forward strand.
GAGATAGTTTGAATATGCGAAGAGAAGATGCATAGATATACCAGTGAGGAGGTGCGAGAGATTGATTATAGAGGGTACGCAGAGAGGCAAGGGTAGACCAAAAAAGTATTTGAGGAGAGGTAATACAACAGGATATGACGCAACTTCAAATTACCGATAACATGATCTTAGATGGGAAGTGTGGAGAACACGTATTAGGGTAGAATGTTAGTAGATAGTGTAGTGTTGTCTTGCTTAGGATAGTTGATGCTTGGCAGCATACTACTTGTATTACTGTAATTCTTGTTTTTGATATTCATCAATATTTATTATTGTTTTCAATAATCTATCCAAATATATTGTGTATTGTATTTCGATTGCTGCACTATTTTATTGTTGTTGTTGCTCTATTATGATAGATTTTGTATTTGTTTTCTTGTGACATGTTATATTTTCTTCGTTATATTTCGATATTTTGTATTCATATTGATGAATGATTATATCTCAATGAGCATTGGGGAGTCTCTTATTAGTGCTTTCTAACGAGAGATATTTCATGTTCAAAGCTTGAGAGCGAGATATTTTTTTATTAAAAATGAAGGAATATTTAAAATCGAGCACGCCTCTATGGTTTCTCTACTATGAAGATGAAATACAATGCAAATAGAAATTTTCAAAACCAAAATTCAGTCTCTGAGTTCTGATTTCTTTCTCCCCTAAATTAGAGGTAAAACAAATGATTTGCGATGGATTGGTAAATATTCTTCAATTCTTAATTTGAATTAAACTCTCAAATTAACACCTGAATATGAACTCGTATTTAGTATGGAGCATTTTATCTCATAGCCTCGAGTTTGAGCTCTGAATATGAGCTCATCGAAGCATTTTATCTCATAATCTCGAGTTTGAGCTCTGAATATAAGCTCGGCGAAAGATTTTCTCCCATAGTCTAGAGTTTGAGCTCAGAATATGAGCTCGTCAGAAGCGTTTTACCTCCAAAGTGGGAAATCCCGTCCCAAATAATAAGCATAGCAACGCAAAGAAAACAGAGAAACAGCGAAAAAAGGCAAGAATTTTAAGATTATAAATCTATGTACAGAATCAAACTCAACTGTAATTTCATCTCTATAAAGGAAAAAAACAACAAAACAGAGTAAAATTACCACACAAAAGCACTTAACTTGCAGCAGCTACTTCCCTCACTGGCATGGATTTCACCGGCGGCGAAGGAGGAAGTCGAGAGGAGAAATTCCTCAAAGGAGCAATTTCTTCATTATCATCAAATCCATCTTCAAAATTCAGCGAATAACTCATCGGATCGTAACGGAAATCAGTAGAAGCGTGTCTTTTGTGTCGATTCGATCCAGTTCCGACGAAATTCAGAACGTTTAACACCTTATCTTTTAATTTTGGAAGGTTACTAGGTTCATCGTTGTTGACCCAAATCAGCGCCGGATTCTCATCGGACGATGACGGCGGCGGCGGCGGAGGACGGCGGTGAGGGAAGCAACAGGAGAAACAGAGGGAGTTTTTGAGTTTCTGCTTGAGAGATGGAGTAGGAACGGAGAAATCATCGTTTTCGTCCATTGGAGCTGAGAATTGAGAGTGAAAATGGGCGAAGGAAAATTGGGGATTTTACATAGAAAAAGACGAAAAGGGACAAATTGACCTGTTTTGGTTCCCACTGTTTTGTTAACAAACTTTGTGTGTTATCCTTATCTGCGGCTATTCACAAGTGGTATTGTATATACTGGATCCGTTCTAAAATAGTTGTTCACATTTTGATTTTTGAAAGTCAATTGAATTAATTAGGATATTTAAAAATTATACTTATAAATTGTAATATACAGAACAAGATGAATGTATCATTTGCTTGGACCAATTTAGGATTATGTGTAATTAGAGGCGGATTCAAAATTTCAACTAAGAAGTATTAAAATATAAAATTGTAAATTCGTATAGAAGCCAAGAAATATTAATATGTAATATATATGTAGGGATGTTCGTGGTTCGGTTTGGATCAGTTATTGATTAAAACCAAAACCAAGCCAATCTAAGAAGTATTAAAATATAAAATTGTAAATTCGTATAGAAGCCAAGAAATATTAATATGTAATATATATGTAGGGATGTTCGTGGTTCGGTTTGGTTCGATTTGATTCAATTTTTCTGGTTTATTCGGTTTGAAGTAATAATTTCTTTATGAGGAAGTACGTATCTCGATAGACATAAACCCTAGTACATGAACAATCCACAAAAAATTTATTGTCGGTTCAATTAAGCAATTAAGTGATACTAAAGTTATCATTATACGAACAAAGTGATTCAATTAAGAGAAAGTGTGACTATTTTTTGTGAAGATTGATAGGTAAAGATTAATGGATTTTGATGGATTTAGACTTGAGATTGTTATAGTTGGGTTTGAGAAAATGGTAGAGTAAAGACTTGAGTTAATTAAAATTTAACAAAATATTTATATTTTATTTATGAATAATATATAAATAACTATAAAATTTATATATCTAATTTATCGGTTCAGTTTGGTTATTTTTGCTGTTGTTTTTTAGTAAAACCAAAGCCAAACCAAATAATATCGGTTTTCAAAATTTAAAACCAAACTTTTTTAATCGGTTTGATTCGGATTGCGGTTCGATTTGGTTTTTTAACCATAACCATGAACATCCCTATATATATGTATAAAAGTAATTTTATTCTAACAACAAAATGTAGTTTTTTAAAGAGGTGTCGATCGTTATCCCTGTGGCTTCGCCATTGCAGAGGCGTATCCAGGATTTCGGTAAGATGGGTGCACGATAACGAAAAAATGTTTCTTAAAACATTTGATTTAATTATATAAAAAAAATTATAGTGCTAAATTTTTTAAAGAATTTTCAATGTAACACACTTGAAAATTTTGAAAGATTTAAGAAAAAAAACAAAAGAAAAATTAGTTGAAACATCACAAGTGTAACCGATAACCACTTAGAGAGGTGTTGCTTAAAAACAGAAGATAGATATAAGATTTAAATTTATATCCACTCAGAGAGGTGCACCCTATCATCATCATATTATTATATGATACTTTAAACGTGGATTCACATATCTATATTTAAATATATTTTTAACATATAACACTACTATATATAATCTAGAGAGGGAAGCATGGGTTCACGTGAACCCACGATGCCCTCTAGATACTCCCCTGTGCCATTGTGTGTGACAACCTAATGCAATTACCTTGTGGTCATAGGTTCCATTCAAAGTGTTTAGTGTCATGGTTTAAGTCTAGTGCAAATTGTCCTTGTTGTCGAATGGAAATCTTTGATCGTAATCTTTTCTATATCGTATCAATATTATATATTTATATATCAAAAGATTGATAAACGTTTTAACTAATCCACAAGGCGTCTATACTATAAAAGGTTTTGAATTTTTTTTGGGAAAATGCATAAGTACCCCCCAACCTATGCTCGAAATCTCAGAGACACACTTATTCTATACTAAGGTTCTATTACTCCCCCCCCCCCTCCCCCCCGAACTTATTTTATAAATAATTTTCTACCCCTTTTTGACCTACGTGACACTATCTTGTGGGCCCATCGCGTGTTGACATTTTTTTCAAGGATAGTGTCACATAGGCCGAAAAGGGATAGAAAATTATTTATAAAATAAGTTCAGAGGGGTAATAGGACCTTAGTATAGTATAAGTGTGTCTCTGGGATTTCGGGCATAAGTTGGGGGTACTTATGCATTTTCCACTTCATGAAAGAACAAAATAGTTAGTGTGCAACAATACCTAATACATTCAATCAAATGCAGGTTAAAAAAATATTTTACCAGAAATTATTATACCTTATACATCACACTAAACGACTTTTATATTGTTTTCTCAATGAGTATATCAAATCTAAATGTGACAAATAAAACTAATAAGTATGTCAAATTTAAATGTGACAAATAAAATTAAACGGAGAAAGTAATTCCTAAAATATCTTAAGGGCTAATTACTTTTAAATTAGGAAATGATTATTTGAACCCGTTTGACTCATGAAAATTATTAAATTCATAAGTTTTGAGCTCATAATTATATTTTAAACCAATATTCAAACTTCAAAAACAAATATAAAAAGGTAATAAAACTATAAATTGAAAAAAAAAAGTATTTCACCCAAATTTCATAAAACTAATTACATTATATTCCTACTCTTTTTCAAATTACAAACATCGCTTAAAGTTAAGGATTTCTGATACATCACGTTCTGATTTCAAATAAATCACTCAACTTCTGATACATCGCATCCTGATACATTACCTTTTGTTGATGCAAGACACATCTGTCTCAAAACATCAATCAATATCCTGATACATTGCCGTTATTGATACAAGACACACCTATCTCTATAGATTGCATAAAAGTGATGTATTTGAGAATAGTCAGAGTAGAATCTTTTGTATTTTTTCAAACGGTAGAATTTTTTAAAGAATATGATAAAAAAAGTTGTGTATTTTAGTAACATTTTTTTGAAAAAAAAAAAAAAAAACCTAGGTGGATTTTGGGGTGGATGGGAGTGGGGTGGGGTGGGATTTGCATTTCGCCATTTCCTGGGAGGTTCCCGGGAAGACGGTCAAAACTCCCAAATTCTTCTTTCCTTAATTTGTACGACATAGACTAATTTAGAATGTTTAGATCTGAACAAACATTTTAAAAAGAAGAAGAAGAGGAAAATTCAAAATCCCTTTGGATAATTTCTTGTTGTTCTTCTTCTTTCTCAGTAAATCTTGGCCTGTACATAAACCCCATATACAGATTGACTCAAATAACATACAAAGATTTGATTTTGAATGTATGAGATTGTAAAAACATGATGGAACTCAAACCCCTTAATTCAGTTCCATCTATAAAGCCACCACCAGGTCACAATCTCTTCCCAACACTCAATCCACCAGAAAAGACTCTAACTTTCCATAAATTTTTGGTCCTTTTCCTTACTTTTATAGCATATGCAGCTTTTCATGCCTCTAGGAAACCACCTAGTATAGTAAAATCAGTTCTTGGCCCTGAGATCAAAGCTCATAATGGTACAGATAGCACCATTGTTGCAACTGGATGGGCCCCATTTGAAGGTGCTAGTGGGCCACATCGTTTAGGGGAGCTTGATCTTGCATTCTTGTTAGCATATTCAATTGGGATGTATTTTGCTGGACATATTGGTGATAATATTGATTTGAGGATTTTTTTGACTGTTGGAATGTTGGGTAGTGGGGTTTTGGTGATTGCTTTTGGTTTAGGTTATTTTCTTGATGTGCATTGGCTTGGTTTTTTCTTAATTGTTCAGATTTTGTGTGGGCTTTTTCAATCTATTGGGTGGCCTTGTGTTGTGGCAGTGATGGGAAATTGGTTTGGGAAGGCTAAGAGGGGTTTGATAATGGGAGTGTGGAATTCAAATACCTCTATTGGTAATATTATAGGTTCTCTAGTTGCCTCATCTGTGTTGAGTTTTGGTTGGGGCTGGTCTTTTGTATTGCCTGGCTTATTCATTTTGGTTGTGGCAGCTTTGGTTTACATGTTTCTTGTAGTGAGCCCTGATCACATTGGTCTTGAATTGGCTTCGAAGGAGATTGAGATGAATGTGGAGGGAGTTGCATTAGTGGGCTCGGAGACGGGTGAAGTGGAAGAGGAGGGAGTTGTGGAACTCGAAATGGAGGGTGCTGGTGCAATCGGGTTCTTGCAAGCCTGGAGATTACCGGGAGTGGCACCGTTTGCGTTCTGCTTGTTTTTCTCCAAGCTAGTGGCTTACACATTTTTGTATTGGTTGCCCTTCTACTTAAGGCAAACAGGTACTTATTTCGCGGAACTTTTACTGGAAAAACTACTTCTTTTGTGATATGTGATTAAGTTTAGGATTGTTTCCTTTTTGCTTGCTAGTTGTAAAACACTGCCGTCCTATTTTCCATATGAATAACTTAACTCGAATGATTAGAACTTGTTACTTTGTACTAACATTGGAGTAGTTGAGAGTTGGAGACACATATGGGTGTTCATTTGCTTCTGCTAGAATGAGAATAGAGGTCGCAAAGCTTTCCCTTTGGCACATGAAACAGTTATGATGTTCAAAATTAGATCTTAATCTGCTGATTTAGTATGACTATTAACATGTATTGCTTTGTTTATGAGTGAAGTACTCCCTGTTCTATGTTGATGACCCAAACAAACGTTCGTTCTGATGTCCAGTTGTGTAAAATTTTAATCTTCGTTTCAGCAACTCCTACCATGGGTTGCATGCTTAAAATTTTGTTGTTATTGCAGTTGTTGCTGGTGTGCAGCTGTCTCACAAAAATGCTGGGATCCTTTCAACAGTTTTTGATATTGGAGGAGTCATTGGAGGGGTTTTGGCAGGAGTCACATCCGATATAATTGAAGCTCGTGGGGTTACTTCCATTGTGTTCTTGTTGTTATCAATACCTTCTCTTCTTTTCTATCGCATATATGGAAGTGTATCTATGTTTACGAACATTGCTTTGATGCTCATTTCTGGTGCACTTGTCAATGGTCCTTACTCCCTTATTACCACAGCAGTTTCAGCAGATCTTGGTACTCAGAGCCTGATAAAGGGGAACTCTCGTGCATTAGCTACGGTGAGTGCAATTATAGATGGTACTGGTTCAGTAGGGGCAGCTCTCGGGCCACTTTTAGCTGGATATATTTCAACAAGAGGATGGAACAGTGTGTTTGTTATGCTAGTTCTTTCAATATTCATTGCAAGCCTATTTTTAATCCCTATCGTGAAAAATGAGATTAAAGGTAAGCTGAACGAAGGGAAATGGCTTTGGATCAGCGCATTTAAAAGGTGATTCAGAACCTCTCGAAGGTAAGCCTACGAATACCTCTTTTTGAATATGAAAATGGCTCAGGATTTGAACCTTTGAAGTAGTGCAGCAGCTCCTATTCTTTTGTATAGATTCTTAAAGATCTCTATAGAGGAGTTCAACAGTAGACTCGCGAAGCTGTTATTCTTGTATGTCCTTTTCTGGATATCTCAATTTAGCTATACACATTTCACAGAACAGTGAATACTTGTTATATTATTCTGTACTATTTAGCTGACTTCGAGTATCATTTTTGTGCCTTTTCGCGTTTCTTGTAGCATGAGATGGATGTGTTGCTGTTCTGTTGAAACATATTAATGAAAGAAATTTATGTTGATGTATAATCTGAAACCTCATAGTTGCTGGTATATACCATTTTCTTACTTTGCATGTTGCTACATTCAATTGTGAACTGAATGTGTTAAACGAACTAGTAAGCAAAATAGACCTGTTGTGCTTATAAAACGCATGCATGGAGATTCTGTCTGTCGAAGATTCAAAAATCTGTGAGGGGAGGAGACGAAGAATGCATGCATGGAGATTTTGGCTGTCGGAGATTCAAGAATCTATGAGGGAAGGAGAGAAAGAAGGCACATGGTCAAAGATGCTTGCTGGCTATACGCATGTAAGCAGATCACTGTTATGTTGCTCGAACTCTCAAAAAAAACGTTGCCACACCATGTGCAAAGGTACTTTCGGAGGATCAAACACACACATCCCCAAGACAGCAGAAAGTATGAAAGTCATTTATCAAGGTTATTACCAACAAGATATTTAGTGTTTCAAACAAGTTGAGGTCAACTATATTAACGGGTTGTGATAGACTGACATCCAACACAAAACTAGAATCATATAATTGCTTTAATAATGAAGTAGTATATAACTATATATTAATCAATGATAATCTAAAGTTTATGCTACCACAAGCTGAATTTTAAATGTGTGCCCTTTCAGTAAAGGGTGCATACAATTGAAGAATGAATTATTTACAAATTTTTGGTTCAATGGCTTGCTCATTTCTCCCTCAAGCTTTTATTCCATCTGCTTCAGTTCTAAATTGGAACATTACAAGGTCTATCTCAGAGATATTTACAAAGTCGAATTCGTTCTCAACTGCTGCCAAAGTTAAATTTTTTGTACGCGATAGCTCTACCCTTCGAGTAAAGATTTCAGATTCTGAAGCCCCTCGGCAGAGATACACTTCCTGATTCTTGATCTTTGGAATACGATAGGTGGTGGTGGCTCGGAGTGAAAACATACCAGGACTACTGTTAAGTTGTCTATGGCACCGCGTTTTTTGGCCTCGTCTACTATTTCCTTGCAGCATAATTTCACATTGTTGTGTTCTTGCAGTCTCCTCCGGGCAAAATCCACTGCATTTTGGTTTCTGAAAACATCCCAAATTCCATCACTGCCGATGATCAGGAACTCGTCCTCCTTAGTCAGTGTAAGCAGTTTTAGTTCAGGTTCAGCACTCAATGGACCACCTTTATCAACTTCCTTCAGACCCTTGATGTGCCAGTTACCCAGTGCTCGGGTCACGCCCAACTGTCCATTCAAATAGCCATCATCGACAAATCCACCCAAGGACTCAACACGTGTTCTTTCATTGACACAACAAGGTCTGTGATCCTTTGACATTTCTATAGCCAGTCCACCTCGAGAGAGAACAGCTCGACAGTCACCAGCATTTGCCACGAGTAATGATCTGCCAATCAGATAATAGTACAGAAAGATAAGAACTAATACTAGACACTGATCTGTAGTTCAATGAAGATAAATTTGTAAGGATAAAGAATGAATGAAACCAACAAAATTCCCTACTTGAAGAACGATACAACTCAATAAGTCAGCGTATGGAGTTATCGGTATTTACTCAGATATGTGATATGGAGAAACTAAAGAAAGCTTCAAAAATACCAAGACAACACGCTGGTTGATTGAACCTATGTTGCTCAAACTCTTCAAAAATACTGTCGATTGTGTATCGGATCCTCCAAAACTATGCACATTTGGAAGATCCAACATGGGTTCAGCAGCATTTTTGGAGGGTCCGAGCAACGTAGTATTGGACTATAAATGAGAAAATAGTGAAGTATGACGAGGTCAATATGCAGGGACTGTTACCTTCCAAATATCATAGCAGTGAGTGCAGTTGTGCCTGAGGACAAGGCAGAATCGAGGGAGCATGAATTGGCAAAAGCAGCATCGGTCTCCAAAAAAGATTTACTGACCACTTTTTCGAGCTTCAAAGGGAAATCTGCATCCTCTACGATGATTCTTGGTAAGCAGTCGCGTACAAATAGTGCTGCTCCCGTTCCACCATGTCCATCAAAGACCTGTCACTAAAACCATTTGCATCAGAGGTCGAAGAATATCGAATACTAGATATGCTACGAATTTGTAGAAAGCTTGGCTTATTACATCTTTTGAGTTCTCCTCCATCTCTCCTATGGAAATCCTATTCTATATAAAGGCGAAAAGTGATTCTCAATTAAAAACTAGTAAAGTATTAGACAATATGTTTGGTGCTAAATGGGTAACTAATAAGATAAGTTTTGTACACCTGCAGGTCCAAGTGTCAGCTCCTATGCCACACGGCCACATAGGTAAAGATGCTTAGTGTACTGAGCTCAAGCAGCTTCATTTTCGAACACTAGTGACAAGTATAAACTACAATGTCTCATGGTTTTTGTGATTCTCTGGTGTGATTGGTTGGACTACAATTCTAAATAATTATGGTATCTTGTTGGCTTCTTTTTTATGTGAGCAGGGGTCATGATCGGGTATGCAAGATTTGAGAACTCTAGATCATCAGTCATCACTAATGCTTTTTATATAGTTATATTTGATTATTATTACAAATCTTGCGCTATTTTGCAATGGCAGAATACCTAACCCTCTCAAGTCTCACCCTACCCCCACTCAAACTTGGCAGATATTATTAGTTGCACATCTAAACTATTCATTGTCCTAATTCTCCCCTGGATTTGGCTATTTCATAGCATTTACCCCGAAATTCTTTTTATCAATACGACAAACAAATCTTATAGTGAGTAAAGAACAAATGCACATACTAGTAAATTGAGTAAATATTTAAGTACAAAAGCTCGTGATGCTCAATGAGTTTAAAGAACTTACTCCATAGAAGGAGATAGCTTCCTCATCACTAATACTATGACCAAAGTTCTTAGCCATGTCTGCAATACAGATGTGAGTATCTTCCATATCACGACGGCCTCCAATATCAGACCACTCTCCGGACCTAAGAGTTGGGAGGAATTTATTGAAGAGTATATGCTGACGGTCTGCAATAGTCGTATCCTCAGATATACTTTCCATCTGAAGAACAAAGGAAAGAACTTACTTGTAAGGTAATGAATAAGTTCATAGGCATGTCACAATCAGCTTAAATGTTATACTGCTGTTCAAGTGAACTTTCTATTTAGAAACGAAGCTAAAAAGAGTTATTTCAGCAAACAGTACAGAAGGAGCATAGGGACATGAAGGTGTGATACTACTCAACTATGTTGCTCAGACTTTCCAAAAGTGCTACTGCACTGTATCGGATCATCCAAAAATACACTACTTTTGGAAGATCCGACACACATATGATGTTATTTTTGAAGAGTTCATGCAACATAGCTACAATCATCATCAAGAATTTCCATCTATGAATAACTTTTGACCAGAAAGACTAATAACACCGTATAAACAGATGAAAAAAATTCTACCAAAATCCCACACTTCACTGGAAGAAAGAATCCCGAGAAGTGAAAATTACAAAAGATAAACACCCATAATTAATAAATAGACCATCTAACAAAAGTTGACAAAATCAAAAAGGAAAAGAGAAAGAGAAACCAAGAAAAAGACATGTTGAGGATAGCAAATAGTAGAGGAACATGAAAGCCCCAAGCCAGCATAATAACAAAAGATAATTGAGAACACAATTATTGTTCCTTCAAAGTACATCGCCGATAGTAACTACACCTTAAAAGAAGAAGAAAAATCAAATCTTGCAAGATTATTGAACAAAATCCCAAATTGACCAATTTCATTATGACTAACAGCTCTCAACATCCACTTGCAAACCCAAAAATGCATAATTACAGCAAGAAGTACACCTCCATCTATACTAGTTAAGAGTCAGCTATATCAACCCTTTATATCCATATACCAGAAAACAACTTAAATGTTGCAAGATTATTGAAAATTATTTCCAAATGGACCTCAACATTCATTTTCGAACCAAAAACATCTCTAAAGCATAATTCTAAATAAGCTGGAGTCAACTATATGAATCCTATCTATTCATATACCATAAAAAGATTATGTCTTGCAAGCTTATTGAAAAGATCCCAAATTAATTACACTAACAAGTAACACCTCTCTCTTTCTTTTGAGCCGAGCGTCTATCAAAAACAACTTCTCTACCCCCACAAAAATAGAGGTAAGTCCTAGGTACATCCTACCCTCCTTATATCAGAAACATCCTCTCTACCCCACAAAGGTAAGATGTAAGGCCTGTTACATCCTACCTACCCAGATCACACTCGTGAGATTATACGGGATATGTTATTGTTATAAACAAGTAACACCTCTCAACATCCACATGCAAACTAACTGGCGGAGCCAAAATTTTCACTAAAAGTATTCATAATATAAAAAAGTAAACACACGAAGAGATCAAGTGAATTCAACATCTACCACATATAAACAACAACAACAACACCTATGCTTCAAATCCCAAACAAGTTAGGGATCGACTATATGAATCACCACTTCTTCATTTAAGCTCATTTCATACACACATAAGAAAAAGTAAACACACGAAGAGATCAAGGGAATTCAACATCTACCACATATAAACAACAACAACATCTATGCTTCAATCCCAAACAAGATAGAGATCAGCTATATGAATCCTCACTTCTTCATTTAAGCTCATTTCATATATACATAAAAAAAAAATTGACCTTTAGTGTAAACAGGGATTCACATGAACCCCTTGTACCCCTAACTCCACCCAACCCAACAAAACTTAGCCCAACAGGTAAAAGAGATAAAATAAACACTAATACCTAAAAAAAAATGGAAAATTACTATATAACACATATATGATTAATAAAACAGATCCTTACTGGGAATGAATTTCTCATCACAGCATAGCTAGAAGATGAGTTTTTTTCAAATTTCTCTTTATGAGTATTTGGGAATTCACTTTCTATTTGTAAAGATCTGATCTTTTCACTGCAATCAGTCTTGGAAATGTCCAAATTCTCCATATCCTCACTCACTTCCTCTGAATCTTGCACACACATTACTGTTTATATCAGTTTTAACAGGAAAAAAAATGGTGTATATTTTTTTTTCCACTTTATTTTCTGCAAGTTGTTAGGTGATTAAAAGTTGCTGAAAGCTTTGTGAAGGAATAGAGAATATCAAGAATTGAAAATTTGATGAGAAGATTCTTGGAATATGTAAAGGGGTCAGATGGAAATTGATAAATCAAGATTATATATAACTCTGTATAATATAATGTATATATATATAATACATACAATTACAATATAGAAGAGAGACAATGAAAACTTGAGAAGTTTCCAGAATTATTTTTTTTTCAAGAAAAAAGTGGGGTGTATTACTGTGAGAAAGCAATGAAACAGGGGCTTTCCTATTTGTTTTTGAGGTTTTTAGGTGTATTTTTTTTTTCCTCTTTTAATTTTTGTTGGTTAGTATACTTTTTTTACTTTATGGGAAGCTTTGGGGGTGCTAGTGGGTTTTTTTTTCCTATAATTATAATTGGCATAATATAATAAGTTAAATTTGACTTTAACGGATAACTAAATATTGCAATTTTGACAATATAAATTTAGATATTTTAATTTGATTTCGATTGGTAATTAAATATTTTATTTTGATTTATTAGTGTTTTGTGAATGTCCGACGTTGAACGTGACACATAAATTTTGAGAGTGTTTAGATGATCATTTTGTAAGTTATAGTGTTTACTTGACGAAGTGAAGACGAATAGAGATATATAGTTGAAATGTTTACTTGTCACTTGAGATCAGATTTGAGTGTCTATTTATATATTATACGAATATAATTACTCATTGTCAAACTTAGAAAAGAAATAGAAAGAAAAAAGAAATATTATTCTCGATTGTCATCTATATATATCATGCTAATGTGTGATATAGTATTGATCAAAATTCAGTAATCACTTCGCTATAGTAATTTAGTTGATTTAGTGTAAACTTCTAATTATATTAATGTATAATTATACTTATTGTTATATTTGATACCATGTCCTTACAGTTAATTATCTTTTCGAACAATTTTGTTATGCTTAACTCTCTATTTTTATAATATAAAAATAAAATTTATATATATTTTTTTCGACTCTACTTATAAAATTACGCAACTTTGTTTACAATCAATATACTTGAGTTACACAAAAGGTAATTCTTTGATTGATAAAAGAGCAAGGAAATGACTCATAGATTCCACTTTTAATTTCATGAACCAAACATCTATTGAAAAATGTATATCAACTAAATATAACAGAACACATATTTAAGTATATATATATATATATATATATATATATATATATATATATATATATATATATATTAATGCAACTCTAGAAATGAAAGAGTAGAAAATAAAAAAAATAAGAAAAAAAATGGGGAAAAGAGTAATGGGATGGTATACCTAACTTAATGATATACATTTATGATATATGAAACACGTGGTAATATTAAATTCCATATAAAAAAATTTAGCTTTTCAATTGAGTGATTGTCAACTTGCTATTATTCATAAATAATTAATGCCACATTTATATCCACATAATAAACGTGTCAAAGAAAAAAGTTCATTTGTTTTCTTTTTGGAAAGGAGAGTATGACAAATCAAATTTACATAAAAAAAAAAGTAGTACTATATAATTATTCTACTACTCCCTTAATATTATTTTTTCGTTTGGAACAAAATTCTTTAACGTTTAGAGTTAATTTTTGAGATTGAATAAGCTATAAACTTATTAGATCTTGACACATAATTTATATTGCACTAATGTTGAACCTCTCGTGTGTATAGCTCTAAGCATGTTCGATGGTTTAATTAGAAAATTCGCATAGATAAAGTGTAATATTTATTTATATATAGTTATCGTCATGTATGATTTTCACATGATCGTTTTTAGTACTTGAACAATTTTATTGCCTAAATTAGATTCAATAATTATTTTTTCGCTCTTTTTTTTTTTGTTACGAAATAATTACAAATTTACAAATCATTAACCTAATTAAGAGTAACGTGAACTTAGAAAAGTTGGTACGTATACACAACTTATATAACTTAAATTTATATTTATCAAAATGAAAAATAATAAAGCTGTTGGAGACAAGTAATGTTGCCCTTATTAAAAGTAAAAATGATTAATTAAGAGTCAAAGTTTGCTAATTAGCCAGTGTGAAAGCAATTAGATATGATGTAACATAAGATTTTCTCCATATTTATACATGGGAAATGAATTATATTATTGGGCACGAATTTGGAAAGTGATGTAATTATGTATTTTTATAACTTGGTATAAAAAGGAAGAGATTACGATATATTTATTTTTTTCTTTTGATGATGCAAGAAAATGACATTAGATATTTTTGTAACCATAAAGGAAAAGATAGTGAAGCACTTTAGAATTCTAATCTTTGAAACCACACTTGAGGTCGCGGTGATGGAGTATTAAGTATTTTTTTATTTTTTAGATATAAATCTCATATATTGAGTTTTTGATATGAAATTGTTATTATCATGGAGTATTTTATATTCAATGTGAGATTTCTTGATGCAGAATTGAATTTAGTCTGTGGCTATATTACGGGGAATGAACATTGAGTGGGAAACAAAAATAAACTAAAAAATATGATAGAGTGGTTATTAAGTATTTTTTTATTCTTAATTAGATATTTCGAATTAGAATTTAAGAGTGGATTTACAGTGTGATTTTTTTACGCCAATTCAAATTAGTTCAATCAAAATAAATATCGAACACTGAAATTTTTTTTAAAAAAAAATTCTAATCTTGAAAAATAGGAAAAACAAAAAAACTTTTTGTCATGTTAGATGGTCCATAGCCTAGTCAGTTTTGATTGATGTCTACACAACAAACAAAGACTAAAAGAAAGGTGTGGATTCCTTTCTCTCATTCCCTTTTTTTTAAAACATGACTTAATTATCATTTTGAGGAATCAAAACATTTTTTCTTAATTGCGATTAAGATTAAATATAAACACTAATTTATAGTATTTTATGTAATTTTAGATGTATAATTATATCTAAACTATACAATATCTTTATCGTAGTATACACAAAAAATGAGTCGTGTGACCTTCGTGCATCGAACTTTGTCACTTCTATTTTCATTCCATGTGACATTCTTTTCTTTTAATTTCTTTCAAAATGAATAATACTTTTTAAATAATATAATTTTAAATTTTTTATTTTATTTTTAATAACATACTTTTATTTATAGCAACAAACATATTGTAAATTGTTAAATAACATTACATAATATTTTTTTAAGAGAAGTATTGGAAACACCATTAAACTAGGAACAAATTATTAATTTCATTTCTAAATTATTAATAGCCTTAAAAATATTTCTCTACTTAATTAACTAAACTTAAATATACCCCGATATTTTTTTAATTAGGAGCAAAGTCCAAATCAAGGGGTTTCCATTGCTATGGGAATTTAGTCAGCCCATTAATAAATAGTACAAGAATCTCTTTTTGTTGCATTAAATTGGGGTGAATGGTGGAAAATGTAGTTGATGGAACTTGACGTGGCCCAATTTTTGTCCAATTATTTTGGTGTATTTATAACCAAATATATATAAAGCTAGAATATCAAACCAAAAAATAGAGTTATTATATAATTTCATTTATTTCTTTTGTGACCTTTTGGCTTTAAGGTTTCTATCACAGATTCTATGGTGTCTTTCATCATCTTACATATTCTATATACAACTTACATATGGTCTCTTCTTCTTTTTTACCAAAAATTGTAAAATTGGTGAATATTGATATAATTCTTACAAATTAACAATGTTAAAGTAACTTTATAATAGGAAATGAAGGTTCATGTGTAAGATAATATTCGTTTCGCTCTATTTTATATGATTTAGTTTGATTTTGCGTGAAGTTTAAAAAACAAAAAATATTTTTGAAATTTGTGGTCTAAAATGAGTGATAGATGTTTGTACAACTATAAATCATTTCATTAAGAGTAAAATAGACATTTTGAAGTTAAATTAGTACTAAATATAGAAATATATCATTTTTTTACAACGGACCAAAAAGAAAAATTAGTTATATAAATTGGGACAGGAAAATATTGTATTTTGAGTCACAAAACACGATCATTTTACGCCCTTGTTAAGTAAACAGTAAGAGATATCAAATAAGCGGATTGAATTGAATTCGAAAATATCAAAATAGATTAAGTTAAAAAATAGACGATGCTTGAGCTGAAACGAGTTGGACTGAAATGAAATAAAAATTAGGTTAAAACCCAACCCCTCAAAGTGACTATGACAGTGTCACAAGCAATAGTATAAGAGCATGACCCCCCACTCCACCCTCCACCCCCAACCCCCACCCAACAAAAAAAAGTGATTATGACTCAATCATCAATGTATTATTATTAATAATAAATAATGATATGAGAGTATAGTGCATGGTATTTTTATGTTACAAAAATCTTCCTAATCCTAAAAGAAGGGCAGCATTTCTGTACATTGTCGTAGCTCCTCCTATTCCTTCTTTTTTAATCTTCTAATAATATCTTTTATTTTTCTCATTTTATAATACTTACTTGTCTATCAATTTTGTTGCCTTATTTATATAATATTACACTGAATATGATTGTTATTCAGTTTATCCATGTTAGCTAGGGGAAAAAAATTAAAACTATAAGGTCTCTCTATGAAGTTTGATTTAGGCTCAAATCTTGTTGAAATTGCCCTAACGATTTGAAACCCGGGGAATAATAAATCAACCTCTTTATTTTTCTCCACTGTAATGCTCTTTTCCTATACAGTGCAAATTTCATAACGTAACGTGCAACTAATCCACACATAACATATCTTAATCTTGGAGTTGTGGTAGAACTAGAAGTAGAGGTGGTTTTTATCATAAGTTTCCTATTTAATTATTCCAGAAATCAGTGATCAAGAACTACTTAAATCAATAAACAAACATAATGAAAATCCATTGAATTTGAAGCAATTTCAGCAAAGTTAAAGTATTAATGTTAGAGGGAAGCTACAAAATTGCTTTTGTTGAATATTACATAGACATGATTTTTGTTTTATAGATGATCCTCCTAATTAATTAAAATTCCTAAGAATTTTAAGTATCTCAAGAAAACAAAAAATGAGGAATATTAATATGCTAGCTAGCTACAAGGAAAAGAAGGCTATTTTTTGCAAACTATTTAATGGTGTCTAGGTCTATGTCCTCTTGGGCCATAATAATCTTCATGAATATTTGGTAACCAATGGTGTGTCTTTTTGGCTACTTTTGAAAGTCTTCCTTTTGTGGTCAATGATGAACAATGGCCATCTTTGCAAAGAGGACTAACTTCTCCAATAACTCCTTTACTACTTCCTATCAAATTAGTTTTTTCCTGCATAGTAAAAATAATAATATTATTAAGACATATTATATAGTAATTAAGTTAAAAATATATTTTCTCTTAAGCTTCTAGATAAGATAATCATACATAGAGATATATATAGTCAGGACTTTTAGTTTATAGGTTTTGAAACACAATTTTGTTTTACCTACTTGTTTGTTATAGTTACTTTTACATATTAAATGATTTTTTTCAACACAAATGAGGAGTTTTAGACTAAGCTAGCTATTGGGTTCTATTGAATCCCGTAAGTTCCACCCCTAGTCACACGACTAACATTTTATATACACCTCAGTCTAAAAGCCATAGAGAAACTAGTTTTTTTATGTTACATGTTTGATTCAAAAATAAATAAAAATTAACTACACGACGAGACATGCATGTATAAGATTTTAGATGAAATAATCAGAGAACTCGAAAATATTAGCACTAGAATTCTAGAAGAAAATGTTGTATATATTCTCACCTGTAATTTATGTCCTTTCTTCAAGTGTCTACCTTGTGCTTCATGGATTAGAGTGGATAAATAAAGTAGAAATATAAGTAGCATTACTTGCTTCATATCTAGAATGGTATAAGAGAGATTATATCTTTTTGGATGATGAGAATATAATGATTAGCAAAAGTTGATAGAATTGGAACTTTCTTGAGGAATATATAGAAGAAATGGTGAGTTTCTAACTTCAAATCTTTAAGATATATATTGGAGTTGAATGGTGAGTGACAACAAATGGAGGTTTTGGTTTTATATATATACATAGAATTAAAGAATGACAAATCAAAGTCTAGTTCTAGGGGACCACGAAAAAGTTTATTTAACATGTTACTATTTTATTGAGGTTTATATACACGGATCACCAGGTGTGTTTGGTTGAGTAGTAAGTACTTCTTCTATTCTTCATTTTTAATAAAAGGTTTCGAAGTTAAGTTTTAGATATGAAGTCGCTTTTGATAAGAAGCATTTTACTTTCAGTGCCGTACAAATTTAAGTTATACATATCATCACTTAAAACATATATTATACACTATCAAAAAGGATATTTACGCGTTAGACTCCTTAAAATGTGAAATTTGTAATCTTAAAATCAAGATAAATCATCTTACTACTACGACAAATAAAAGTTACATAATAATATAAATTATCATCACTCTGAATATATATATATATATATATATATATATATATATATATAACTTAAGCTCTTTTTACATTATATGTAAATTTTAACATGAAATGACATTGTTTAATGAGTATAGGTCAAAATAAGAGCCTTAGAGTAACTAAAACTTATATAGGTCACTAATTTAAATTGTGAAATCAGTGATTAATAATAATATCCCAACATGACAACTCATTGGAAATGGAAAAAAATGTAAATAATGTTTCTCTTTCTTTTATACTATTTCCATCACTAACAACTAACCCAACATTTACTAGTTGCTAAGATTATGGAGTGTTTCCCTTGTTAGTTTGTCTACTCATAAACCAAGAAAACTAAAACTTATATTAGCTTTCAAGTGGAAATATATATAGCTACAAATTGGCAAAAAAAAGAAGTTATACAAGTATTTGTGTGGAACAAGATCTATTTTTTCCATTGTATATTACACGGAGGAAAGAGAATGCTAAGCTGAAGAGATAGTAAGAATCGAATTCACACATGTAATTTGTAAATTTTCTAACAACTTCTATCATTAATAATAATATCATTAATCCTATTTAACGATGAATTAGGAGGAAAAGTTAGCTATCAATAATAATTTCGTTGCTAATTTCTATTTATTTTTTTAGTGATTGTAATTGAATAAATATGTACTCCTATCTCCTACCATAGTAAAGAACTCTACCTTTTGTCATATTTTTTTTCAAACATTAATCATAGCACAATTTTTGTCAATCTTTCAATTGTCTCTTGATTTGCCAAGATATAGCTAGGATTTGATGGATCAACTTCAACACATGCATAAATTTGACATCATAAAATTGGAGATATCCTTATTCTTCTTTGGCAGATCTATATAGATAATTGTACAAGTATTTCCCAATTTTCATGATTAATCAAATCATGACATCATGGATGTACAAACTACTCTTTCTTTCTTAATTAATCGGCAATGAAATAAACATGAGTTGTGAGGGAGTGACAAATACTCTTTCATTCTTAATTAGAGGTTTCAGGTTTGAATAATTGAGTCCCCACTTGATATGGAATCACTTTTGTTAGAAAGCGACCAACGTGAGACATTTCAATACGAATTCAAATTTAATCGAATTTTAATACAAATATCGAATATTGGATAATAATAATTAAAAAAAGACATATCAATTGGATATTAATATGCTATTAATCAATTATCAGCAGACAAAGAAACAATGTTTTTTTCCCTAGGAATTGATAAAAAAAAAAATTGGACCACTTAACAGTAATTATTTTGGGACATGTTTTAGGAATGTTTCGACAATAAAAAACAGCAACTAAGCAATCTAATGTGGGAAAATAGTTGGTTTCCACTTGAATGAACTAATTGAACACTAACATACAAACTTAAAATTTTAGAAATAGAAATTTGGGTATTTTAATTAATCTCACCAATTGGTGAACTAATTTCCAACTTCGTTTGACTTTAATTTTTGTAAATCAATTCATAACAACCTAGTAAATTTATATTCATTGTTTTTCAAAGATTGACGTCACCTTTTATTTTTGGAGTTTCAGGTCATGAAACAATAATTCAAGATTATCTCAGTTTTCATGTGTATTAATTCATTAAATTTTTGAAGTCAGACCATTTTTTGTTTGGCACCAAATTTTGTGGGTCCATTCGTAACGACATATTCATTGTTACTCAAGTACTGACATCACCTTTTGGGAGTTTCGGAATCACTTCAAGATTATCTAAGATTTTCATGTGTGTTAGTCCATAAATTTTTCATAATATATTTTTTTAACTGCGTTTGATCCCAAATTTTGTGGATCCATATGAAGCGACTTGGTGAAAGAAACTCATTGTTTCTTAAGGATCGACCTCGCCTTTCCCCCCTAGTTTTTGGTTCATGAAACAAAAATTCAGAATCATCTTAATTTTTTTGGTATGTATAATGTATTAGTTCATAATTTTTCGAAATAAGTAAGACAAAAACTTTGCTTAATAAATTTTCTGAAGTAAAGGCTATTTCTTAAAAAAATTGGCCAAAAGATCAAGACCAACCTATTTGTGAATTTGACCCCTAATTTCCTGGTTAATGGGCCGCTCCTATCAGACAGAGCCCATTTGCTAAAAGGTCAAGAAGTGGGCCGGCTGCATTTCATTTTGAAAGTGGCTTCAAGTAATTAAGGTACAATGCGTTTGAAGTTAGGCTTGATAGTTTCGACTTAGACATAAGTCGGAGATAATCAAGTTTAACTTTAGATATAAATATTCAAAATTTGAATAGCTTAAACAAATTCATTCACAAACCTAACTTTAAACTTGTATATAGACAAATTCAATGTTTAATTTTATGGTTCCAACAATTATGACTTTTGGCATTGATATACAACACATTTCATAGATTTATATAAAAAATATTGAATTCAGATAAACTCAATTTTAATACTCTACATCCACCTTTAGACATGTATGTGTGAATTTTTTTTGAATTTTTAACTCGCGAGTCTGAAGTTGATTGTTGTTAAAAATTTTGTTTGTCCTTTTTATTATGTTTTATTTACAAGTTGCACCGCCATGAGAATAGTATATTAGGAAGAAAGTTAAAAATGATGTAGAAATGAGAGCCTCATCATGTGGAGAAGTCAATTTAAATACTCCTATGTTTTTTTTGAACTCAACAAAATACAGAGATCTGCCCTCGTGTGCCTCAATAGCTGATTCATCCTTTTTGTTCCTCTCTCAATCTTTGACCTTTTATTTGACCATCCGGGATCGTTTGATAGCTCGTTTGACGATAGATTATATTGGTACTAAATTTTGTATAGGTAACATTATATTTGGTAATTGATTAAAAGTTAAGTTTTTTCATGTAAATTAATATTGTGTTTAGTTTGTAATTTAAAAGCCTGTAGAATTAATATATGTAATAAGTTATGAGGAAATTTACGTATTATTTTATATAGAATAAAAGATGAAATAACTACATATTACAATTTACATTACACAATTAAAGCCAACATGACTAATTAATACTTGTCACAAATCCAGAAAAACCATCAAGATTTCTATATGAATTATATGTCGTTCATAAGTACTAAATTTTTAATGAATCAACTATAGATCATCTGAAATTTTCTTTAGCATAATCAAAAATAACATTTACGTGATAAAGATGGATCAAGAGATCATAATCATAATTCATGATTCAATCATAACATAAAATCATCAAATTATTATCAAGGGATGAGAACACCAATGATTTTTCTTTCATTTTAAATAGTATAGCTGAGGGAAAATAATAATTAAAAAAAAAGTAATTAGAGTGGACTAATTACAAAAGTGGGTTTTCTTGTTTTTACTTTGCTGTAAAGTTTTCAATCTCCAAGATAACATCTTGATTAAAGCATAATGGTGCAATAAACAAGGCTGTTTCTCAAAATTAGCAAATAAGAGTACACATTAATTAATCATGTCATTAATTTGTCTAACTAGTGCTACATGACTTGTTTTCCTCTCTCAAATTAAGCCCATACCATTAATTCTATGTATTGCTATATAATATAAAACAAACTAATTACTTGTTCATTAACTTATTCATTAGTGGAGTTGTTGTTAATTGTTGTGTTGCCATGTTAACTTCCCATAATCTGAATTTCCTCGTACATGTCTTGTCTTTGTTTAATTACTTCTGAAAAATGAAACTAAGCAAGTTACGCAGATGGATGATTTTCATTTTAGATAAAATTAAACGGTCAAAAATACATTTAAAGTATCTTAAAAAAAAATAAAAAAATTCATAGTTGAACTATCAAATAACAAATATGCGAATTTTTTACTTGAACTATTATTTATCAGAAAGTCAAAACACACCAAAGATCCCAAAGATATAAAGATACAAGAATCAAAAGACAAATAAATAAATTGCAAGGTAGCTCATAATTCAAGAAGAGCTCCTTTAGTTTAGGGTTTATTAAGCTCTCAACACAAGGAGATAGAGAAAATTTTGTATTCAATATATATGGGGGAACAAAGTCCATGTTCTCTTATCTTACTCTTTTTTCTTTTTTTTTCATATTTCTTTGTCTCTCTACATGTTAATTAAAATAATTTAAAATCTATGATAGCTAATTAATAAGTTTTTACATAATTAATATAATTTAATTTGTTGTAATATGTTTGTCTTATCTTTTTCAGGTTATTAATCTCACTTATTATTGTAAATAGTTTTAGTTATATTTTCAATGATCTTTATTGTAACAGTGTAAAGATTCTACATTGCAAGTATATAAAAAAGTTAAACCTTATAGTATAAATTATAATTAAGCTCAGAGACAAAATGTTGTGTGTATGTACCCAAGGAATAATTAATTAATATATTTTCCATTTTCTCTGATCTCTTGTGATTCTCCTTAAATACACTATATCATTAATTCCATACTATAGTTCCCTTCTTTCTCCAATCAAAACTTAGATATTCATGTCCATTGGTCAAGTGTTTGAGTCTTTGGACAACGTCGGATTCAGAATTTGAAGTTTTTGAATTTCTACGACAATCTTGAGAGAATAATTGTTTATGTGATTATGGTAAGGTTTGGTTCCATTTCTTTCATCTTCTATGTGATTATATTGAATTATTCCTTAAACAAAACAATACTTTTGCTCCCTAAGTTTCTTTATTGATTAGTATATCAACATCTACTAATTGATTATATTTTTGTGTATAGGGAATTCAAAAGCCATCATGGTTGAAAGCTCTTTATGTGGAGAAATTCTTTGTGCCATGTTCAATTCATGAAAGTGCAAAGAAGAATGAGAAGAATGTTTGTTGTTTGGATTGTAATATTAGTATTTGTCCTCATTGTGTCACTTCTCATCGTGTCCATAGATTGCTTCAAATTAGACGTTATGTATATCATGAGGTTGTTCGATTAGAAGATATAGAGAACCTTATTGATTGCTCCAATATTCAGGTACGTTATTCATTTAAAAGATAAATACTATTAGAAAATCGCTAATCTATGATGGAAATTTGGCTTGTTGGTAACGTTTCCGATGACTTTTCCATTCTCTGATGAGCCAAATTCTGAAAGGACGTCCATTGAAAATTAGCGATTTTCTATTAGTAAATTGCTTTATTTATTGTACTTTTGCCAACAATATAATGTTCTTGATTGTTGGCTTTTCTATTAATAAGAATAAAAATAATGTTGTTTAATTATTTATAATTTTGCTAGGCATATACAATAAACAATGCTAAAGTGGTTTTTATCAAGAAGAGGCCTCAAAATAGGCAATTCAAAGGAGGAAACTATTGCACTTCTTGTGATAGGAGTCTTCAAGAACCATTTATTCATTGCTCTCTTGGATGCAAGGTAATTTTCTTTAATTTAAAGAATTTTTGTGTTTTGGGATTCAAACTAGGGGTCGTTTGGTAGCTGGTCAGAGTTATGCAGGTATAATTAGTAATGTAGGAACTAGTTATGAGTGAATCTATGTAATATTTTATGTATTAGTTATGCATAAATTAATTATTCCATCTTCTATTTCTTGCATAAAATAATACATAGATTCTCTCATAACTTATAAATGTATTAGTTATAATTGTTCGGGTTTCTAAATTATCAACCAAACATCGTATTAATTTTATACGTGAATAACATATTTCCTATTTACCTACCAATTACCAAACACCATTTAAGTTATACAAAAATTAATACATAGATAATTTGTTTCTCTTCCAGCAACCAAACGACCCCTTAAGTACTCATATCTACTTAATTTATCATATTCTTATCATAGTTGATTCCTACTAATAAATATGATCAAAATTTATATGTGCAATCTCAAACTATATGCATAATTACACTTTACTTGATTTCCTCCAAACATCAGGTATGATTAAGTTTGTGTTTACATCAATTATAATTTAAGTCATTTTTCCATGGAAAATTTGAAAGGAAAAAAAATTGGTGTTCGGGTTGATGAATGAAAAAAAAAAATACTGTACATTTAAGTTTGACCGCAAGTTTAATATATGAAAATTTTGGGTTGTAAAGTTTAATAAAATGGAATCATTTTCGCAATTTTGATCACAAGCTAACCAAAAAACCAGAAAATGACTTTCTTATGAAAGTATTTTCCTAAAAAATGACTTTCTTATGAAAGTATTTTCCTAAAAAATGACTTTCGTTAAATCGATCACGTTGAGAATAATTTTGTTTGTCATTATCAGGTAGATTTTGTGCTAAAGCACCACAAGGACCTTTCCCCATTTCTAAGAAGATGCACAATTCTACAACTTAGTTCTGACTTCTTTATCCCTCAAGATATGGGCGACGATGACATGGCCATCGACACAGCCCATTCAACGATCGTGGACAATGACGAGCCATGGAGCTCGTCATCGTCCACGGGTTCGGGATCAGAGAACATGAGTTTTCCATGCACTGAATTTGTAAGGAAGAAGAGAAGTGGAATGCATGTTTGTGGAAGATCAGCTAATAATTGTAACAACATTACAGAAGAAGATATGGCTACTAGTATAAGTAGAAGAAAAGGCATTCCTCAAAGATCTCCATTATGTTAGAATATTAATTAGTCGTTTTTTCAACCTTAATTTGGTTTAACAATTCAATGTTTTAGAATAATGAAAAAGACACTTATTAATTTTATTCTAAAAGGGTTTGAATTTTGGTGTTAGTTAATTAATTACTTGGTTGGTTGGGGTGTTTTGTCTTAATTGCACCACGTGATATTCCCTCTTCGTATTTCATTCTTTTACTTGTTTGGTAATTTCAAAATTCCAACATCATATAATATAATAGTTGGAATTGTCAATTTGGAATCTTGAATTGTTTTATTCAATGATTTCTATGCGTACGAATTTCTACAGTCACGTAAATCAATTTTTACAATCCGTTACAAATGTTCTTTCAAGTTATATATATATATGACTCTTTTCATTGAAGATCGATAAAGGAACATGGTTCATTTATCTAATAATTATACTTTGGGATGCCATTGAACTCATTGACTGTTGTGAGTTATTGTTATTAAATTTCTTAACACATATACAAGGTTTGAGTCAAAGTTATTGGGTTAGGCCGAACCAGTAGCGCTAATACTATACATACACCTACTAGAAAGTGTAATGCACAATACTCATATACTCACTATATAGTTGTTAGGATTTGGTGTATGGTACAAACAAGTTGATGTGTTTGTATTTAGCTTTACCGTCTTTGTAAGTGAATATTTTGTGGAATTTCAGTTGCTCATGAACTTAATCTTTGCAACAACTATTACCACGATAATCGACTATATTGAATCTTTATTATCTTGCCATCTCCAGCACAGAGTTCGTTTGGATAGTCAACACAACAATTACATCTTAGTTTCAAGGTAATTGGAATTTGGAATCAACAATATAAATCTTTGAATATCTAGCTATATTTTCCTTCGTTTATACCCCGTTTCACTAATTTGAGGATTCTCTAGCACTCAAACAAAGTCTAGGTATCAAATATCACGTATACATGGACTCGTAGGAATCCATGGCACAACAAACATTATACGTGTATCATGTATACATGGACTCGTAGGAATCCATGGCACAACAAACATTATACGTATATCATGTATACATGGACTCGTAGGAATCCATGGCACAACAAACATTATATGTATATCACGTATACATGGACTCGTAGGAATTCATGGCACAACAAACATTATATGTTTCAGTAAGATACGAAGACAACAGTCTGAGAACTATCAATTTTATTGATGCATCGTAAACTATTACTAATATAACTAGTGAGGATAACTTCCTGAATCCTGTTTGTGTTAGGAGCTAAGAGTAATGAAGTTTCTGAGTTGGGAATAATGCCATTTGCAGATGTACTATAGTCTATCCAAGAATACCTGCATTGCATGGTGGCAATCCTCGACGCCAGTCCATAATAACCAGAGTTGCTATGCTATGTGAGAGGGCAGCTGCAACGACGAGTACATGGAAGATTTGATGGCTCTGTCCAACAAGGTCAAATGTACCAGGTTTCCATCTCTCTGGAAACCTTGTAACGTAGAACACTGCTCCAGCAGCATATAAAAGGCCCATGGTGATCTCATAGACTAGAGCCACGAGTACTTGTGGGTGATGAAAGTAGAGGGAAACAGCATGTGCTGCAGGAATCACACCTGAGAAACCCATAGCAAGGAACAGAACAGCCCTGAATGATCTAAATGTACCAGAGGTGAGAGCCGAGGCGAAAAGAGTGATAATGACAAGGATACCGACTATAGTAATGGAGGATAGGTAAAGGAGACACCAGTGTGGCTGACAACAGAAAGTGTAATATACGGGAGCGAAGAATGAACAGATGATCATGATCGAAATCCCAGAGTAATCGAGACGCCAGAAGAAGAGGGTAAATTTATGGGAGTGGCAAGCAAATAGGTGAGAGACAGAGCTGAAGACCAAACAGATCATAGCTCCTCCTAAGAAAACAAACCAAGGCCATATGGCAACTTCATAACCATCTCCATATGCACCTAGAAATGAGGGGTCTGAGATCTGACTAGTGTAAGAATCCTGCAAAACAGTAATTAAATTTTACGATGAGATGATGCTTAGTTTTTTACCGCTTAACATTCGCATGACAGAAACAATTTTTTTCCCAAAATATGATAGAGGTTAAGATGCATCACTTCTTTCCACTCAATAATGTTAGTTATACTGGAACCCCTCCTTCGAGGGCCGCACCTAGATATATAGTAAAAGGTTACCATTTTGCAACTGTAGAAGCTAAGTAATGTCACAAAGCTGGCCTGGAGCCTGGAGGTAGTGGCAAGTAGGACGTCATCAATGCTTTTACAACAAAATCTTAGAAGATAGGCAGTATTAATACGTTTGGCAATAAACTCAATTATTTTCAGTAGGAACCACCTTTTGTGGTCTCCGAAAAAAAGTCTTTGTGACTTCACCATTACTGGTCTAGCATTTTGGATTTATGGAGCAGCCAAGAAAGTTATAGTCCATTCAAGTTCATGAAACTTTTTGACAACGAAAGATATCATGAATGGTATCTGACTGCCCAGGATCTCTCAACTGAAATTAAGACCACTTTTTAACTACTCATCAACATCAAGAATTGAGAGAGCTTGATAAGACACTACATTTGATCTGATATTCAACTCAGGTGTTCCAACTTAAAGTGTAACAATACAAACAACCAGCCTGGTTGTAACCACAGATTTCTTATTGCAAACAACTCTTTTATCTTTCCTTTGAATTTTAATCATTCTACTTTTAAGACAGTCTGCATAGTTCATATCTATACTTCAACAAAATGGTTGACCTCCTCTATCTTTAAATTTGCTACTAATAACATCAATACAGACATATATATCACCCCAAATTCCTGATTATGATAAAATTCCAAGTAATTTGTATAGCAGTTAGGTTGGATGAATTGCAGATACAGCAATACCAAGGATAATGCCATGACGAAGTGGCCTTATTATTAGTGAAACATATAGTCAAAGAATTTTATGGCACTTGGAATGCTTTGTAACTGTGTTGAGTTGACACGTTTGGTCACCCTCAAAATTTTTACCTACCTATCAGGTAAAAAACATTTGGCTTTGGAAATGGAGTTAAGGTATTTATATATATGTCTCTACATTGTCAGTGTCACCATTTCCAAAAATCTGACTTTGCTAACTCTTTCGTCAAATTTAATAACTATATCCATATGGACCCCTAAGAAGTTTTTGATTGTGACAATGACATTATTGGAGTGATCAAGCAAATTTTATTGGGGTTAATTAGTTCGCAGGGTGATATAAGCATGATCTAATGGATATCCCACGGGTAGCTGGGATATCTCAAGGTTTTATATTTTCTCACATTCTACATGGGATTACTATCCAATCATTTTCGTATAAAGAGTGGGATTAAAAATTTTGTGATTAGCTAATACCTCAAATTAAACATAAAACAAAATTACATCTCAAATTTTATCGTGAAAATAGGGAAAAGGGTCTGATATATCCCTCAACTTTGTCATTTGGAGCTGATATACCCCTCGTTATGAAAGTGGCTCATATATACCCTTGCCGTTATACAAACGGCTCACATATAGCCCTACCGTTACAAAATGAGTTCACATATACCCTTCATTTAACGGGAGTGAAAAAATTAGTTTTAAATTTATATATTTAACCTTTAATTTTTTTAAAATCATTTAGGGGTATATATGATCCTTCTAGCAAAGTTCAAGGTATATTTTAATCTTTTTCATACATAAATTATTTTTTTGACTTCTTTGATTATCATTATTTGAGTTTCTTATTCTTATTTTATTTTTTCTTTTATTCCTTAATATAAGAAAAAAATTTAAAACAATTTTTTTTGCTATATTATAATTTAAAACTATTTTTCGGCTATATTATAATTTAGTTTTTGTATTTGGAAAAAAAAATTGGGTCATCTATAATAAATTTTACAAGAATATTAGTGAAACATAAATAAATTTGACTATCAAAATAATAAATCTAAATTAGTCATTGAAACAAAAAAAAAAGTCAAAAAAATATATGTTTGAGGAGGATTAAGTCCATATGGGATTATATTTTGTTTTAAAATATTATTAAGAAATTAAACTAAGATTAATTTTTTCACTTCCGTTAGAGAAAAGGGTATATGTGAGCTATTTCTATACCAGTAAGAGTATCTATGAGCCACTTTCATAACGAGGGCTATATCAGTTCTAAATGACAAAATTGAGAGGTATATTAAGCCCTTTTCCCATAAAAATATTATACTAATTATCCACGTATCAAACGACCCTTAGACCCAAAAGCTTACATATCTTTTTCTCCTGTCCATTGTGGAGTATTTTTTATGTCAAATCTTCTAACAATCATTATTTTTTACGAAAAAAAGAGCTAAAGCTGATGTCCAAATAGTAAAAGGCTATGTTGAATCACTTTGTATTGTTATTGTCAAACAACAACAATAACATATTAATGAAATCTTACGAATATGCAATATAGACCCTTACTCTTACCTTATAAAGATATAAGAATTGTTTTCGATAAATCCTCAGCTTAAGATATTATCAATGTCACTAATTAATAAAATAAACAGACTCAATCTTAAAAGATTAGAAATACATATAAGTAAATAACAAATTCAAAATTTGCACAGTTGAGATACAGCTAAAATACTTAAATTCATCACATCAAAAATCTTAACACGAAAAAATATATATTCGAATTCTTATAAGATAAAAAAGAGCTAGTTAAGAGGACCCGTGAAAACGGTGAAATAGCAAGATTCATTGCACAGCTCAGCTATATTTCTAAAGTATTCCAAAAGTAGGATCCACTAAAAGCCCATACTTTTCGAAAAGTGGTGTCATCTCATGTCTTTTACCGTCTTTATCTAAGCTAAAAAAAAAAAAATGTACTGAATTTTTAACAAAACACGTAACGAACGGTTTAAGTAAAGTAAGGTCTAGTAAGATATACTTATTATGTTGAGGATTTTATTATTATTAATAAAAGGCCGCTAAAACACTCGGTGTAAATGGTATAAATTAATTTGTTTAAAACGATAACTCACCGGAAAAGAATCAGCTGAGCCATTGCTCTTCATGGTCGGCCACCGTCCCACACCCGCCGGTCTGTTTTTAGAATAGTACGTGTATCTCTTTAACCAATGTGTGAAATGACAAAAAAGGACATAAAATATCATTGAAATTACGAAACGAACCTGGAGAAACCAGCAAGCAGAGTCTCCATTGCCGTCTTCTTCATCAAGCTCGTTACCGTCAACGTCACAAACACCACAAAACCTACCAAATGCCTACGAAATTTTATAGCATATGATTAATATAACTTGAAAATCAGCTAAATTCAAATGAGTGAAATTGAATTCTCGCATTGTGCGAAAAGTTTCTCCAAATTGTAAAATCAGAGCTAAAAAAACTCAAAAATTGATTTGATTCAAATGCAAAGGAGTGAAACTAAGAGTCAAGTTGTGAAAATAGAGATTCTCTGAGTTTGAAATTAGTAAAATAAGAACTAAAAAAGCTCGAAAATCATCTAAATTCAAATGCAAATGAGTGAAATTAAGAGTCTAATTGTGCAAATGGAGGATCCTACAAATTTGAAGTTAGTAAAACAAGAGCTAAAAAAACTGGAAAACCAACGAAATTCAAATGCAAATGAGTGAAATTGAGAGTATCGTTGTGCAAATGGAAGATAAGATCCTACAAATTTGAAATTCGTACAATGAGAGCTAAAAAACACTTGAAAATCAACGCAATTCATATGCAAAATGAAGTGAAAATTGGAATTTCGAACTTACGTCCAAATATTGAGAGTCTCATTATGCCAAGAGAAGACGCTAAGAGCTACCTCCTTAAGAGGCCATTCACAACGATAATAGTCTCTGATGAACTCATTATCTTGAAGATACACCGGTAATTCCTCGAATTTCATCAATCTACGCTTCAACTTCTTCTCCTCCTCCTTATAACTATTCATCTTCTTCTCCTTCAATATTCCCGATTCAGTAATATCTGTTTTTCTGATTTTCGAGCTCTTCTTAGTTCCTTTGTTCGTCATGCTTTTCATAGCCGCTTCCGGCAAGGAATCTCAGATTCCGGCGACTTTTCACCGGAAATTTCCGATTGTTTGTTTGTGTCTCGTGAACAACGAACTAATAAAAAAGGCGTGACTTCCACTCAACTTTTTGTTACTTATATATAGATTAGTAGGAGACGGTTGGAAAAATAGTTGAACAAATATTTACTTTTTTAGGCCTTGAGAAATTAATGGTTTCCAATTCACTGGATCTTACCTCTTGAAAGTAGTCAATAACAAACAACAACGTACCCAGTGAAATCCCACTAGGTGGGGTCTGGGGAGGGTAGAGTGTACGCAGATCTTGTCACTACCTCGTGGAGGTAGAGAAGCTGTTTCCGAGAGACCCTCAGCTCAAGTACATCAAATCCAAGTACAAGGAGAGGAAAACAGTGTATAAAACATAACATACAATAAGGAAGAAAGTAAATAGTCAACAAAGGAGACAATAACATCAATAAAAAATGTGAGAAGTGAAACGCAATACACAACATAAGGCTGTAGGTATCACAAACAAGAACTGCAAGTGCAAGGTTAGGACTACTACAAACGCTAACAACCCATACCCTCGCAAGGAAAGACAACACGCTAACCCTACTAACCTTCAACCTTAATACGCGACCTCCACTCCTTCCTATCTAGAGTCATGTCTTCGGTAATGTGAAGCTGAGCCAAGTCCTGTCTAATCACCTCTCCCCAATACTTCTTAGGCTTACCTCTACCCCTCCGCATACCCTCTACAACTAGCCCCTTAAACTAATATTTAGTCCTTGTTTAGAGTATATCCCGAAAAAAGAGATTCATGTCACAAGAAATGTTTTGTCAATCAGGCATGATTATCACGTCGCAGTTTGAGAAATAGTATCTCCGAGACCTTCACTTTAGGTTATTTTTCACGGTTGACATACATGATTCTACAAGAAAGCACAAGTAATAAAATTTAGCACATTTTATTAAATAAATAAATATATTTTTTGTTATTAGCTTTTCTTAGAAAAAAAAATGTTTAAAAGAACCAAAAAGGTACGACTAGGGTTGCTTCTCCTTTAACCAGATGTCTCGACTTCAAAGTATAATTTTGAATGTTCTAGTTACGTACCTATGAATACATTGGATATATAGGCGTAAAATTATGATGATTGATTGTATGTTAAAAAGTAGCGATGTAATCAAGAGCTTGATATTTGAAGAATCTATTTGTGATGAAAGTATGGAGCAAGTTGAAGTAACGTATATATATGTAGCAATATTTTTCTTTTTCTTTTTAAGAATTCATAAAATGATGTTGCAGAGTTTGGATTAATATATTTTCTGATAAGATGATGATTTAGGTTTTTATTTGGGAAACTTTCGCAAATAGCCACTATAGTAAACTTAATTATGCTCCATAACTATAGTTTGCATATTTACGACATGTAGCTATAGTTTAAGCTGCCTTGCTTGTATAATTTGCGGGTGAATTTGTATAGTTCGTGGGTATGTTTGTATAAACTCGAAATAACGAATTTATACAAACACAAACACCTGAACTTTAAACAGTTATACAAATTATATTATACAAAAGCTATACAAATTATATTATACAAATTCTGAATTATATAAACGTGCGAATTATACTAAACTAAAAGTGAGCCGTGTAATTATAGCTAAAAGTAGATCGCAAATTATAATTAAGACAAACTGTAGCTATGTTAACTAATTAATGAGTATATATTTACTTATCAACGTAATTTTCCCTTTTTATATTAATAGTGAAATTTTATATAAATATTGATTATTTGGTTTATTAATGGATGTGTCTACAATCGTTATTCTATTTAGTTAATTTTACATTAGTGAAGTGAAATGTGATCATTACAATTTACAACTCTTTCACGACATATTTCTCGAATAGTTAAATGGACATTAATGAAAGGAAATGTGGTCGTTAAGAGTAACATACAATTAACGAAGGAAATTTTGGCTCCTAAAAGTTCTTTTAACAACCAAATTAGCCGACGTTAGAAAATTCCTTTAATGACTAGATGACAAATTAGTGAAGGAAAAATCTGTCGCTAAAAAAGATGTACAACGACCGAAATTTATACTATCGCTAAAGGATCTTTAACGGCTTGATAACAATCAGTGACGATCAGATTTTTAAACGTCGTTATTCACTTATAACGACCAAATTTGTATTTTTAACGAACGAATTGCAATCCGGTCTTTATCTTTTAACAACAAGGCTTTTAACGGTCGTTATTGACTTATAACAATTTAATTTATATTTTTAACGACTACACTTTCCCTCATTAAAGACCTATTTTTTTGCCGTAATTTCAAATCGAGAGTCGGAGTCATGTCCCATGAAGAAATAAAAAAAAATAGAGTAATTATGAATTACTATATTGAGCTTGAGTGTAGGCTGTCCATAATTTAACCTTCTAAGGTAAAGAGGAAGTTTTTGCCCATTTTATTTTACCTTACCTTACCAATATTTAGAAATGACCGTTTGAAAAGGAGAAACAGTGGCAAATTTGTAATTTTCTTATTTCATTTGGGGTAATTTTGGAACTAAAGTGACTTTGCCTATGCATAATGTACTTTGTCGATGCATAATGTACTTTGTCGATGCATAATGTACTTTCGAACTAAAGTGACTTTGCTTATTTCTTATTTTCTTATTTCACTCGCTCATACTAATTTCTCTGGCTCAGGTCCAATTTGTCTTTGGTATTACTGTATTTGGAGTAACTGTAAGTTTTTCTTCTCCTTTTCCGATTTATTCTCTTCTTAAATTTGTCCACTTGTGTGATATGAACCTATAATGGTAGCTATTTTCATATATTTTTTATTTTTGTTTTTTGGTGTGCATATCAACAATTGTATCTAAGCTTGTGAATATTACTAAATGCCTATATGTTGGATTTTTGATGAGCATAGTGCATCTAGGTGGTTTAATTTCTCTAATGATAGTTGAGTTCACTTTCATTTTTTCAATAGTTTTAGTTCAGCTACTTTACTTGCTTTGGAGTTAAAATGTGAAGTAGAGGAAGGAGTTGAACATGCTGATAAAGTGTTTTGGTGAAAGTCCTGATCAAGCTTTGGCTTGATTTTGTGGGACCGAAATATTCGACAATAAATAGCGACATAGACGTTTGTTGAAAAAGAGAGGCAGGGCCCCAGGCACTTGCTAATGAGCATGCAGGACAAGACTGACTTGTAAAAACGCTCTACTTGAAAGGCAATGACTTTAAGGGTACTAACTGTGATACATGGGTAAGGAAAAAAAAAGAGTAGCTCAGGCTCTCGAGGCATATATACTAGCAGGGCTCGACTAGAATCGTAGAGAGAAGCTGGGGAGAAAGATCCAAAATGATAAGTATTCGGGCCTCTAAAGCAAGATTAAAGTTTCCTCTTGGATAAGAAGACCTAAAACACCAGTCAAGGGAAGAAGGTCAGGTGAAAACAAAAGAATGTATGTACATTCATTTTTGGAATAAATTAAAGGCATAATACATAACCATGACCCTTAACTTGGCTTCAATGGACAACTATGACTTCCAACTTTGAGTGTGCGCAAGTAGACACTTGAACTTGTATAAAATTGAAGAAGTAGACACATGTGTCCTACATGGCATAATACACGTAGGACGCCACATAGGACACAAAATATCCATGTAGGGTGCCATGTAGGATGAATGTGTCTATTTGTTCAATTTTATACAAGTTTAAGTGCCTACTTGTGCTTACCCAAAGTTGGAGGTCATAGTTGCTGGTTGACGCCAAGTTAAGGGTCATGTTTATGTATTATGCCTAAATTAAAATACACCATGACATTGTTGAGCTTGCAAGAAAGACAAACTGTTAGGTTTGATTTCAAGCCGCTATAATTGACAGTATGTGTTGTATCGGGACATTTGCTGAGTAAAAGCAGACCAAGTATGCTAAGTTAGGTAACAGTTACAAGTGACAACTAATACATTCAAATTGTAAGGCAATTGTCTAATATCCTAATCGCACCGGCTCTTTGGTAGAAATTCTATATAAATTGGAGGCTCAATCTGTCGCCTTCATTTCCGTGCAAATTATATGTGGTGCCTGTACAACTAAATGACTTTTTTGGATGTTCTTTATATAGGTCCTATGTTGGTATGTGTATGTGCAACATTTATGGTTGGTGTATTATATTTACTTGTATCTGTATTTTTCGCTCTTGCTATTATCCTCAAACTTTATGTTAAAAAGAAAAATTAGATAAATAAAGACACTGCAGGTTGAAAAGTGATACTCGATTTATGCTTTTAACGTTTCACATGTATTTTCTCCATTAACATTGGAATGTAATTTTTTTAAATGCCTTTTGATGGAGATGACTTATTTCAAGGTGATTATTTTGTTTTAGTTACATATCCTCCATCTCTTTAAGATCACCTATGGTAGTTATAGCTGTAAAACTTTATTAATGTATAGATATATGTAGTAGGAAGTTTTTCACAGTATTACTTATTTCCATAGCATACAATACATTTTTCCTTTTGTGCTTTTCTGTAGCATCATGTTCTTATAAATGACTTTTAGTGGTTCCACTCTATACATGTCCAAGGTACTTAATCACATGCGTGAAAATTACTAACAAAATTTTGTTGTCTTTATTTTTCAGCATGTTTACAAAAATCTTCTTCTCCATCAGTCAATAACTCAAAAGGTATGTTTTTACCGGACAACCTCAGCCTCTATCATTTATGTTTGTGTTCAAGAAGTATATTTCAAATGTATAATACACTTATCTTTCAGTAGTGAGGTGCTTTCTTACTTTTATTTTTTCTGGTGGAATTTTGTTTGGGTGAACGAGATCTTCTTAGAGTACTAAATGAAGGATATGCAAGGAAGGAACGAGTCGATTCCCCTTTTCGTCTTTTGGTAGCATAAAGAAAATAAATTCAAATTGACAAACCACCAAAAGAGTGAGAAAAGGGGGTGGGGGTGGGGGGTTAACTGTACATTAGGCCATATCTGTTTGATCTATTTTAATTTTGATGGTTAAATAGGCATAAGATGTGATTTTGATATTTTCTTTCTCACGTTCATAGGAGGGTTCAGGTATGTTGTCTTGAAATGAATGTTGCTTGGAGATGGTTAAATCTATGTCAAGAAAGCTGAAATGTCAACTCTATCTGCCCCATAGTAGTTTCCAGACATATGGCTGCTAAATGTTTTTTGTTCCTTTCTGCTTAGATACCAATTAAGCTAGAACCTAGTGCCTGATGGTACAACACACAAAGTACTGACATAGACATTTGCACTTCTTTTGATCCTGTCTTTCTTTTATCGGTAGTGTTGAACTACAACTCTTCATTTGAGAAGATCTTCATTTTTCCCTGCTTTTAGGATTCACACTCTATATGTAGTATTGATACTCGAGAAGTCAAGATCTCCTGAAGAGAAACTTGAAATCATCCGTTTAGTCATTCCTTTTTGTTTGGACAATTTTGAAATGTCTAGAACCTCTTGAAAATATTTAGCAAATGATTTCCTCGAAGAAGCTATGTTTTGTTATGTTCTTTCAAAGATGTTAACTTTATTGGAAATGTCGGAATAAGATTTAAAGTTCCAATTCGATAAAGGGGATGAGTCAGAGTGTTCATTCAACTGATGGTAGAAATTGGGATATACATTTAGTACAAGTTCATTTTTGTTGTACTTTATTTGCATTTTTGTACATATATTGTTTTCTATGTGCAGTCTGGAAACTAAAATAATCGGTCGTTATCTTTTTTGGAATTTCAGATATTTTGTTAGATGGAGAACCAGAGGTTGACACGATTACATCCTGGTCCGTTAGATCCCAGTGTCTTAACAAGACAAAAGAATCATAGGTCAGAAGATGTATGGGCGGGTGAGGTGGAAGCTGTTTTACAATGTCGACGATGCGATGGTAGTTTTTGGTCCGAGGTTCAAAGACGTCCTATTCATCCACGCATACTACAAATATTGATTAGTGCTGGATTTTATGGGGTCTATCGAGTAGGACATATACAACTAGATCATGCATTTATCACTGCTCTTGTTGAGAGATGGCGACCAGAGACCCATACTTTTCATTTTAAAGTTGGGGAAGCCACTGTTACACTACAGGATGTGTCTATTCTTTATGGGTTACCGGTAGAGGGAGAACCGGTAGTAGGCATTGATAGCTCAAAGACGCCAGAAGAGTGGCAGGATTTATGTGAGCAGTTGCTTGGTTTTAGACCACAGGATGACAAGTTGGATGGAACTAGGCTTGAAATTAGTGCACTGGAAAATCATGTGGAGGCATTTGGTGAGATCTATGATGATACTTATGAGGTAGTTATTCATCAACTCGCTAGGTGTTACATGATGTTGATGATTGGAGGTATTTTATTTCCTGACACATCAGGAAACAAAGTTAAGTTGATATATTTGGCGCATCTCGATGACATCGGTCAAATTGGCACGTATAGTTGGGGCAGTGCTGTGTTGGGGTGCTTGTATCGTGCTTTATGCCGTGCTTCCCATTCTAAGAAGAAAGAAATATGTGCTTTTCTACCACTTCTACAGGTATGCATTTTGTAATATTATTATATTATCATTGATATGTTGATTTTTATAAAAGTACTAGATAAGGAATGCCCGTGCTTTGCACGGGCCCAATATACATAGGATACTGGATAGTTATATGGCTTTTTTCTTTTCTTTGAATTCCTTGTATATCTAACTACTAATATGTTAATTTTTTGCGGGTAAAATTAGAGAAATGTGTTTATACATGACTTACATACGTATATGTTGATAATGTCTTCTTATTCTTCTAGAGTTTGTATAATCTTCTCTCCAATGATAACAACTCCTCTTTCAACTCCACAAAGGATGGAGGAAGCTCTTCTGAAACAACAAATCTTCCCACAATTGGTTTGATCACATTAAAAGTATGGTTAAAACACCATTAATTCAAGAGCTATCCAAATAGAAAGATACAAAAGGAATAATCATCAAGAGGCACATTTTGAACTCATCAATTCCTAATTGACTTGAATAAAATTGTCTAAGTGTTGATTAGGATAAAAAGTCAAGGATGAGTAGATCAAAGCAAAGAAAGATCATCCTTCTTTCTAGTCACAATGAGAACGATTTTGTCATATATGTAATGTGTAATTTAAGTAGTATCCAAAAGGAGTCATCACCAATTCCTATTTCTAGAAGTAAGCTAAGCCTTAAGGAGATGCGTCATTAGTCATATATGTTCTATTATTTCTACAAGGTCAAAATCAAATACAATTTTACCGCATCATCATTTTCACTCTTTTCTAATAAGATAAAAGTAATTTATTTATGATGCATGTACCAAGACAAAATTTCATGTCCTACTTCCACACCAAAGCTAAAGATTATGCAAACATGTATTGTTAACAAAGAAACAGGGGTTTATAGTGAAAGGGAATAGTCACTTCTAACTAATACTAATTAGTACAGGACAAAGCAGAGCATCATTAAGGTTTCACTGAAATTACTTCCAAGGGAAACTGCCGATTTTAATTGTTTGATGCATGGTCAACAACAATAACAAATAGTATGTCAACAACACTTCGCACAAGGAGTATCGTATGAGATTGTTGTCTAGATGGAGAGTTTTGAAAAGGATTTTAAAGGGTAAATTACAAGAACGACCTTCGTCGTCCAAAAGTACCACCACTTATATAGAATGATAATAATTGTATTCATTTTTTTGTATGTATACTTAGGTATGGGCATGGGAGAGACTGAAGATTGTTCATCCCAAGCGACATCAGGCTAGAGATGGTGCTATTATCTTCTCAGATGATCTCCCAAATCCCCCATATGCGAGTAGATGGAGTGTGCAACTTTGTTGGACGCATTCACCCAAATATGTGTTATCGTTGTTTCGAGATCAATTGGATAATCTTGTAGATGAACAAGTATGCCATGCAAACTCTATATGTTGTCGTATAACAAATGTTGCCAAGTATTTTTTTTACTGACAATTTGCTATCTTACAGTTTGTTTGGCAGCTCTATACTCCTGATGTGATAGAGAATCTTGCCGATTATTGTCGCTCAGGAGAACATTTTTGGCATGCTGTGGTGCCCCTACTATGTTGGGATGTAGTGGAGATGCATCAACCCAATAGAGTTCTTAGACAATTCGGAATGCGTCAAAACATTCCCGATGCCTGCAATTTTAACAACAAACATGAAAAGTCTGACCGTCGTGGCAGACAAAACACTAATTGGAGTACACATCATGCAAGTCACATACTTGTGTGGAATGATCGTGCAAACCATATTTGGGAAGCGCCATTAGCAGAAGGTCTTCTTCCATATGATGACGATTACCTTAAGTGGTTTCGTTTGATCACTCGACAAATAATTGGAAACCCAGATTTTCGTATTCCAACTGGGTATGCATCACTTGCACCAACATCTGAGATCATGGTACGTACTTTATATCAATATGCGTGTTTTTTTTTAGTTTTCTTGGTGTTGTTTTGCCCAATATTTTTTCTTGCTTTGCCGTATTTTTGCCATGTTTAACTGTTGTTTCCCTGTTTGTGCTGCATTTTGACCCATTTTTCATGCATTTTGGCCCAGTTTTTGTGCTATTTTGTTGCTGCTTTTCCCAAAACTCACTACTGTTTTTTGGTTGCTGCTTTGCCCAAAACTCACTACTGTTTTCTGGTTGCTGCTTTGTATAAAGACTGGGTATAAGTTGAAAGACGATAATGTATTAATGAAGACAGAAAGTTGCTTAAATAGAATTACAGTGGAAAGACTCCTAAACGAACTAAAGTAATAAAACCTAACTAGACAAGCTGAAACTTAATCCTAAATAAACAGGGATAGGGACTGCTCAAACTTAATACAACTAAATAACTAAACTGACTCGTGATTGCCATATAAAGACTGGGTATAAGTTGAAAGACGATAATGTATTACTGAAGACAAAAAGTTGTTAAATAGAATTACAGTGGAAAGACTCCTAAACGAACTGAAGTAATAAAACCTAACTAGACAATAACTGCTGAAACTTAATCCTAAATAAACAGGGATAGGGACTGCTCAAACTTAATACGACTAAATAACTAAACTGACTCGTGATGTTCCAATACTTTGCCCAAAACTCACTACTGATTTCTGGTTGCTGCTTTGCCCAGTTACTGGGCTGTTTTTTCCAGTTTCTGCAGCTGTTTCCCCTCTGTTTGAAAGCTGTTTTTTTATTCTTTCAGTTGTTGGGTTGTTTTTATGATATCTTGGATGCTTTTTAATAGCATATGTTTATTTTTAATCGAGTGTTGATCTTATTTATATGATTTGCAGGCGCGTCAACTCCATATGTTGTATCAGTATGGGATTAAACTGAGACAACAGCCAACAACAGAGGTCGCTGGAAGGAATGTCATGGAGATGTGCACTGATGGTTTAATAGCAGCAGACGAGGCTCAAAGGCTCACTGTCTTACCGTCCTATGTTCCAAAGCAGCCCGGTAATTCTAGCAATTCACGTAGACGTGGAAGGGCAGGGGGGCGCGGAAAACAAAGAGGTACGACAACAACAACTAATGTTGCAGAGAGTCCTTCGACGGAGGATGCGAATCCAGATGTGGTATCTCCGATGGAGGATGCGAATCCAGATGTGGTATCTCCGATGGAGGATGCAAATCCAAATGTGGAGCCCGATTGTGGTACAAGTACCGGAGTTATGGGTGGAAATTTGAATGATGAAGCACAGTTTGGTATGGGTTCATCACCGTGTGATGATGTTCCAGGATCACACTATTTCCATAATCAAATTGTGATTTACAATGCAAAAAGTTCTCCAATGGAGGATGCGAATCCAGATTTGGTCCCTCAGATGGAGGATGCAAATCTAGATGTGGTCCCTCCGATGGAGGATGCGGATCCAGAAGTGGTTTCTCCCATGGAAGATGTGAATCTAGATATGGATTACAGATCCAGTCAAATCGTGATTTACAATGCTCAACCATTGCGTCAGTTTGCTAATGATGATGTTGGGTATGCCTCTCCTCCTGAGCAAGTTGAATCTATGAATGATGACCTCGAAGAACAAGTTTTCTCTTTCCGAGGTTCGACAGTTTCCACCTCATTGCCATCAACTCCAATTCCTTCATTACCACAGATTCCTATTCCACAGATTCCTATTTCATGGCCTGAAGATGGAACACTAACCTTAGGTTGGGTTACAAACTTGATGTTAGCTTTCAATTGGGCGTCCTGGAATCTTCCTCCATCACATTTCCCATTAGTTTTACCAGTAGAGACGTTCGATCACCTTATACTGATGGCGTCGGAGCTCTTGCACAAAGAGCCAAATTGTGTGAAGATAGATGGTTTGGGTCCAAATTCGAAGGTTGTTGTGGTTGGAGAAGTGCATGGGCAACTTCATGATCTGTTATTCTTGTTGAGGGATGTGGGTTTTCCCTCCAAAGATCAGTACGTAGTGTTCAATGGGGACTATGTTGACAAAGGTGCTTGGGGTTTGGAAACCTTCTTTCTCTTGCTGGCTTGGAAGGTAGTAATTTAACTTTTACTTTCATAGTTACTTTTAATTAGACTAGTTTCTCGACATGTGCATTGCAAGTCTTAAATTACCTTACATATTGAAATCGAAAATACTGTGCATCACATTATAGAGCTATTAATAACAACAATTGGTAAATGCTGTATGTTTTGTATTTTTTGGCATTCAATATTTATAAATGTTTCTTTTAGGTTTTGATGCCAGGTAGGGTGTTTCTT
This sequence comes from Solanum verrucosum, assembly GCF_900185275.1. NCBI lineage: Eukaryota > Viridiplantae > Streptophyta > Magnoliopsida > Solanales > Solanaceae > Solanum > Solanum verrucosum. The sequence continues at coordinate 3,621,039 of NW_026020630.1, forward strand.
CTTCGTGGAAATCATGAGTCCAAATATTGCACCGCAATATATGGTTTCCAAAAAGAGGTTACAACCAAATATGGAGATGAGGGGAAACATGTCTACGAGAGATGTTTAGGATGCTTTAAAGAGCTTCCTCTTGCCTCTATCATTGGCAATAGAGTGTATACTGCACACGGTGGTGTTTTCCGCAATATCTCAGCCATTCCATATAAAAGAGCCGAAGGGAAGAAGAGTCGCAAGATAGTTGCCGATCGTGATTCAAGCGACTTACGCCTTGGTTCTTTGAAGGAGCTACAAAAGGCTAGAAGATCTGTACTTGATCCTTCTCCGGATGGGACAAATGTGATACCGGGTGATGTCATGTGGTCAGACCCCCAAATGGAGAATGGACTGTCCCTGAATAAGGGAAGAGGAATTGGGCTTAAATGGGGTCCTGATTGTACTGAAGATTTTCTTCAGAAATTCAACTTAAAGGTATTATTTGTTTTAGTTGTTAGTTGTAACTCTTATCCACGAGGAAATTACTCACATTTTGGTGTTCAATTGTTGCTACCTCAGTTGATTATAAGGTCACATGAAGGTCCAGATGCTAGGGAAAAGAATCCCGAACTTGGAAAGATGGACAAAGGGTACAATATAGATCATGAAGTCACATCCGGGAAATTGATCACACTGTTTAGTGCTCCAGACTATCCACAGTTTCAGGTAACTTCAATTTTATCAATGTCTGCAATCAGAGTTCATACTTTGTTTCATATACTTGTACCAGAGTACGCTGTCCTCCTTTCTGTTATGGGAATCTCAAATGAGTTTACTTGCATCATGTCTTGTGCAAGGGTAATGCCTCTTTTAAAGTTATACCTGAGTGAATGATTTCCAGTTATTGGATGGTGTCCACCTTCATGCAAAAATGTCCGCTTTATATGTACAGAACAAGCTATGGGCCCAAACTACTTTCCTAACAAATGACAATTTTTTCTCTAAATTAAGAAACAATCTAATTAAAATCATACTGGTTTACTGCTTGTTTGATGGTGCTGGTTGTATGTTGCCAAACCATCTTGTTTTCACGTGTAGCTGACATATGTTTGTTTACTTTGTGTTGAAAATGGTTACTTGACCAGGTTCAATAAAAAACCTTTTGTGATTTGGTCATTAGCAGTAACTTCCTTGCCTATTTCTGGAAGTAGTTTGTGGACTTGTTGTGTAATATTCTACTTCTGCTTCTAATCTGTCTTTCTGTTTCTACGTTAACTGTAGGCAACAGAGAATAGGTACGGAAATGAAGGAGCTTACATTGTTTTGGAACCTCCTAATTTTGACAACCCTTCTTTCCATTGCTTCAAAGCAGTTTTGCCAAGACCAAAGGTTAGAATTTAGATAGATGGCTTCATTATTTTTTTTTTTTTTGTAAATTTCCTATGAAAATACTAGAATGTTCATGGTCGTTGAAACTGGTAATAACATTGAGTAATTTGTTGGACAGGTGGATGCGTACTATGATTATGTAAATGAAGCTGATTCTGATGAGGAGCTAGATTTGTCATCTATGGTGACATGAAAGGGGATTGTGATTGAAGTTGTTGTTTTCATCTAAGCTCAAAGGGGCTTCCACTTTTACATATGATATCTAGGGAGGCAGCGAATTAAACATTTGCTGGTTGAAGCATTGGACGAATTTGTTTGTTGGCTCCAGTTGATTGATATGGTTGACATTCCTTCATATAGTACATACATGTCTAAGTATATAGAATTTCGAACTATCTTATTTTCCTATAACACTAGTATTCTTCTGTAACACGTACGATACAAACTTATGTTGTAGTTGCAGCTGTTGAAAATGAAAAAAAAACTAACCAATTCTTTTCTATTGTGTTTTATTCTTCTTGAAAATCTGCCCTTTTATGTATAATAATAATTCGATGCACTGTTGCAAATTATGAGTCATAGTAAACTCTCTTTATATTTTCTGTGACAACAATATCACTCTATGTTTTACCTATCATCTCACTAAACTATTCATGCGATATCATGGAAGGAAACTTGGATGGTATCCATTCCCTTTAGCTTGAGTCTAATGGTGACAAACTAGAGGGTTGAGTTGAATTTACTATTGGATTACCTCATCCAAGTTGAGCAATCTGTTAAAATAGCACACGAATTCGATTTCAGTGGGCTTGTCATAATTGATAGGGTTGATTCCAAGGCAAATGCTCGTCTATACGCTGCAAACTTAAGTAGTAAAATGCAGCCTGCAGCTGCTGCCATATTACAGGAGTAGAAGGTATTAATGTTGAGAAACAGATACAAGGTAAAGCTTCAAGTTGTGCAACTCTGGTTACACAATCTATAGTGTCATTGAGATGGTAGATTTGGTTGTGCATCACATTTTCTTTTGTGGAATCCATCGACACAGGACATTGGGAAGATTGTAGCTTCATACGTTTAATTGTAATTAGCCTTTCTTATTATACAGGAAATTTTTCCAAAGCCAATAAATATATTTCAGGTTTTCATGTGATTGGGACTAATCGCAGGTAAATTATGGTTCTTTCAGTCGACTACTAGTTGTATGTGTTGGTCAGATGGCCGTAACTGCTGGTTTTGACCTCCTCTGGAAGCAGCTAGACCATGAGGTGATTACTAATTTACTTATACAAATGCTTATTGCTTACTACTTATCTGTTTCAGTTCTGTGATCACAATGGATAAACTCATGGGATTCACTATGTTTCATGTATATTTATCTGTATAAGCTTTTACCATAGTAACCCCCAGAACTCCTCAACTATGAAGAATGGGAGGAAATGTAGAGTTTGTATTTTCTTTCTTATTGTCCTCTCAAGTTTTTTTTTGGCAACTTAACAATTTTATTACCAAAGTGATAGTGACAGAGCCAGACAGAGCCGACCCCCTGTCTCTCAGAATTTGACGACTACATAATCATCCTCCTACCATCTAAATGGCAACAACTAGAAAGCAGAACTTAAAGGCAGTACAATGCAAAGAAACGAACCACTACAGCTAGCCAAAAAACTATGGAAATCAGCTTGCCGCTCCAAAGGATCTGCCGATCAGCACTGCAATATATAACATCACTAAGGCCATGTTTGCAGCTGGATTAGTACTGAGTGCCACTTCTTCACTCTCTGACCTCTGGTATGTACATGAATAGAAATCTCCTTGCTGAGTTTGTCCATATTATAGAGGCCAGACCGAAATCTGATCATGTTCCTCTCCCTCCAAATGATATATCGTAGCAAACACACAACAAAGGATGACACCCCTACTAGACTTCTTCTTGCCCCACTTTGACATCCATTGGGATTCAGTTTGCCAATCCCCCACTATTCTTTGGACACCTATCCAATTTAACATTCGCTGCCACAGGAGCTTAGTCACAAAGCATTCATAAAACAAATGTGACATTGTTTCATCTGCCAGGTTGCAAAACACACAGCTAGGAGGGACCTGTATTATATTCCAATTTTAAGCAATCTATCAGCAGTAGGCAACCTTTTCCAGTAGGCCAGCCATAATATGAATCTGAACCTGGGTTGACTACTTGGATTCAAAGCAAGGCTCTTCCAATGCACCCTAGGATGTTGCGGAGTCAGTGTTAGATACAACCTCTTGATAGAGAACCTATCCTTGTGAACCAAAGTAGATAATCTCTCGTTTAGGTTGCCCTGCAGTGCTAGAGCTTGCATTAGAACCTGCCTCAGACCAAAGATCTTTCGTATCACCCATGTTGCATTACTAGGGATGGGGCAATCTTCCAAGGAATTATTCTTCATATAGTAACTGTGAACCCATTTGATCCAGAGACGATCCTTGGTTGCAAAACATTCCTAATACTTGGCATCTGATGGTTCTTTTTTTACTGAATATGCACCCCTTACTGATTGTAAGATGGTGTACTGGAGATAACCTAGATTAGGGTCCTACAAGTGTAACTCGGATGGTGCAGTGAAAGGAGTTGGTGGCCCTAGTGCTGGGCCTTTTTGTATTAGAAATGATGAAGGAAATTTGATACATGATGAGTCTTTTTGTTTGGGAATAACTTCAGTTCTAATATTTGAGGCAGTGGCTTTGCGAAGAGGACTGGAGTATTGTATAATGCATCAATACTTACCAGTAATATTGGAGACTGACTCATTAATGCTCCAAAAGATTTTGAATGGAATTTGGGAGGTTCCTTGAAGCAGTCTGGTGGAGGTGAAAAGGATTAGTGGTGTGTCTCCAACAACATAACCAATCAGCGCATTCTTCCAGTATTCATACTGAGTCTTCAAGTCATTCTCAACTGTGGTCACCACCGGCTTCCCCTGCTTAGTGCTAGGAGGTACATAGGATAGAGTTTTACTGTATGAGCTCGTACGATTCTCTTGATAATCAGTTCTCTCAGTTGGCGTGACTTGGGCAGATGTCGCTGCCTCCGAGAACTGCAGCCGGTGAGCTGCCGGTGTACCATCACTGCTCTCATAGTCCTGCACATACTTTTTGATGCAACACTGGCTCTGGTTTTACAACCTCCACCTCCTCCGGGATTGACTGAAATCGGGGAGGGAGGAAGTTACCAAACGTTAGTGTAGTTTTATGTCAACTTTATATTGTAGGTCCCAGGTTGTATGTAAGAAAGGATCATTTTGTATTAGGAAATATTTTTGGAAAATACTCCGTAGTGTTATTCTAATGTCTGATTATGATTCTGGGTCATGCTTAAACCCTGTCTCAAATAATATCAGGGTAGAGGCTATGGATTCTTCACCTCTAGCTTCAAACAGACAGAAGCTGCGAGCACAGATCTTTCGGAGAAGATCGACAGATCATTTGCAAAAATTGTGGCAACTTTCATGTCTGGGTTGCCACTAAGCAAAGTCCAAAGCAAGATGGTTCCAGGTATGCCCTCCAGTGCCAGTATAAGCATGTTATAGGTTGTTAAATTATGTGCACTTTAAGCATTGATTCTTTTTTGGAATGCTACTGAAGGTATCAACTAGTTTGATCAGAAAGGAAAAAAAGCAATAACTTTTGAGTAGACTATCTTTCATGATGAATTTCTTCTTTAAATATTTTGTTTTCTCTTTAGTTGACCTCTATCTCTCATCCTTGTGTATATGTTACACTACTGACCTCCACTAATCTATTCAGGTAGATAATCATGTTGCATATGTTTGTGCTGATAGCAGGATCTATAACGCAATTGAATGGTATATCTGCCTGGTAAAGTTTTTCTTCTCACCATTTGATAAAAATTTCCGATGTTTCTGGGATATGGAATGGAATTGGTCTGGAAATTGAGAAGAACTTGTTTGTAGAACTATAAAGGTCAAAAATGCATCTCTGTAGTTATCATTGCATTCTTTTTGCTTTTCACATCATGGTAAGGTGTGGAGAACAAAAGTTTATTGTTGGTTGAGGTTCACTTATCTTAATTGACTTGGGCTCGTGAGATCAGTACCTCAATTATGTAGTCTATTTTTATGTCTTTAAGAATTGAGTAGGTATTTTCACATGGTACAGTAAGATTAATTTATATATTTTTGGATAAAACAACTGTATCAACAAATCTATCAGTCAAAGACTGTCACATCGGAATAACACGAATTGAATGTATACCTTAATAGCATTAAAACACAAAATGAACAAGGAACAAACACAAAACTTATAGCATTAAAATACAAAATGAACAAGGAACAAACACAAAACTTATAGCATTAAAACACAAAATGAACAAGGAACAAACACAAAACTTATAGTTCTCTAAGGATCAACAAAGATAACATTGCCCTGCTTGGAATATTAAGTTTTAACGAGAACATGAAAAACAAAGTGATTTCAAAATTGAAACGACTACCAAGTCTAAGATGGAAGGAATCTAAGAGAAGCATGAACTATCAGGAGCACCGCAGCCAAAACCTCCATATCCATGGCCAAATCCAGGTCTTCCACCAGAACCCCTGAAAGCAGGCTTGTAGTCAGCTAGAGCTCCACCCTTCTTACCTCCAAAATCACAGGGTGGACCTCTAGGTCCAGAACGATACCCATACCTATTGCTGTGGTCCACGGGGACGATAGCTTGAAGGGCCACCCATGGGATGATAAAGGGGTTTAGCAGATTTTTTCAGGGTAGCAGGGATAACATTAGAAGGAAGCTTAAGGTAAGTCCTGAGGAACTCAATGCCATCATTTGTAAGATGCCAGTGGTAGTTCATCCAAGGGAAAATCTCGCAAACATACTCTTTAGATTTGAAGCTCTGCATCAGCTTGATCATCTGTAGATTTCGCACATTGATTAACAGATGCTTAACCAAGTTGTAATCCTTTTTTCATAGCACACTCCCTCTTGGAAGAGGTATTACAGTTCTTTGAAATGATCATTGATACCAGAAGAAATTGCAGAGTGGTGAGAGAAATCACCAGTTAGATAAAAATTACTTTGGTGCTTCGTACTATTCTTGCAATAGAGTGAATGTTTATAAATGGCATGTGTGGAAGCAGTTTAGAGTGTAAATGCACTGGATAGTTTGGTCTTTGCTCATGAAATATTGGGTACTTGCGTTTTAGCACTATGGAAATCAGCTTGCCGCTCCAAAGGATCTGCCGATCAGCACTGCAATATATAACATCACTAAGGCCATGTTTGCAGCTGGACTAGTACTGAGTGCCACTTCTTCACTCTCTGACCTCTGGTATGTACATGAATAGCAATCTCCTTACTGAGTCTGTCCATATTGTAGAGGCCAGCCCGAAATCTGATCATGTTCCTCTCCCTCCAAATGATATAGACAGTCGTAGCAAACACACAACAAAGGATGACACCCCTACTAGACTTCTTCTTGCCCCACTTTGACATCCATTGGGATTCAGTTTGTCAGTCCCCCACTGTTCTTTGGACACCTATCCAATTTAACATTCGCTGCCATAGGAGCTTAGTTACACAGCAATCAAAAAACAAATGTGACATTGTTTCATCTGCCAGGTTGCAAAACACACAGCTAGGAGGGACCTGTATTCCAATTTTAAGCAATCTATCAGCAGTAGGCAACCTTTTCCAGCAGGCCAGCCATAATATGAATCTGAACCTGGGGTGACTACTTGGATTCAAAGCAAGGCTATTCCAATGCACCCTAGGATGTTTCGGAGTCAGTGTTAGATACAACCTCTCGATAGAGAACCTACCCTTTTGAACCATAGTAGATAATCTCTCATGTAGGTTGCCCTTCAGTGCTAGAGCTTGCATTATAACCTGCCTTAGACCAAAGTTCTTTCGTACACCCATGTTGCATTACTAGAGATGGGACAATCTTCCAGGGAATTATTCTTCATATAGTAAATGTGAACCCATTTGATCCAGAGACAATTTTTCTTCTCAGAAAGGGCCCATAAGTGTTTTACAATTGTTGCTTTGTTCCACCTGGGCAAACTTATCACATTCTGACCCCCAGCTGCCTTGGGTATACATATCTTTTCCCATGAAACCAGTGCTCTCCTAGATATAGTTTCCTTTCCAGTCCACAAAAAAGACCTGCACGGGCTCTCCACATGTTTCATTATCTTCTTGGGGAGAAGAAAAACGTGTGCCCAATTAGTTTTCTTGCCAAATACAATAGATTTTATCCACTGCAACCTGCCAGCATATGAGAGTAGCTTGGCTGACCAACATTTCATTTTTTGAGTTATTTTTTCCACAAGAGGAAGCCACTGATCAGTGGTAAGCTTTTTGGAGGAGAGTGAGACACCCAAATATATAAAAGGTAGGGTCCCTTCACAAAACCCCAGGGTTTGTAAAATAGTCAGTTTAAATTCAGGTTTAACCCCGGACATATAGATAGAACTCTTCTCTATGGTTGCCTGGAGTACTGAAACACTTGAAAACTTGACAAAGGCAGCCTGAAGTAACTTTATAGATGTAATGTCAGCTTTGCAGAACATAAGAAGGTCATCAGCAAAGCATATATGTACCACACCTAGCTTTTTGCACCTGGGGTGAAATTGGAATTGAGGATGGATAAGCACTTGATTCAGCTCTCTTTGAAGGTAATCCATAGCAATGAAGATGAGGTAAGGGGACATGGGGTCCCCTTGTCTAATCCCCCTCCTCCCCTTGAATGGTTCAGTAAGCCCCCCATTCATCAACAAAGAGTATGACACTGAGGTGACACACTCCATAACCCATTGAATGAACTTATAAGGGAAACCTAGCTCTACCAGCATACTCCTCAGGAAACACCATTCAATAGAGTCGTAAGCCTTCCTCAAATCCACCTTCATGACACATCTAGATGAGAGTCCCTTCCTAGTATAACACTTCAAAACATCATGGCTGAATAACATATTGTCTAGGATGCTTCTCCCTTCAATAAAGGCTGTTTGTGAAGGACTTACACCGTCACTAATGACATCTTTGATTCTATGTGTTAAGATCTTGGTTATGATTTTATACACTATTTTGCAACATGCAATGAGCCTATAATCCTTCACTTTTGAGGGGGAGGCAACTTTGGGAATAAGCGTGACAGCAGTACAACTAAAAGACTTGAGCAGTTTACCAGAACTGAAGAACTCTTTAACAGCCAGAATGAGCCTTTCCGCAACAATAGTCGAGTTGGTGGTGAAGAACTCCACTGGGAAACCATCCACTCCTGGGGCCTTGTCATGTGGCATGGCATAAACTGCATCTTTGAGCTCCTTGTCTGTAACATCAGTGATCAGCTTACATTTCTGCTGGTAAGTCAAGCACTTCCCTCTCTGTATCAGTGAGGAATCCGGAGAAGGCATCGTTTCAGCACCCATGAGATTCTTAAAGAGAGTTATAAATTCATGCTCTACCTGTACCGGGTCAGTGAGTTTGATGTCAGAGTCAGTATATATGCTAGTGATGGTATTTCTACTTGCTCGAATTTTACATTGAGCATGGAAATATGCTGAATTAGCATCCCCACACTATATCCAGGAAGCTCTGGACTTCTGTCGAAGAACCTGTTCCTCCACACCACTCCATTTCTGAATCTGGAGAAGGACCTCCTTCTCATCTTCAATGAGTACCTGGTCCAAAGATCGACTGATCATTTCAATCTGAATAAGCGTTAACGCCTGTCTCGCCTGGGCCAATCTTTGGGAGTATGAAGCCACATATGTATTGATGTTCTTCAAGCTAACCTCTAATAGCTTAAGTTTTTGACTCAGTTGGAATTGCTTTGTGCCCTGGCATGGTCTGGTCCATACCTCAGGTAAAAACTTCCAAATTCTGGATGTTCCATCACCACCTTGAATAACCTAAAAGGCCTAGGATGCAAAGACACTCTGGGCTCATGCTGTATGTAGATTGGAGAGTGATCTAATACTTAAGGATTAAGAAAATCAGCCTTGACATGGCCATAATCTTGGATCCATTTGAGATTCCCAAACGCCCAATCAATCTTGGAATATACCCGAGTCTGCTGGTCTTGCTTATTACAGAACGTATAGTACCATCCAGTCTGCTTTAAAGCTGTGAGTAGGATTGTATCAATGCAAATCCGAAAGTCCTGGTTATTGAAATCTCCACTCAATAACCAGTCACCCTGAACAGTTTGCTGGATATCACACAAATCATTCCATAAGCTCTTCCTTTGTTGTCCTCCACATGATGGTGTATACATTGTTCAGCCACCCTTAAGATCTGCAGTTGAATGTGAGGCTTCCAGAACAACCATATCCTCCCATTAGGAGCCATAGGATAATTACAACAAGTCTTCCACCCTCCTCCTATTTTCCTCAATATATCGTGTGCCTTATGTCCTCTAATTCTAGTTTCTAAGCAACCAAAAACATTAACCTCATTCTTCTGCAAAAAGAGCAACAACTCCTGCTTTAGGGACTGGTTTAGCCCCCCTAACATTCCAAGTCGTGAGAATCATGGGGGTTATGAGCAATTCTTGGGTCGTCAGCTAGACCCCATGCCAAGGGTGGGTTGATGAAACCCCAAGGAAGACGTAGCTGCTTCTCCATTTGCTCTTGATTGAAGTCGGAGTGAGGGCATAAGGGGACCAGGTCTCACACTAGGCTGAATAACCTGGTGTTGATCTGGGCTAGTCATTTCATTCCTTGCTACATTGGCCATCCCTTGTACTGATTGGACCTCAGGTCTAGCAATCCAGTTGGTCGAGGTTGCCTTTTCCTCCTTCTATTCCTTTTCTTCTTTTTGGGAACCTCTTGAAATGGTTCCTCATGGGGTTTGGGATTACTCAACCAGAAATCCTTCATAGTGTTACCAAAGTGCAAGCATTCAGTATTGAAGCTTGGTTGCCATTCATAATCATCAACATGTTGAAAGGTGGCTGAAGGCGTGACGATCTCAATTCTGTCCAAGAGAGGTTGAGACACATCCACCTCAATCAAAACACGAGCATAGGAGATGTTCCATCTCAGCAGTCACTCTATCTGCATACATAGGTCACCCCACAACACTAGCTACTTTACTTAAAAACTTCCTGGGACCGATATCCTACTGGTAATCCCGAAAAGATGACCCTAAGAGGAACCACAGTTAAGCAATTGGGGTCAAATTGGAAATCAAGTACCCACCTCTGGAGAGCAAACAACTTACTATGAAATGTATAAGGGCCTCCCATCAGTATTTTGTCACAATCATCATCAAATTCAAATCTAAATATAAAATAACCATCGTCATGTGCAAACACTTGGGGTGGAGGACCAACCCGGGCATGCGATATATAGTGGATGAGTGATTTCAGATACGGCGTGTCTCCAACAACATAATCAATCAGCGCATTCTTTCAGAATTCATACTGAGTCTTCAAGTCATTCTCAACTATGGTCACCACCGGCTTCCCCTGCTTACTGCTAGGAGGTACATAGGATAGGGCTTTACCGTGTGAGCTCGTACGATTCTCTTTGATAATCATTTTTCTCAGTTGGTGTGACTTGTAGATTTCGCCGCTTCCAAGAACTGCAGTCGGTGAGCTGCCGGTGTACCATCATTGCTCCCATAGTCCTGCGCATACTCTTTTTGATGTAACACTGGCTCTGGTTTTACAACCTCCACCTCCTCTGATATTGACTGAAATCGGGGAGGGAGGAAGTTACCAAACATTACTGTCCGTAGTTGACAACTAATTCCATCCGCCGGAGTGACGAATTTTGCCGGATAAGTGTCTGAGATCTGCAATTCCAACTCGAGGTGGACGTTAGTAATCCTGCCTAACGTGCGCTGAGAGAAAAAGAGGTCCACCAAAAAATAGCCATTATATTGTCCTCTCAGTTGATTGTTGAAAGCCTGAAATCAATTCAACACTTTTATAATGACTTCTGCTAAGCGAAGTGATTTGTATCATATGTCAATACTCAGTTAGTTAGATGTTAGTTCTTTGGTAGTGCTTAAAATGGCCCTCCTAAGTTTATTGTGTCACGCCCCGAGCCTACACCCTGGATGTGGCCGACACTCGGAGACCATTGTTGGCCCCAAGTGAACCCTTGGCCTGGCTTTCTTAACTTAACGGAAACCTAACTCAACAGAATAACTTCATGCAATGAAAGGTCATAAAACAACTCAACTGATAAAATCTGGCCAAAATGGCAACTCGAGTCTCAAAATAGAATATTTACATATACACATAGATGAGAGACTCAAAACTAACTGACTAACTGTCTATGAAGCCTCTATAATACTGAGATGGATGTTGGGACAGACCCCGCAACATCCTAATAAAACAAAACTAAGAGAACAAAATAATCGAGTCCTCCGGAACATAAAGAGGCTCACCACTGACTCTGGAGTGCTCAGCTGGATCAACGGCGTGCTGGATGCTGATCCTAGGTACCTGTGTCTGCATCATAATAAGATGCAGGCCGACTGGCATCAGTACATTGAATGTACGAGTATGCGAGCTGGAAACTAAGCAACATAGGCTAGAAGGAGATTTGGAAGAAACTGAAAAGCTTACCTGGCTCAACTCAACTCAACCTGACTGACTTCTTTCAATATAAGGCAATTTTAAAACAAGTGCGATATAAAGAAATACTGTTTAAAACATGCTATAGACTCTGTGTGTATACAAAGATACAATAAGTCTGAGATGTATATAGAAATACAAATGAACTGATGTATCTAAAAATACAATAATTTCTGTGTATGAAATACAATAACTGCTGGGGGAGTTTCTCTAACCGACAACCATCACTTAGAGCTACAGTGATGATATAGCGATCGACCTCATGCTGCCAGAGCATCCTATACCCGGCCAAAGGTATAAGACCTGAACTGCCTAATGGATTCACTAGTCTATCTGGAAAAGGATTCATCTAAAAAGTATGATCCTTTTCTACCCATGGTGGCTAACATGGTTCTATGGGGGCTATGGGTTCTTTGAACGCTCCCCCAATTCGGTGCTCGATACTACTCCCAAAAGTGTAATGGCTCTTATGTTTTTAAAACATATGTCTTCCTGCTGATTTGAGATAATTACTCAAAAACTAGCCCGAAGGCATCTTTGGAAATCTCAGTTTCCAACCTTGTTTAAATGTAAAAAATTTCTTTAAAACTTCTTTGGGAATACATAGTTCCCCAAAAACTTTGAGAAATGAACTAAACTTTATGTTCTTGACTTAACTTGAAACTCGTTACTCTTTACTTGAGTTGAAACTTGAGCCTTAAAATGAAGTTAAAACGTTCAACAAAGACTCTTGAAAAGCTTTAGAGACTTGCTTTGACTCCCTTCTTGAACTTCTAGACTGAACTCTTAACTTCACTTGACTTGGAAACTATCTCTCCTTGAATTGGAATTATGAATTCAAGGTGTTTGATCACATGTTATGGACCAATTCTTGACGTTAAAACGTACCTTGGGGTGTTGGAAACAACTAGGAAACATAGGTACAATACCAAGGAACATGCATGAGAAAGTGTGAAAAGAATGGGGTAACTTGGCGTCCTTGGCGCTCTGCAAGGCGCGGAGCGCCAGTTTTTGAAGCTCAGAAGGGACCTGCTGGCGCTCTGCTAGGCGCGGCGCCCCAAGGGAGAAAGCTCAGAAGCTCTTTTGGGGCGCACTGGCTGGCGCGATGCGCCACCCCTTTCCCCAGAAAACTCGACTTTTCTCCTTCCTTTTTCCAACTCTAAACCACTCTAACTTCAAGGATTTCAACTCCAAACACTAAGGATCATAAAATCCCTCAACATACAAGAGATTCAACTCAAAAACACAATCAAATCTTGTACTAAACCAACAAGAACTTCCAACAACACAACCAACAATTTCAACAACCCAACCAAGCTTTTCTCGGAAATAAAACGAGTTTGGCGTGTGCGGGAAAGGAGAAACCCCAACATTATGAACTCACATACCTAGTAGGGATCACCCCCGACGATCTTTGACGGAACTTGCTTGATCTTCTCTTTCTTCTCTTCTTCTCCTCTTCACTCAAAACCCTCACTCTCACTCTTTTAAAATGGGACAAACTGATTTAAAAATCAGTCCAACACTTAAATATAACCAAAAGAATTGATTAGGGAAAAGACCAAAATGCCCTTAAAATTTTCGGACGGATTTCCCAGCCAACTGCCCAACTTCCAAAGGGCATAACTCACTCACACAAACTCGGAATTGAGCAAACTTGGCGGCGTTGGAAATATCATTCCACGAACTTCGCAACCATAACTGGAAATACACCTAAATCATCTTTAGCTAGGAGTTCTGACTGTTCAAAGTTGGCCAAAATCTCACTTTTTCCCATACTTAACCAAGTTTTCCAAATTTTGAATTCCTTCCAAAATTGACTATTTCCAATTTTAAGCCTATTCATAGTTATTTCAAATTGTCGGATGTTACAGAACTAAGAGAAAAATTGTCTATATCACAATTTAAAGCTATCCTGCCCTTCTTTCCTTTTCGTATTTGCTATTTAAATCTGCATGTTATTGCTAATGATGGAGGCAAGAGAAAAATCATTGAAACATCCTAAACCCTTTGGTAGACGTGTTTTCATTTATCTGCATATTTGATTAAGACTTCTTTTTCAAAACAATAAGCATTTGGTTTCATGATTTCCACAAAAAAGAAATAGTTATTGCAGACCAATTAGGCCATCGATTTCTCTATAGCTCAATCAGGCGTCGAATTCCACTATCTGGTCTCCTTTTTTTCCACCCAATTTGTTTCACAATTAGTTTATCCGTAACAATAGAACGGATAGTTACAATGCATACTAATATTTTGATGCATTCCAAATTATATTCATGACACACACATTAATTTCAGAATTTAAACTCAAGAATATAAAGTTATTTCCCCCCTAACATATTTAAATTATGTAGCTTATGAATGATCGTAAGCATTTTATTTAAATACCCATAATTTTTTCAACAAATAATTTTGCGATGTTTCCGGGAAGATCATGTTTTCCCCTTTAAAATGGAAAATCTGAGAAATTCTTTCTTTTTCATCTAGTCGAGGGCAGCCCATTAGTAAACTAGTTTGGTTTGATTCCATAGAAGAATCAGCACTAGAGACTAATTACAGCTACAAAGTCAAGTTTGATCAATTTTTCACTAGAGATTAACCAATACTAAAGACCAATGACATCACCCGATATTAGATTTGCACCTTTCCAATGAAGGTCAAGGACAAATCTTTTAGTTTCTGATAACTTTTCCAAAGAACTAAGAGAAATGTTGTCTACACCAGAATTCAAAACTATCTTGCGCTTCTTCTTTCCTTTTCCTATCTGCTCTTCAAATCTGCATACCTGAAATAAAGAGGAAAATGTCACCATGTGCATCATAGACATTATTGACAATGATGGAGGCAAGAGCAAGATTGTTGAAACATCCTAAACATTTTATTTGCATATTTGATTAAAACTTGTTTTTCAAAGCAATAAACAAAAGAGGAAATTAGGCCCCTGATTCCGCTATAGTTCAATCAAGCCTCGGATCCCACTATAGCGGTCCAGAATGATCCCCTCATCTTTTTTTTCCCACCCAATTTCTTTCACAATTAATTTATCTGTAATAATAGAACAGATAGTTACAGTGCAGTAGTAATGTTTTGACGCATTCCAAATTAAATTCATGACACACGTATTAATTTCATAATCTACACTCAAGAACATTAAGTTATTTCTCCAACATATTGACAAGTACGATTAGAGTAATGAACACTTGCTTGATAATCTAATTAAAAGTACCTATACAATTTTATTACCTTCATAGCGAGTAATAGAATGAGGTCTCAAGACCGCAACACCTCTATCAATATAATCTCTGTTGAACACAAATAATTGATCCTTAGAAGGAAAACATGCATCTTTCAACAAGAACAATCTATCATATAGTTATCCATGCACATCTCTAACCATAATAATCGTCTAATTTGGGCCCTAACCTGACCCACTATCGATTTTCAAGTAGTTGGGCTATTTATGCAAGATCTTTAACGTAATAACTACACGATGATCAAAATCCTTTATTGGTAACAATGATGACTGAGACAGATTGATACACTGGAATTCCTTATAAATCGAGATTCTTCCTATCTTAGGATGAATTAAAATTTCCCCCTAGCGCCAAAGATACATTATTAGCCTAAAAATTAAACTATAAAAGGAGGGACTCAAAATATAATTGAACGAAATCGAACTACAAAAGTAGGAAATCAAAATGCTCACTTTCTGATGAAAAACTACTGAAATATGTCTAGGTCGTCCTTTTTCTTTTCAAAACGTTTTTCAATGAATATGGTTGATTTAAGAAATTTTTTCTACAATCACTTTGGCTCAATCGGGCCTTGAACTTGCTATAGTGATTTTTCCCACTGTAGGGGTCGGTTCCGACCCTTTTTTTTCGTCTGTTTTCTTTCCCATAGAGGTTTCGCCTCAAAGACTTCAAATAGAGATTTCAACATTGATTTTCTTTCTGGGTAAGTTCATAATTTTCCTGTTCTTATTCTCCTAAAGTATCGAGAAACATCAGCTTATGTTCTTATTCTAAATTCTTCTAATTTGATAGAGTTAATAATTTCTTATCTATCAAAAAGTAATTTCAAGTATGTGCATTTCTACTGTTGATCAACCATGTGCCGGGTTACTTGACTGTAATTTAGCTAATTTTCTCAAAGTTGCAGGAATCACAATCTGATATAACTGTTTTTGTGAAATGAAAACGATAAGTTTGAAGCCTCTTTTGAAGAGCTTGCAATATTCTTACTCACTTATTTACATGTAATATAAAAATTTGAAGCCTTCATGCATTTCTTAGTTATGATGTCCTGTTTCAACTGGGGAGGGCGTTTCAATGTATAACCTTTGTACGGTAACATTATCTCTATTCAACAGATCTCATTTCCATCCTTTTTGTGTACTTGCTGAAATCTCCGTTGTCTATTTTAATATGCAGGTATTTTCCAGATCATTTGTTATGGATATGATTCACTTAGATGACATATGTGGTGGAGAGGCTGGGATTGAAGTAATACCAACTCATATGGTTGAGGCAAGGCCAGAACATTTATTTCCAGTTTTTAATCACCACCTTCAAGCTTCCAAGAATGAAAAAGAAAGGTAATCAACACTTCTCCTTGGTTTGTTAAGATTTTGAAACTAATTTTCTTTTTTATAGGTGGAGAACAATTTGCTTTATCTGGATGTACTCCATCTGAAGTGAGATTGCTTATTTTTGTTTACTAAATGGATTAAGGGTTCGTGTTTGTGGCGACAATGGCCAACAGTTATGTCCAAGGCCAGAGGTCTCTGAAAGCTGGGCAATATACTAGAATGTGAGTAGAGCCTGCAATATTCTTACACCCTTATTTACATGTAATATAGAAAAATTTGAAGCCTTCATGCATATTCTTAGTTATGATGTTAGTTTCAACTGAGAGGGTGTTTCAATGTATGTTCTCATAGATTGATATTCATCACTGTAGTCTTTTTCTTGATATATGTGCCTACAATAAATCTCCTAGAGAAATCAACCTTGGCATTGATTAGAAAAAAGTCTAATATAACTGTTTTTGTGAAATGAAACGATAAGGTTCGCTAATAAAGGGCAGAAAATAGAAAGATGAAATGCTAATCTGCATAAGGAGTTGGAGACTATTGGAATGGAAAAAGGTAACAAGGATGAAATTATTTGTCACGCTCCGAGCCTACACCTTGGGCGGGACTGACAGTCGAGAACCATTGCTGGCCCCAAACGAACCCTTGGTCTGGCTTACTTACTCAACGGAAAACGTTACTCAAGATAAATATACTTTAAAAGAAAACTTAACTGCTCAATAAATAACTTAGAATGTAATAAATAACATTCACTCCCAAAGAGGCAACTCAAGTCTCAACTTAACTGAAAAAGGGAAAGTAAAGACTCATGAACTAACATCACTAACTATGTCTATGAAGCCTCTAAACAATTGAGATGGACGTTAGTACATGATCCACGACATCCTAATGAACTAAAAATACTGAAAGCAATAAAAAGGATCCTCCGGAAAGTTAGGAGGCTCACCAACTAACTTTGAGTGCTCAACTGGATCAACGAGGCGCTGGATGCTGATCCTGATTACTTGCATCTGCATCATAATAAGATGCAGGCCAACTGGTATCAGTACATTGAATGTACGAGTATGTGAGTTGGAATGCTAAACATAACTTAAGCTTGAAAAGAATCTGAAAGAAACACTTACCTTGGCTTTACTCAATTTCTGAATAACTTAACTCAATATAAAGCAATAAAACACATGCAATATATAGAAAGCTTTTAAAACAGTAGAAAACAACTTAGTTCGCTAAAATAAATACAATAACTAACTCAACTTTACTCATATAATAAAGTAATATAGTTTCTGTGGGAGTTTCTCTAACCGACAACCATCACTATGAGCCTAAGTGGTGATACAACGTCTTGCCCAGACTGCTAGAACTGTCCTACACTTTGCCGTCATATAGGACGCCTTAACTAAGTGGACCCACTAGTCTATGCTTAAAGCATCTTAAGGAGTCATCTAAAAAGTATGATTCTTTACTACCCATGATGGCTACATGGTTTATGGAGAAATGAGTTATCTGAACTCAAACTCGTCCCCATATCGGTGCTCAATACTACTCCCAAAATATACTTAGCTCATATGTTTGTAAAAACAAAACTCTTTCTTTGGTTTGAAATAATTACTCAAAAACTTAGCTTAAAAGCTCTCTTGAAAATCTCAGTTTCCTTTCTTGCTCAAATGTGAAAACATTTTAACTCTTGGGAATACTTAGTTTCTGTATAATCTTTGAAGAATGAACTTTACTTTTACTCTTTACTGAAAACTAGCTCAAAAGCTCTTTTGGAAGTCAAGGTTTCCTTTCTTCTTTAAATGTGAAAACATTTACTCTTTGGGAATACATAGTCCCGATATACTCTTTTGAAGAAATTAATTTCAAACTTCACTCTTTACTCAACTCAGAACTCAAGTTTGAAAACAAAGTTAAAACATTTGTAAAAGACTTTTGGAAGACTCTATGAACTTCTCTTGACTTGACTCTTAACTTCACTTGACTTGACTCTCAACTTTTCTTGAATTGAATTATGGATTCTAGGATTGTGATTGTTGACACCCAATTTTGGACCTCCACAATATAAATTAATTATCGAGCTTCTTAAAATTCCAAACTATTTGAAATAATTGACTTCACAAAATTCAAATTATTTTCAAGTTAGTTTTATGTAATTTTGTCACTTTTTGGAATTTTTGAATAATATGTGTATATATTTTATATAATTAGGATATTTTATAAATATTCGAAAATCAACTCAAAAAGATTTTGTTTTAATTAAATATTTGGTTAATTAGTTTAGTTATATAATAGTTTATATTTTTAAATCATTCGGTTTATAATTAAGTTAATTATTTCATTTCGTTAAGTTTAAGAAGCTCCTTAATTAATCTTATTTAAATTCATCTTAGATTTTAGCCAAATTTGCAAATTAAATTAAATTCAAACTATTGTGAATTTTAATTGGCTATAAATTTAATCCATTGGCCAAATCCCCAATTTAAAACCTAATCAATTTCTTCAACTCATTTTGAGGCCAAGAATTTGGGCCTTATATCAATACAACCAGCAGCTCAACTTCATAATACCAAACCGACCCAATCCTAAATTCATTACAATAACAACAACAATACATACAGAAACCGTAATTCCTTCAATTCAATAACCCATTCCAGTAGCTTCCAACGTCAATAATACGGAATCAAATTCACGACAGATACACGGCGTGAGAAAGCAGGCAGTACACTATGATTTTCTTGTCTTCTTCCTCAACGTCCCTCTCCAATTTGTACGATTTTAGCAGCAAAAAAGGCACGCGAAATCGTCCTTGCTCGCGTAGATTGACGCCACGTCGAGTTCAAGGACACCCAAGTGAATCAAGGCCCTCCACCTCGTCTTCGATCCGTTAGGTTTGAGAGAATCAATTGGATTATTCTTTGGCTTTTGGACAAAAAATTGGAGTTTGAATTCGAAATGGGCCTCTTTCTCATCCGATTCTTCACCCGTTTTCCCCCCTAAACCGAACCCTAGCTTCCCTCTATATAAACTCTCTTCTTTTTCAATATTAGGGGTTGGGGGGTGATTTCTTAGTTTTGGCTTAAAAAAGAAATGACACATAAAAGAAACAGTGAGCAAAAGAAAGAAGTTACATAACATAAGCAGGCAAAAGAAAATTTAGGAAGATAATATCCCTGTAGCTAAAGTTTCTGGGTTTGCTAGCTTAGAAATTGATTTTCTGCTGGAATCTCTCATTGGTGGTCGTATAGCTCGCTTCTACTCGTTCGTCTCAGTTCGCTGCTTTGGAGAAGGTAGATAACGTCACCTTTCTTTAAGTCTCTTTTGCTTAGCTGATTGTTTGATGGTGATAGTTGTACGAAGATTAGAGTTATTTGTTTGGGCTGAAATATTGGTCTTTGCTTACTTAGGTTTGAATAGGTTATGAATACGGGTGCGTGAATCTTAGAATATTGTTTTTCGAGTCGATTTCAAGTTTGTAATTCGATAGTGTGCTCGTTTTTCTTTAGCTTCCATAGTTTATCTCTTTTGGTTTCGAACTTTTATGCTAGTCTTGGTTTGCCTCTGTTTCGTTGTGAATCTGCATGAGTAAGTCACTGTTCGACATGTTTATTAAGTTTTAAGAATGTATAAATCGATATAGCTGGATGTCCCAATCCCCTCTTTACTTCAAGGCTGCCTTCTTTAAGCCTTTCCCTGCTTATCAATTTTCTCTCATTTTCTTTTCAAATATCTGATGCTTCGCTATACTGAATGCGTAAAATCTGTCGGATTAATGGCAAGTGTGTCGTTTCTTGTTTATTAACATTGGAGCAAGTTGTTTGGATTTGATGTCAAGCTATCTGTATTAGCTGTAAATAAGTCCATTTAATGAATCATCATGAAGTCTGGAAACTATGTTGATCAGTTCTGAATGTTTCTCGGTGTTTGGAGGGCAGCATATCGATTTTATATCAGCATAGATTTCACTGTTAGCCGTTTAAATTGAATCAACTTCTTTGTTTTTTCCTCTCTTATTTGAATTTCTTGAGTCCCATTTTACAAGTTTAGTTACAGCTTCCTCATAGGACTTTTGATTGTATAAGTTTTAGTTGGATCTTTTGATTTTGATTTACATTATGATCTGATTTTGCTCCAATGGTGTTGTTCCAGATTAAGTGTGTTGCTTCTGTTTGTCCAATGTTTTTCTATACATATGTAGCTAAGCTAAATATAATTGAATTATAACTCCCTTATTTGTTTTTTAGCTTATTTTAGAAATCTTGCACTAAGTGTTCTTTTTTTAGTTGTTGATCACGTGTGTTCTTTATTTTGATTGTTGGTAGAAGTCATATTCCTAAGGCAGTAGTTAAATGTTGATAAATTATAGTCTTTTCGTGTAATGCTACGTTAGCAGCTTAGCTTGTTTTATTATTATCATTTATTTATTTTTTGTGTTAGTTCTAATGCTACTTCCTTTCCTTTCTTTGCATAAACCTTCTTGTTCAAGTCCAATTGGACTCTCTGCTACCTTGAACCTTCCTTTGCGAGTCAACCTCCGCTAAGTCGTGGAAAGGAAGCAGTTTTTGTTGGGTAAAAATTCAAACCAGTGACAGCAGTAACAACGACCTCAAAAGGCTGAACATGAGTGCAAAAATGGGCCCCAAAAGCCCCAATTTCAGTTTTGGTTTTGTACTGTAATTTGGGCAAGAAGCCAATTTATTTTTTTCGTATTGTTTGCTAGTGTTAGGACAGGTGAAATTGGGCCTAAAGCCTAAAAGAAATTCAATTTTTATGATAGTCTAGGACATGTGCAAAGGGGCTCAAAAAATGAAATTAGGCCTAAGTACTGGCCCAGGCAGACAGAAAACCAGACTTGCACCCATATCTCTCTCCCTTTATTGCCTACGTTTTCATGTTTATTTAATTGTTATTATTTGCGTATGTGCTAGTCAATTTTAAGGTTTTCCTAATTTGATTTCCCCAAAATATAGTCGTTTCTAGATTTTCTAAAGACTAAATAATTATTCTTATTTTACTACTTTAATTACTTTGAAATATTTTTCTTATATAATCACTTATGCTATTTCCCTTTCTCCTAAAACATAATTTGAAGTCTTAAGTTTGTTTATTTCTAAACCAATCAAATATGTTTACAAATTAGCGAAACAATTAATTATCGGATAATCGCATGTTAGCGGATGTTTTAGGTGCTTTAAAACCCTTCCTAGAACATTAATAGGAACCCGGAACCCTCTTTATTATTTTCATTAGATTTTCTGTTTTTTAATATTTTGAAAAAAATAGATTTTCTTAATTTCTCTTAAAAATTAAGTGGCGACTCTAAAACCAGTCCAGTCTATTTTTTAAAATAAAACAGTGATTTGTGATAGGAAAGATCTCATGATGTTAAGGAATGATTTTAGATCTAAACATGAGAATTGATCAAGAAATCACTGTCTGAAAGCAGGTTCGTGACGCGGAGATGTATTTAATTATTTGGTCGCGAAAATAACTTTTGAGGCAAAACGGTCCGTTACCGCTCCGTGACGCGTAGATATTTTTCTCAAATCTGAGGAGCAGGTTCGCAACGCGGCTCCACTGCCCAGATTCTCCCGACTTTTTCCTTCTTTCGTTTCCTAGTCCCAATTCACTTAAACTCGACTATTCTTCTCAATTTTTCTTTAAATTCAGATACCCAGCATATGTACCCATGAACCTAACTCAAAACAACTCTAAAACTCAAAACTCTCAAGAACTCCTCAATTTCATCCCAAATTCAAGAACGAAAGCAATTAAAGAATACAACTCAAGAACATCAAAGTCTCAATCTTTTTTAGGAAGAAAATCATACTAAAATAAACATGTTTGGTGCGTGGGTGAATGAACCCAATGCTATGTGAACTCACATACCTCTAGAGATCACTCCTTGACGAAATCCACAAGCCTAACTTCAAGAACTTGACGATTTCTTGCTCCTTCTCCTCTTTTCTCCTCTTCTTTTCTCTTCTCTCAAAACCCTAACTTGTTTCTCAAAAGCGTAAACTGAATCCAATCAATTTAGACCCCAACTTAATTACCAAAAACAAAATTAATTAATTGGGTGGTGAAAAGACCATAACGCCCTTCTAAAATCCGGATTGGACTTTCCTTATTGAACAACCCAACTTCCAATGGGAATAACTCACTCATACAAACTCGGAATCATGGAAACTCGACGATGTTGGAAATATTATTCCAAGATCTTTCCTACGATATCTGGAAACACACCTAACTCATCCTGAGCTAGGAGTTATGGTCGTTTGAAGTTGATCCAAAAAACTCAAACTTAACCAATTTTCCAGATTTTTATTATTTCCAAAAATCACTCTTTCTAATTCTAGCTCTTTCTAGTTCTTTCAATTTGCGAGATGTTACATTATTGACTTGGATGATGATATATCTGAACAATTCGACAGGGCTGTAAATGTGTAAATATTGCTCTATTTCCTTATCAACTTTTTTGTCATTTTTGACACTTCAAAGTAGGAGCATTTTTTGTTGCCAAAAAAAAATCATTTTTGTTTACTTTTTGGGTAAACACTTATCTGTAATTAGTTGGACATATTTTTATTAGTGCATTTAAAGAAGAGAGCACCCACACGAAAACTAAATCAGAAAAAATTCATCCCAGAGAAAAATAGGACAAAAATTAGAGACTGAAATCAACAATGACAGAGAAATTAGGAACGACATCTTTCTCAAAAGCACCAATATTGTTAATCTTAGACGAGTTTAATTCGATCCATAATAGATGGGGAAGATGAAAACTTCAAAAAGAAATATCAAAGAACAGTAGAATAGAGAAAATGAAAACTACCTATTTAGTGATTTGAAATTCAAATTGGGATGAATGATATAATTGATTAAGTTATGGGAGTGAAATAAGAGAGAGATTGAATGAATGAAAATAGGAGTGAGAAACATAGGTTTGTAATGTTATCTGTACAAAATTGGATTTTGGGGATGATAAGGGATTTAAGTAATTTTTTGAAATGTTAGGGAATAATAGAAAATGTGGTAAATAAAGGTGTGTGTATATAAGTAATTTTTCCTGAATTAATTGTGAAAGAAATTGGGTGAAAAAAAAGGGAAAAAGGTCTGAAATATATCTGAACTTTGATCAAAATTGTTGTAACAATATCGAACTTTGGAAAGGACCTTTTACCCCCTTGCATTATTTAATAGTGTATTTTAAAGGTATATATGTGCCTACGTGGACATCATAAATATTACATAATTATAAATAGTAACGTGTTCACGTGGACACACATATACCTTTAAAATACACTATTAAATAGTGCAGGGGGTAAAAGGTCCTCTATAAAATTTGGTATCGTAACAACAATTTCGGCCAAAGTTGGAATATTTTTCAAACTCATTTCCAAAAAAAAAGCAGAGGGGATCGATTTGGAAAGCTATAGTGGGATCTGATACTTATTTGATCTATAGCGAAATTGAGGGCCCGATTGGGCTATAGTAAGAGTAGAAAAAAATTCAAAAACTTTTTGAAGTAGAGAACGAGCGATATAGAGAAAATTTCAGTAGATTTTCATTAGAAAGTTTTGTAAATGCTAGCAATCTGATCCCTTACTTTCTGTATTTTGATTTTCTACTTTTGTAATTTGATTCTCTATTTTTGTTGTTCGATTACCTATTTATGTAATTTGACTCCGAACTTTTATAGTTCAACTTTATATATTTGTAGTTCAATTTCATCCTTCCACATCACGATGATTACAAAACCTCCTTAGGAAACCCTGAAACCCAAGCGGATTAGATTAGGCACCACATCGGTGATCCGAATCAATATAATATTATTTGTTACACTTATTGCAGGAAAATCGACTACCCTTCACGGATAGTTGGCTAATAAAGAGTATTTAAATTCGTCTGACTCTAACTTTCATGATTGTGGTACATGTAGTAGAGTTATGAGTGAAAATTTAAGTGAAGCAAAGTTTGGTATCGATTCATCACATTTTGATAATCGTTTTGGATCATGTTATTTCGATAGTCAAATTGTGTTTATAATGCTCAACTATTGCAATAGTTTTCTAATGATAATAATGAGTATGTTTGCCCTCTCCTGCTCGTTCTAAGCAAACTGTTCTCTTGGATATCACAACCGTTCGAGTGACCTTTGATTCGGCCTTGTATGCTAAAATTGTTGAGTCAACCTCCTAATTTTGACACCCTTGATTTTCATAGTTTTGAAGCGGTTATTCCAAGACCAAATGTGATAGCAAATTAAAGCATTGTCATATATACCGTGTCTTTTCATTATTATTTTAGTGACAATAAAATATTTAAAGTTGTTGAAATTGATAATATCATCGAATAAATTATATATTGTGACAGGCGAATCCCTACTATGATTATGAAAATGTTATTGACTCTACGAGAAGCTAAATTTGGAATCTATGGAGAAACTACACTAGTCATCTATGACTATATAAAAGCTTGAAATTGTGCTTGAATATAAATGCTTTGTGATTGATACATGAAATTGATTTCAAAATCTGTTGAGAGTTTTTGTCCTTTTGTTATACTCGTGATAGTTGAAGGCTTGAAATATCATCTGTTTATTATGTATTATACTATGTATTGTCAACGGCGTTAGTATAATATGCTAGTTATTCATTGTTTATTTTTATGGTGGATAGCATAAAAAGTTTTACTTAAAGAGAGTATAAGAATAATTTTATTTTGTAGATGTGAATTTTGGATCGTTCTCTATAATATATATTTAATATGTTTGTTCATAACATAGTACGCTGATGATAAGTTTTCTTCCATGACTAGCTCGATGGCTCAATGTGTATGAATTATTCAAACAAAGCTAAATGCCGATGATAAAGGAGAATCGGACGTGGTCCGCTATGCCTTATACCTAATCTTCCATCTACTTTATATATCACAATTTTTTTTTACCCAATCAGATCACTTTTATATGACAACAACCGATTATCTATCTATATTCAATTAGGTAGATTTACCAAAGCTTCATAAATCACATTCATCGAATGTGTTTACGAATATTGATAAATCACATTAGCCGAATGAAATGTGTGAAGCTTTGTCTGCTTTCATCTCAAATCAAGACCATATGCATAAATAAATTATTTGTTGATCAACTTGATTGTTTTAGTTTTTTCAATATGTGGAGTATGTTTACAAATGTTACCATGTTATTTTTCTAGAATCTAAACTCCTAAATGATCAAAATCAAGAAGTATTTGATACAATTAAACAAAGTTTGTGTTATTTCCTGTATTTAGATTAGCAAACTAGAAATAATAAAATATGAAAAGAAAAAGAAAAGAAATATCCGAGTCCACAGAACTCACTATGTGTCCTTAAGAAATTTAATCCCCTCAAGTACCCGAGGTTGTAGATTAATTCCTCCCAAGATAAAACGGATTAACCATTAAAGAAGTAGTGGTACCTCAAACTTTGATAATTTCAACAAACTCAAAATGACAACTATGAATCACACACACAGACACAATCGATCAATTTTGTTTTGTAAGAAATGTATGCAGAAGATGGGAAGAATTCAATGCAGAAACAATGAGAGAGAGCCTCTTTATTTACAGCCAACAAAGGATAAAGATCACAACTCTTTGGAAAAAATACAAACTTTCAAAAAGGTCACATCCCTTTGGAAATGTCACTCCCCGAGCCTACACCCTGGGCGGGACCGGCACTCGAAGACCATTGCTGGCCCCAAGCGAACCCTTGGCCTGGCTTTCTTAACTCAGCGGAAACCTACTCAACAGAATAACTCAATGCCATGCAAAGACATAAACAACTTAAATGATACACATCTGTCCAAAAAGGCAACTCGAGTCTCAAAATAGAATATTTACATATATACATAGATGAGAGACTCAAAACTAACTGACTGACTGTCTATGAAGCCTCTAAAATACTTAGATGGATGTTGGGACAGACCCCGCAACACCCTAATAAAACAAAACTAAGAGAACAAAATAATTGTGCCCTCCGGAAGCAATGAGGCTCACCACTGACTCTGGAGTGCTCAACTGGATCAACGACGTGCTGAATGCTGATCCTGGGTACCTGCGTCTGCATCATAAAACGATGCAGGCGAACTGGCATCAGTACATGAAATGTACAAGTATGCGAGCTGGACCGCTAAACAACAACTTAAGCTTTAAAAGGATACAAAAGAGAACTTACCTTGGCTCTGTTCAACTCATGAATAACTGAACTTAATATAAAGCAATGAGACACATGCATTATATATAAAGCTTTGTAAAACTATTTAAAACATGATGTAAAAATCATATTTATAATATCATGAAAATACCATGCTTCCTCTCAAAGTCTACTTGTGCAATGCATGAATGAAGTCCCATACCCCCATTCATACTAAGCAGAACTTATCGAGGAACTAAGCTCTTTCTACTGCTGTGGGAGTTTCTCTAACTGATAACTACCACTATGAAACTAAGTGGTGATACAACGTTTTACCTCACGTTGCCCAAGGACCATCCTATACCTTGCCATCGATATAGGACCTTACTTTTACTTTTGCTTAATGGATCCACTAGCTTAACTTTCATGATCATCTAAAAAGTATGACCCGAGAAATCCCATGTTTGGCTACATGGTTCTTATGGAGAGTTGAGTTAATATGAACTCGTGTCCCCAATTCAGTGCTCAAGACTACCCCCAAAAATACTTTAGCTCATAAGTGTTTTAAACACATCTTTCTTTAGTTGAGATAATTACTCAAAACTTAGCCTGAAGGCACTTGAAAACTCTTTCTAAAAAAGAGCAAATCAAAACCATATTATTAATATGATCATTGATGACTCGGGATATTCATACTGCTTAAACATTGATGGTATATCTAGAGACCATACTGTTTAAACATTGATGACATACTCGATTTGTCATACTAATCATATTTTAGAAACTCTTTTGCAAAACTCATCTTTTCTTTTTAAAAGAGATAGTACTCAAACTTCTCAAAACTCTTTTGGAAATCTCAGTTTCCTCTCAACTTAAATGTGAAAACACTTATAAACTTCTTTGGGAAATACTTAGTTCCCTAATTACTTTCGAGAAATGAACTATACTCTTGACTCTTGACTTAACTCGAAACTCGATACTCTTTACTCGACTTGAAACTATATGCTCTTTACTCTTTACTAAACTTGAAACTTGAGACTCTTTACTTAGCTTGAAACTCTATACTCTTTGCTTGACTTGAAACTCTATACTTAACTTGGAACTTGAGCCTTAGAATGAAATTAAAACGTTCAATGAAGACTCTTGAAAACTTTGAAGACTTGCTTTGACTTACTTACTTCTAAGCTTGACTTCACTTGACTTGGAAACTAACTTTCTTTGAATTGGAATTTAACTTCACTTGACTTGGAATCTAACTTCACTTGAATTGGAAACTAACTTCACTTGAATTGGAAACTAACTTCACCTGAATTGGAACTATGAATTCAAGGTGTTTGATCACATGTTATGGAGGGATTCTTGATGTTTAGACGTACTTTGGAGTGTCGGAAACAACTATGAAACATAGGTATAATACCTAGGAACATGCATAAGAATGTGGGGGATAAAAGAGAAGTCTTAGCGTCCTTGGCGCTCTGCAAGGCGCGGAGCGCCAGCCCTAAAACTTCAGAGGTGAGTTTGGGGCGGGGCGCTCTGGCAGGCGCATCGCGCCAGGCCCCCAACCCAGAAATTTCAGCAAGTTCATTTTCTCGTTTTCTCACCCTATTTCGCCTAAAATCGAATGGTTTCTTCCCCAAATCACTTAGAATCATTAAAACCCTCAATATACCATAGATTCAACTCAAAAACACCACCGGAAACATACACCAAATCAACAAGAAACTTCAACAACACAACCACAAACTTCAACCAACACAACCACAACATCAACAACAACTAACAACTCCAACAACAATCCAATCTTTTCTCAATAATGAAAATGAGCTTGGTGTGTGGGGGAAAGGATCAACCCACACTAAAAACTCACATACCTTGATAGGGATCACCCCCGACGAAAATCCACAACGGAACTTGCTTGATCTCCTCTTCTTTTCCTCCTCTTCTTCTCTTCTTCTCTCTCAAGAACCCTAACTCTTTCTCTTTTAAAATGGGACAAAATGATCCACAAATCAGCCTAACACAATAATATAACCAAAGGAATTGGTTAGTGAAAAGACCAAAATGCCCTTAAAATTTCCGGACGGATTCCCTGCCAACTGTCCAACTTCCAAAGGCCATAACTCACTCCTACGAACTCAAAATTGAGCAAACTCAGTGGTGTTGGAAAGATCATTCCACAAGCTTCGTAGCCATAACTGGAACTACTCCTAAATCATCCTGATCTAGGAGTTACGACTGCTCAAAGTTGGCCAAAAATTCACTGATTTCCATACTTAGCCAAATTTCCAAAACTTTAAAATTCTTCCCAAAAATGAAAATTTCCAATTCTAAGCCTCTTCAATTATTTCACATTGCCGGATGTTACAGGAAGAGGCACAACCTTTCAAACGGTCACAACCCTTTAGAAAAGACACAACCTTTCATAAAGGACACAACCCTTCAGGAGAGTCACAACCCTTCATTTCATGTTCACACCTTTAAAACCCAACAATCCCTCACATAAATAAAGAATGGCTATTGTTAAAACATATGCATGAAAAACTGTGTGATTCGTAAGTAAGGATTGATTGCATCTGGATAAGTGAGTTTCCCTTTGAACTTTCCATAGTGAACATATATCGGATATACTCGGTCAATCGATAGATTTGATATCTTTGAACAATCGAGCTTTGGTGTATACCTAGACAACATAAGTCACACAATCAGCCCTTGAACTGTTTTTGGTTCTCATTGTTTTGTTCGTTTCAGCCATGAACACGTCTTGGTTTATAAGTGCGTAGAGAACTGGCCTTACCGGATTCTCCTTGAAGCGGCTTACACTTCACACTTATATAGGTGATTTCTAAATGTGTTATGTTGACACCCAATTTTGACCCTCCTTTCTTCCAATTCATTGTTTTCGAGCTTCTAATTTAATAACTCATCAAATTATCCTTTTTCGTAACTATTTTTACTATTATGACTATTTATCTACTAAAATTATATGTTTATTATTGAAATGATTATTGTCACTTTTACACCTTCTTTTCTTAAAATAATTATTTGTTGTCGCCTTCTCTCAAGTTTCTAACCTATTTAATTAATTATAAAATCTTATTTTTTTTTTGTAGTTGTACTTTATATTAGTGTAAGGTTTTAATATTGATATTTTATTATGCAAATCATTAGTTATCATTTTTTAATATATGTATTATATTAGTTATTAAGTTAGAAGCCCAAAAATAATTTAAAAGAAGAAAGGAAAAAGGGTGAGAAATTTGGCCCAACAGCCTCAAATAAGACCAAAACTTTTCAGCCCATATTTTATATCAAAATCTGTCCAAAATAGCCCAAAAACTCATCCCAAATCCACTCAAAATTTCAGCCCAAACGCAAGCCCTTATTCTAACTTGTACAGCAGCTGCGCCTTGTCCCAAAGCATCGTTCTTCCTCTTTGAGGAAATTTCAGAAGACCTTTAACCATGGACAGAGTTCAGTCTCTCTATTTTCGTGCAAGAGCAACGTCTCTCTTCTGCGGAAAACAAGACACTCTCTTCCTCTTCATGATAAACATCTCTCTTCTTTAATTTGATCAACAAGAAGCCAAAAGACTTTTTGAATCTCTGATGGAGAATCAAAGGTACGATTTCTGAATTCAAACAGCCATTTTCTCAATCGATATCCCGCCCAAAATTCAATCTTAAAGACCTAGTTTTTTCACTATTTATAGGAACCTCGGCCTTCATTTTTAAGGGGAAGATTTTCAGTCCTTTGACCTCCATAGCAGCTTTGGCGTTCATTTTTTTTAAGAAGCTTTTCCATTACACCATATTACTGCTTAACTACTATTTTCTGCTCTAAAAAATTGCCTTCGCATCCTCTTTCAATCTCGACCAAAACTCAAGTTTCGAGCTTGTTTGAGTTCGTCATTGTTCGATTATAGACACTTGATCTAGCAGCCCCATTCACTGCCCTATAGCAGGTGATATCCCACTCCTCATCCTCTCTGTTTTCTTTTTTACTTAATCAAAATACTTTCTTTATTACAGTATTAAAATGGTATATATATCAAAAGTGATTTATGCTCAATATAACTATAGTAAAAGTGATATTTTCCTTCTATGTTTCTATGTTTCTCTGTTTCTGTCTATTTTTGAGAAGTTAATGTATCATGAACAGTTTCAGCTTCGCTTAGTTATTATATAAAATTGATGCTTAAAAATTGGATTTGCTCGAGACTCATACAAATCTGAAGTTATATCCCTTTCACGTTAGTCGTCACTTGCTTAACGAATGGTCTCGTTTTGTGAGTAATTTATCATTTTGAATCAGTTTTTGTTTTGATTTTAAATTACCTCATGCCTTTATTCTGCAAATGGTTTGATTAGTGCTTGCTCACTGGTTTTTCGGGAAGAAATAACTATGCTCACTGCCACAATCTACTCTATATCTATGCCAACATATAAACTTTAGTTTAAGCTTTTTTTTATTGCTTGTTGAAGCCTCTCTTCTATTATGTAAGTAGAGAGTTAAATGAGTTTATTTCTAGTTCTTAATATTTAGTATAATCCATGTAAAAAGTCAATGTCAATTGATCATGGTTTGAAAAATAGTTTTGTTGTAGTTTAAAAACCTGTTGAAGTTGGGAATTATTTTTGTACCTAAAGAGCATGTATATGGCTGCTTCTAGTTGGGTTCAAAGTTTCCCGTGCTTGCATATCTTTCATTCCGGATAATATCTTTGTTGTGACTTTTATTGTCTTCATGTTTGGTTTAATCAATATTGATTAAAGTCGACTCGTGCTAACTTCTTTACTTCCTTTTATTTGCATGAACACTTTGAGAGCAAAATGGAGTCTTTGATTCAAGACTCTAGCAAATCATGAGTCTCATAGACTCAACATTATCCTCACACCCGCACATGGAGTCTTCACTACATCTTTGACCATTCGAAATTGCAAGCAAAACAAGTGGTCCTATCTTGGAGTCACTTATGGCTACTTACATTTTGCATTATTTGTTTACGTGTTTTTCTTTACATGTTATACTTGCTTGTGTGATTTAGATATTTCTAGTTTGGATTCATAATAGTTGACTTAACATAAATGTTTGGGTTTGGATACCTTTGGTTAGAAACAAACCTATTAGTTACTTTAGCTTTTATAAACTTCACTTGGCAAATTCTTTTTAAACATTCCATTTTGCATCATTTTTAAACTCACTAATTTATACAGTTTTGTTCAAACTTGGCAATGTCTTTCAACAAAGAAAAAGAAAATATTTTGTTCTAAATTCTTATTTTTCTAAAACTTTTTCTAAAGGAAGCACCTTGTCAATCAATGAACAAATGTCTATTTTTTAATTACCTTTTTTTTAGTCATGGATTTGTCTAAATTGATCTAAATAAATTACTCTTTTCTTAAATCTTTTTCATTCTAATAAAATTGTAAAAAAGAGCTTTAAAATAAAAAATGTTTTCCAACTTGGTTACTCAATTACTTAACCTTTAGCATTCTTTTCATTTTTAACCTAAGTTTGGTCGGTAATCGTATTTTTAACGAATCTTAAAGGATGCCTTATCCCTTCCCTTTAGGATAATTAGAGTCCTTACCTAGAATCTTAAGTTTAGTAGACCATTTAATTGAAGTCATTTTAGTATTACTTAGTTAAATATTTAGGTGTCCTAATTCACCATAATTAATTAGGTGGCGACTTCTTAAGTTAATTAATTTGGAAATCACCAAAATGTCGTACACCATTTTGACCTCGAGTTAAAATGCGGTATAACATGTTATCCGTAGATACACCATTTGATATACCCTATATCAAACTTAGAAACCATTAAAAAGTCCTAATGTCTTTATCCTTGTTACTGAACATTGTCTTATCAAGAGAATGGACCAAAAAAAATATGTTGACAATGTTGAAATGTCATCAATGACTTTGTTTTATCTCCTTGAACCTAGATCTTGGGATCTCCAGTCTTCTAGGTAGAGTTACCACCACAATGACTTGTCCTCGGCCATAGTCTCATTCCCTTTGATAATCTATAAATTGCCTCTCTAGTTAGGCCTTTTGTAAGTGGATCAGACATATTATCCTTTGACTTTACATAGTCAATTAGGATAATTCCACTAGAGATTAGTTCTCTAACGATATTATGTCTACGTCATATATGACGAGACTTTCCATTATACATAATGTTTCATGCCCTACCTATTGCAAATTAACTCTCACAATGTATGCATATTAGAGTTAAAGGTTTAGGACAAAAATCTTTCAAGAAATTTCGGAGTCATTCAACTTCTTCACTGGCCTTATCTAAAGTGATAAACTCGGATTTCATAGTAGATGGAGCGATACATTTCTATTTGGAAGATTTCCAAGAGACTGCTCCTTCATCAAGAGTAAATATATATATATATATATATATATATATATATATATATATATATATATATATCCACTCGTGGATTTTACTTCATTTGACCTGGTGATTCAATTTGCATCACTATATTCTTCCAATAATGTTGAATATTAGTTATAATGCAAAACAATAGTTTTTAAGTATGTTTAAATACTCCAAAACTCTTTTCATTGTCATCCAATGAGTTTGATTGAGATTACTCGTGAACCGATTCAGTTTACTAATAGCACATGCTATTTCTGATCGCGTACACTTCATGATATATATCATACTTCTCAATACTGTAGCATAATCCAATTGTGAGTCACTTTTGCCTTCATTATTTTGAAGTACAAAGTTCACATTTATTGAAGTCTTGACAATATTGAAATTCAAATACTTGAATTTGTCAAGTACCTTTTAAATCACAACAGTAACTTCAATGTCTTTCATATCGAAGTTACTTCCTAGCATATGCTTAGTAGCATTTATGTCAGAAATGTCTCTTTTAATGATCAACATGTCATCAACATAAAAACAAACAATGACCTTGTGATTTGGAGTGTCTTTAATTTAAAAACATTTATCAAATTCATTAATATTGAATTCATTTGCCAACATAGTTTGGTCAAACTTCGCATGTCATTATTTGGGCGCTTGTTTTTAGTCCACAAATTATAGACTTTCTTTTCTTTACTAGGAACCACAAACCCTCGGGTTGTTCCACGTAAATTTCTTCCTCCAATTCTCCATTCTTTTTAAAAATGTTTTTACATCCATTTTGACGAATTTGAAGGTCATATACCGTAACTAGCGCAATTAACATATGAATTGATGTAATCCTAGTTAGTGGCTATTATGTGTCAAAATAATCAAGGCTTTCTTATTGTCTAAAACATATGACAACAAGTCTTGCTTTGTATTTATCAATAGTTTCATCAACTTTCCTTTCCTTTTGTAGATCCACTTTGAACCCAAAGATTTATTTCCTGAAGGAAGATCAACCAACTCTATGGTTGCTCAAGATTGAATCTATCTTACTATTGACAACCTCTTTCCAAAAAGAATGAGTACACAGAGGGCATAGCTTCTTTGAATTTATGAGACTCATTTTCAAGAAGAAATGTTATAAAATCAAACTCGAAGGAAGTAGTTTGTCCGTTAACATTTACTACGCCTTTGAATCTTTTTATTGAGTACATTCTCTTTTGGTTCGTTCTAAGGTCATTTTGACCCTTCACTTGACTATCCGACGGTTTGGACTTATGAACCATAAATTGACATGGTTTACTCTTTGTAGCATATCCAATTAACATACAAATCCACAATCTTAGGTCCTATTTTGACCTGTTTGGGAATAGTTCCCTCATTTCCATTTCTCATATAGAATAGACTGTATTGAAAATCGTTAGATCATTATCTTTCAAGAGCTATTGCTTGTATATACTTTAAGGGGAAATAAGCAGTTCTCTATCAGGATACAACAAAGCCTAAACAAACAAAATTTTTTCTTGCTCCCTTTCTTAAAAAAAAGTTTTCTTTTATTTGTTGCTCTCTTTACTAACAAACAAAACTTTTTGTTTCACTCTTTCTGAACAGAAAACTTTTTGTTGTTCTCTTTTGCTATAATGATAGCATTCCCCACAAATTTTGTGGTAAATCTGAACTTATAAGTAGGACATTCAACATTTCCTTCAAAGTTCGGTTTTTTCCTAGCAACAATTTCATTAGATTGAAGTGAGTATGTGCAGTAATTTAATGGATGATTCCATTTTCCAAATATATTTCTGCAAAAGAAGATTCATATTCTCCACATCTACCACTTATAATCATGACAATTATTTTATCCAACTGATTTTCAACTTCAGTTTTATATTGCCTATATGTTTCTATTACTTCATCCTTACCATTCAACAAATAGACATAGCAGTATCTAGTGCAATTGTCAATAAAATTTATGAAACACTTTTTCCCACCACGAGATGGTGTTGACTTCATATCACAAATGTCAGTGTAAATCAATTCTAAGGGATTAAAATTCCTTTCAACAACACATACTTGACATTTTAATTTATTGCACTAGAAGTTAGGCAAGACTTCTAAGTTGATCAGTTTTTGCAAGATTTTGTAATTGGCATGTCCCAAGAGTTCATGTCACAAACAATTCGATTCAAGCAAGTAAGAACAAACAGAAATACTTGGTTTGAAAAGACCTTTCGTGAGGTAACCTTTACCTACAAATATTTTGTTCTTTACTTTTTATAACTTTGTCAAATACAAACTCAGTTTTAGAATAAGCACCTTGCCAGAAGTCCTTTCCATAGCATTCAATTTGTTATATAATTACCCATGACCACAGTCTCCTCGGTCCAATAAGGGCAATATGACCCAAATGTTTATTTTACAACAAAAACATAACCTATCACTTTTCACCAATGTTCATGTCTATACAAATAAATTTATTTTAATAGACAAATCTTTTCATGAAAAATCACAATATTTTAAGTGACACTTTTTTATCAAAGAATACAATTCTTTTGAACAAGTAATATAATTTTGTGGTTTTATACTAGTTTTATCATATACCAGTAAAGATAGACTTAACGACCACAATATCAAATATACTCCAAGAATTTTGTGGGTCTAACATAATACAAGAATGTCGTTAAATTTCATATCTTGTACTTTCAAATTTAAATTAGATAGTAAGTCTAATTTTATCTTTATCACAAGTAAAGAACCCCCACATTTTAAATATGTTCTCAAAAATATTTTTCAAGTATTTGAAATTATTTTCCACATAGATTTTCCTATGCTTTCAAATTGTATACCATCAAAATACACATTGGCAACACGAAACCTTCTTTTGGAGATTTAATCCATAGAAACACCCATTGCAGGCACAAAAATCACTAACTTTATGTCACTAGTGTTTTTTTTCCTTTCTATCACAATTAGAAAGATCACTTAGTATTTAGAATACTAACAATAAAGATTCAATCTTTATACAACTTATTTATAGTTTAACGATGAAGTGTTTATATTCTTCTAATCGTTAACCGAATGAACCTTGAATTCTGATGAAGTTTTTATATTCTTCGAATCAATTTCACATTCAGACAAAGTAGTAAATCAGAAAGGTTTTAATCTCCAGAAACCTCAAATACAACACTGTTTCTAGCTAACGATGAAAATTTTATCCTTTTCAAATCATTTAGCCTTAATATTCCTGACGATGATTTTATACTCTTCAAGTCAAAATATTCATTCAAACAGAGTATTTAACAAATTGGTGAAGTTTCTATATTCTTCAAATCAATGCACAATCTGATTTGTTCGTGAACTTCTTATATTCTTCAAATCAAAGGAGTAAAAAATCAGAAGGTTTAGTCTCCCAAAGTCAGATACAATCAAATTTCACATGGAGTAGAAAACTACAAAAGTTTTTTTCCCTCCTCTAAACAGAATACATATTAATAACAATAAAGATATATTCTGAGATCATCACAAAATGACCATCTATCCTAACATTTATGAAATAAATCTCATAACTTATGAAGGATAGAAAAAATAAAAAAATAAAGGGAAATAAAGATAGAACCTGATTTTTACTCCCATTGAGTCATATTTTATCTGTTAGCAATGATTCCATGCAAGTCACTTCTCTTGCTAATTTTTTTCTTTCTTTCTCAGTTTCCATCATATTCCAATTTTCCTTAGAAGACATTGAATTTCAACTAGAAACAAAACTCATGTTCAAATATTGTTAGGAGACAACATTTATTCATTTACTTCTTCTCATGGTTATAAAATCAAGAATATAGGAAAAATAATTAAAGTGCACATCTTAGCCTTTATGCACAAAATAACTTTTCTCATTGAAAAGAAAACTAAAGTGATGCAATGCTTGAATGCACTTGGAAAGAAAAAAAAATAATCTTACCTATCCAAGGAAATCATACTACAGAAAATATATTTGAACATATTAAAGTAGTACTACTTCATCCCAAATCTCTTTTATCATATGATAAAATAATTCTCTTTTTTTTCTCAATAAAAAGAACACAGAAAATAGAAGTAATTTTCTTACCACAGAAAATACCAACAATTTAAATTTCTTAAGCTTGTTATCTCCTGTATTCAAATTAGCAAACCAAAAATAATAAAAGATGAAAAGAAAAAGAAAAAGAAAAAGAAAAGAATTATCCGGGTCCACAGAATCCATTGTGTGTCCTTAAGAAATTTAATACTCTCAAGTACCCGAGGTTGTAGATTAATTCCTCCTAAGATAAAACGGATTAACCATTAAAGAAGTAGTGGTACCTCAAACTTCGATAATTTCAACGAACTCAAAATGACAGCAACGAATCACACACACAGACACGATCGATCGATTTTGTTTTGTAAGAAATGTATGCAGAAGAAGGGAAGAATTCAATGCAGAAAAAATGAGAGAAAATCTCTCTATTTATAGCCAACAAAGGGTAAAGGTCACAACTCTTTGGAAAAAAGACAACCTTTCAGAAAGGTCACAACTCTTTGGAAAAGGCACAACCTTTCAAACGGTCACAACCCTTTAGAAAAGACAGTTTTTCATAAAGGTCATAAAACCTTCGGCAAAGTTACAACCCTTCAAAAGAGTCACAACCCTTTATTTCATGTTCACACCTTTAAAACCCAACAATTTGATCATTACCATGATTTCAAAACTACAATAAAGAATTTTGTGGGATGCAAATTCTAACAAATAGAAGTGACTTCATACTTTATTCAATATAACTCTTTTTGGATTAGTCACAATCATATTGGGTCGTCACAAGGTCTATGTTGACTCGACCCTTAGATTGTACCAAAAGCTTGCAATACATTTTATGAATCGTAATGTTGAATTTGATTTTTGTTTTGCTTATAATTCCGTCAATGTGTTTTATAAATTGTGTTCACCTAATGCAATTTGTAAAAATCGTTCAACTAATGTGTTTATAAATCATATTATACTAATGTCATCATGCATCACATCTCGAATGCGGCCAATACGTATATAAATTTTATTCATAAGCTACATAGTTCAAATATGTTGGGAGAAATTAACAACTTCATGTTTTTGAGTGTAAGTTCCGAAATTAATACATGTGTGTCATGAATATAATTGAGACGGAAGATCCATATTATCAAAATATGTCAAAATATATTTGGAATCCTTGGGAAATGCCTCTATATAGAAGAGAGAAGTAAATCTACGAGGTTTTTGCTGTGAAGTTGTCGATCTCTTTATTCTCTTAGTTGCTAAATTAATTTTGGAACCTCTTTCCCTTCTTCCTTAGTTGCTAATATTATTATGATTAAATAAAAGAATTTTAATCACTCAACAAATGTGATATATCCAAATATTTCCAGATATTAAGACAAATGGTTGCAGAAGAACTAGAAGGATAACTTAATTTAAAAGAGCTTTTCAAGTAGCAGTATTCATTGGTATACTATATACTTTATAACTCTTTCATATTATCCATTCAATTAATTAGAAATTGAATAAATGATCAAGTTATAATTCTGATTTAATTTTTCTTTGCTAAACAACTGACAAATGGTTCATTTCTAGTGGTTTTAGGTAAATATATAGGATTGAAAGCCAAATGGCCAATCTGATAGGTTAGTTGAGTTTAACTTGAAAAACTTGTATACATGTGACATTTGGATTTTCTTTTAACACTTTAATATACCAAAAAGATCTATCAACACAAAAATCCATTTATTAGCTTTTATATAGAAGTACATTTAAAAGTATATCTTGCAATAGATCTATATATCTAGTGGATAGAATTGACATCACCTTTAGATAAAGATTGATGTATACATTTTATATATATGGAAAATTATTGAAGCCTTTCCTAAATAACCATATCATATATATAATTAATAACGAGTCTGCAGAATAATATCTTGATATTTGTAAGGAAAATTTAAATTGAATAATGATGGTAATGTGGAAACACAACAAACTATAAAATACTAAATTTAGGAAAAGAAAACGGGGATATGAACTAGAAGTGGCAATATTTATTGTTGTAAAAAGATTTAACAATAATTGAGTTAATATCATAATATTCAGAGTTACAAAAGTCATTAATTATATTTATTACCGTTAAATATAATATAACTATAACTATTTTATTACCGTTAAATAATTGTTGTTAAACCCTATCTTTGTTGTAGTGATATATCAGAAGAGGACATGTAATCCACATAGGCGGAGCCAAGATTAGAAATTTGGGGTTCTACATTATAGAATCCGTCTCTAATCCACTATCTTAGGGCAATTATTGACAACTATAGATACTTATTGAAAGCCAACAAAATAAATATTAAACACATGTAAAAGAGACAAATAAATATGCAACATTTTGGCAAATGAACGTCATAAACACCAAAAGAATTTGGTAATTTGGAAAGAGGTGATAAGGAAATTTATCCTTGCAAGCAGAAGCTTCGACGAAACCTTTTTAAATTCCAAAGATAACATAAATAAATAAACAAACAAACAATAGGTTAGTAACAAATTATTAATAAATAAATAAATGGAGTCTTTTTGGGTGTCCAAATTAATGAAAAATGAATAGTGATAGACTGAGGCCATTAAGGCAATTCCAAGAGAAAAAATAAACTACAATAATTTTTGTCATAATAACTTTTGGGTGTACGTAATTAATTAAACATATTTTCAACTTCATGTAACTTATAATTTTGAAGGATTTAACTATATATATACTGATAATGCATAGTGCAAATAATTTATTTTCGCGTTGTTAGACTTTTAATATGTGTAGCTTGTGATTTGACTTTTTTAAAGATTATTAATGTCATTTATTATGAAGAGTTAACTGAAAGCATATAATATAATTATCATTTAAGTGACTTGATAAATATATAGAAATATAACCTTTAATATTTTTGGAAGTTAACCACATTAATTTCACCATCTCACATTAATTGTCATGATTCCTTTTGAAAGTCTCTTTAGTATTTTATAAAAGATACAATACTTTTTTCTGAGTTTAAGCCATATACACATGATAATTGATATAAAATATATCTACGTACATTAATTATCAGATGAATAATTAACAATCTTTACTAATATAGTTTGTCGTGCTGCTTCACCATTAATTAAAAATTTATGTTGAAAGCATTATTCTCTGAATTGACCCTACAGTGTGCAATTCAGATTTAGTCGAGATTCTAATGTGGACTTCGTATGTCAAATAGGGGAAAAAACAATCTTATATAAGCACTGATTGGTATCTATCAAAAACTAATAACTACTTTTTGGTTATGATCATAGGTTAAAATTCAATATTAAATATATGAAGGAAATGTTGTCCAATAAACCAAAAGCATTGTTACGTACTAAAATACAGTGAATCAAACGCATTTACATAATTATATTCAATAAATCTTAAACATATTGACATATTACATACACTACTCAATACATAAATGAAATTAATTAAAAAGCATAAACCACAAAATCAAGTAAAGACACAAAGAAAAAATCATGCAGGCCATATAAAGATGACAAAAATAAATAAATAAAATCTCATATATTGCCGGCTATTTTCTTAATTAATTGACAGCACAACATGTTCTTCCAAAAATCGAAACTTCCTTAATTTCTCTCTTAAAAATTATCATCATTTTTAATCATAAAAAAATGTAAAAATAATAAATTAATAAAATTCTTTTTTAAATCATAAAATCTTAGATTAATTCCCTTTAAAAAGCCCCATTATATCCATTGGAAGACTTAGTCATTTCTTTTGAAAGAGTCTTTGTTTTTTAAAAAAATATTACAAAGTTTTAATGGGGAAATTATCACAGCAAAATCAGATTAGGAATAATTCAAGTACTAATAATGGAAATAATATTATTGGTTCAATTGTTAAAGTGAAAAGAACTAGAAAAACTGTGCCAAGAGACTCTCCACCTCAACGTAGCTCCATTTATCGAGGAGTCACAAGGTTTAATTTATTTTCTACAATTATATTATTTCATGTCGATTCTTATTTTGTATCTTCATGTTGTATATGTTCAAGTATGTAGTCGTTGAGATTTGAATTCACGATCTTTTGCATGCACTAATATCATAATGTTGAAACGTGTCATGACTCATACATTCATACATGGTATCAAAACAAACAAACAAAGGTTCTCAGTTTAAATCTCATTATCACACGTTATTTTATATCTTCATGTTGTATATGTTCTTATTTTGTTCTTTAAATTGTTGATGTTTTGTTCTTTAAATTGTTGATGTTTTGTTCAAGTATGTGGTCATTATGTTTGCACTAATATCATCATGTTGAAATATGTCATGACTTACGTACATTCGGTACCAAAGCAGATAAATGTACTGAGTTTAAATCTCACTGTCATACATTATTTTGTATCTTCATATTGTATATGTTCTTGATTTTCTTCTTTAAGTTGTTGATGTTTTTGTTCAAGTATATATATGGTCGTTGAGACTCGACATAATTTACGACCTTCTATGTTTGCACTAATATCATGTTAGAAATGTGTCATGACTCACACATTTAATTATGATATCAAAGCAAATAAATATTCCGAGTTCAAATCTCATTGTCACACATTATTTTGTACTGGTATATATATGTTCTTGAATTTGTTCTTTAAATTCTTGATGTTTTTGTTCAAGTATGTGGTCATTGAGACTTGATCAATTCACGACCTTTAGTCTGTACTAATATCATAATGTTGAAATGTGCTATGATTCACACATTCAAATATATATGATGCTAAAGCAGAGACAAACGTCCTGAGTTCAAATCTCACTGCCACAGATTATACAAGATAGATTTCCACGTGCTAAATCATGAAAAATAACTATTGGTTGCACGTACATGAGGAGTCGTATTGAAAATATTATTAAATAATAGTTTAAATTTTTAAATGAGATTATCGCACACTTTAACTGTTATTTATTCAGGCATCGATGGACGGGTAGGTATGAAGCTCATTTATGGGATAAGAATTGCTGGAATGAATCTCAGAACAAGAAAGGAAGACAAGGTTCATAATTTAAATTTTTTTCTCCCACCATTTTATTTTTCAATTTAATTAATTCTCTAAGCTGCTAAACTAATTGACTTTTTTTTTGTGAAATGGTGGACTCTAATGGAAATAATGCAGTTTATCTTGGTATGTATCATTATTTAAATTTTCTTGATTTTATATTTATTTGGTAAGTGAATAATAAATTTAATTAAAACTATTATTTTTAGGTGCTTATGATGATGAAGGAACAGCTGCTCATGCTTATGATTTGGCTGCACTTAAATACTGGGGAAGTGAAACCATTCTTAATTTTCCGGTAATTAATAACTCATCTTAATTAAATTCTTTTTTTATTATTTTATAAAACAGTCATTCACAAACTAATATATAAAAAAATTCGAAGATAATTGAAATTGTTATATATTTCAACATGATACTAGATCAGATATATGTCACGAGTTTGAGTCTCACTATCATTTATTATTTAAAAGAATCTTCACGTACTTGACTTATACTTGACTTATGAAGAATCAAATTCGCACGTGAGAAAAAATCAAATATTTGGATCAACAATATAATAAGCAAACATTTTTGATTGTGTAAAAATATTTATCAAGTAAATCTTTAAAATTACGTAATTCTCTAATAACATAAGATTTTATATGAAATAATCGATCATATATTTCGAATATTGATATTATCTTATCCTTTTAGGTATC
Source organism: Solanum verrucosum (assembly GCF_900185275.1). Classification (NCBI taxonomy): domain Eukaryota; kingdom Viridiplantae; phylum Streptophyta; class Magnoliopsida; order Solanales; family Solanaceae; genus Solanum; species Solanum verrucosum. The sequence goes on from NW_026020630.1 coordinate 3,663,942, forward strand.
AACTTATGAAAAGGAAATCCTAGAAATGGAGAATCAGTCTAGAGAAGAATATATTGGATCATTGAGAAGGTAAGTTAATTAACTTGAGTACTAAATTAATGTTATTTTATTTTCACTTAGAGGGGAAAAAAAGTTTTTTAATTATTTGTTTGATTAATCAATTGGTATAATATATAGGAAAAGTAGTGGATTCTCAAGAGGGGTTTCAAAATATCGTGGAGTTGCAAGGTATCAAATATAATTAACGATATTTTGTAATATTATTGTTTTGATTTGTTCCAACTGAGCATTTTATTCATCGATCGATCGCAGACATCACCATAATGGAAGATGGGAAGCTCGAATAGGCAGAGTTTTTGGCAATAAGTATCTTTATCTTGGAACATATGGTAAGTACCTTTTTATAAACATGTATATTAATTACCTAATCATACTCATTTCAAAGCTAGTATAAAAAAATATTACTATTTTAATTTATTGTAATAACTAACCAGTCTTTTTTTCAAGGGAGAAAAGACAAATATACCCCAAACTATCGTAAATGGTATGCAGATACCCTCGTCATACTTTTGGGACATTGGTTCCCCTATCGTTCAAAAACTAGAGCATATATATCATTTATACTAACGGACATACACGTGTCATAATCTTATTCACCGACCGACATTTATTAAATATTGAATCGACGGATAAGATTGTTCTACGTGTCCCTATTTAGTATTTCGTTAGAGTGAATGGTATATATGCTCTAGTTTTTGGATGGCAGAGCATCAATGTCCCAAAAATATGACGGAGGGTATCTACATACCATTTACGATAGTTTGGATATATTTGTCCTTTTTCCCTTATTTTAAAGTAATTAATCTCACAAGTCATATGTTATATATATATATATATTAGATAAATCAATATATAACCCATAATCACAATATACATGAATACTAGTTTGCAATACTAGATAAAAAAAAATGTCACATTTAAATAATTGTGAGAATCCTTAATCTATGACATTAAAGATATATTTTTATTTAATTAATTATTTTATTAACCTGATTCTTTTTCATAGCCTAATTAAACAGGTGAAAATTAAATATATATTTTTTTGATAGCTTTTTTTTAATTTTGTGTTTTAGCTACACAAGAAGAGGCTGCAACTGCATATGACATGGCAGCTATTGAATATCGTGGACTAAATGCTGTGACCAATTTTGACCTTAGTCGTTACATCAAATGGCTAAAACCTAATAAGAACAATCAATCAAACCCTAATGTTGAAACTAACATGATTCCAACTCCAAATCATAGTAATGGATCGACCACGATCACAACCACGACAACAACCTCATCCTCTATAGGTCTTGTTTATCCCGATCTACAACTTACTACAAACATGCCTATTTCTGATGTCTCAGTCTCTCAAAGTCGACCATCTTCTGCTACGTCAGCTCTCGGACTATTGCTCCAATCTACGAAGTTCAAGGAAATGATGGAAATGACATTAGCTGTCGAGTGCCCGCCTGCACCGATCGAATTGCCCGACCCGGACCCACCACAAAGTAGTAGCTTCCCTGAGGATATAAAAACTTATTTTGATACTCAAGAATTTGGTAATTTTGGTCATGATCAAGGAGAGGATTTGGTCTTTAATGAGATCAATTCCTTAATGCAACCCCTTTTGCAATTTGATTATGATGCTTAATTAGTCAAAGATAAATTGATATAGTGTCAATTTTCTTTTATTAATTTTTTATATATACATATGGTTGAGGAAATAATGGGAAATTCTTATCTAGGAAGTGTTTACTAGCTCTAGAGACACTTCCTATATAAGTATTTTCCAAATGTGATTTAGGTATAACAAAAATTGAGGAGAATATGTATTGATTATTGGAGAATATTATTTGTAGATAGATGAAATAATTTGCTTAATTCTCATCAACATTAATATTTAAGTTGTTTATTATGATCATTTGAAATAATAAATATTTGTAGTTTTTTTCTCATGTCTCATTTTACGTAAATTAATTATCGCAAGTCATTTTCTCTTTAATTGTATTAAAGTTGTGTGGTTGGAGGAGTTTGACATTGATTCATATCGTGCATGTGTACTAGATGGTATGTGTCCGTGCGTGTGCCTGAGCTAAATATTTATCTATTTGTAGTTGTATGAAATTATGTTGGAATTAATGGAAATTTGAAAGTTGTGAAAACATATTTATTGATTAGTTATAACATGTTATTAATCTTATTTTACTTTTAAAAAAATTATATCAAATCAAAATCCAACACACTCTTGATAGAAAAAGTAAATATTTTCATTAAAAAGGAAGAAATAATTATGCATCTCAAAAATAATTTTAAATATATTCACAACTCTGCATTTTTAAAAACTAAAAGAGTACGCTTTAAATAAAAAATAAAAAATTTAAGGTCTTCAATTTATTTTCGACTTTAGGCCACTAATATGCTTGAGCCAGCCCTTTAATATCCAAAACATGAGGAACCTTAGTAATTCCCTTTTAAATAGAAACTATTTCATATTCTATAAAAACTTATCCGTATAAAGTTCTTTTTTATGTTTTTTTCTAAAAAAATTCGTATCGATTAAAATCCCACAAACAATTAAAACAAATGAAATACTATTATTAGAAAAAAGTAAACCTTTTTATTAAAAATTAAAAAAAAAATAACTTTACATCTCAAAAATAATTTAAAATATATTAATAGTTCCGCAATTCTAAAAACTAAAATGCCGCTTAATGGCAAACAGTTTGGACCGGTACTAGCTTGTACGTACCCTGTTAGCTAACTTGTTCCGGTAAAAGTACGGTAGAATTCATATTTATAATTTGCCTAAATTAATCTTTTCCTTTCTAATCCAAATTACAAATTAAAGTGGGATTATCAAAATTAATCTTTCCATATTAAATTCTATTTCTCTAATCCAAATCATACATTACGTAGGATAACCAAAACATTCCTATAGATACACTCAATTCTCTCTGATTCTTTATTTCACAAACCCTAAAATTTATACTATAGTCTTTCTCTACTTATTTATTTTTTGAATTGTTATGGCTTTATCAAATTATGAATATGATCGTCAATGGAAGAATATATTACCAATAGGCTTCCATTTTGTGCCAACGGATGAAGAATTGGATATGTATTTGAAACTTAAAGGTTCTAATGGTTATATTCCACCTGGAATTTTTACTGATCTTGATATTTATGAATATGAACCTCATCAACTATCTGGTACACATTCTTATCCTTAGCTAGCATTTTTTTTAGTTAAAAAAAATTCCTCCTGATTTATGGATTTTTTTAAAAAAAATTCTTGATGAATTTGTTGGGTATTTGTCCTGAGTTTCTTACCATAAATGTAAAGTCTTTATATTTGGCTAGTCTGTATTTCTTCTAATTTAATCGGCATTCACAAACCCAGAGACTTTGTGAGTTTAATTTGTGGGATATCACTAGCTTATACCAGCTGCACAAGGACACTTCTATGTTATTTATGGATGCACTGTTAATTGTATCTTACTTTCTGCTAGTTTCTTAAGATAGATATACATATATACACATGATTTTTTTTTAAGTTAATAGGTGCACGTGCACCCTCACCAACCATGTGGATCCACTTCTGACTTGTGTGAACCTCTTTGTATTCCAAATTTAAAGTTTTTATCACGATTTTATTGATTAAGAATATTATACTAATTTGAGTTTATTTTGCTTGCTAGGGTTTGCTGAAAAACATTGGAATGGACGTATGTATTTCTTTACTTTATCAAAAAAGAAGTTTGGTAATGGAAATAAAATTGCAAGAAATTTACATTCAGGAAAAGGTTATTGGAAATCTACACAAGCACGTAAAGATATAGCAAAAACCAATAATACAATTGGAACAAAAACTCCTCTTGCCTACTTTAAATCAAGTCCAAATAATTCAAAAGGCAAAAAAACTTCTTGGCTTATGTCAGAGTATAGATTTCCTACCAATTCTCCACTACTAAACAATGAGGTATGTAAACTTTTTATTTAATTTCCTTCTTATTTTTCAAGTAAATTCTATGATTATATTTGACTAACTTTTTTTATTTTTATTTTTATAGTCAGATTATGAGTTAACACTTTGTGTGATATACGATCAAAGTCGAAAGAAGAATGACGACGACAACGATAACGATAATGACAATGATAATGATAATGACGATGATCAAATTTTTAATAAATCATCGTGGTCAGATGAACATTCTTCTTCGTTGCAACAATATCAACCACTCATAAATATTACTGACATTGCTTCCACTTCAACCATGCAACCAAGTTTTTCTCATCAACTACCCTATGGTGTTTTGGACAATTTTGATAATAATTATTCAAATGGACAAAATCATGATTTTCATGGATATGATCCAAATATATATCCATATCTCAATTATGACAACTTTACTTATATAGGAGATGAGAAAATAGGTGATATTTCAAATAGTAATCTTGTTGATTCTATTGATCAAAATACATTGGAAATATGTGTGGCTCCAGTTTCTCAAGATGATCAAAGACCATCAACTGATAACCAAGATTATGATCATCAACAACTGAAGATGAAGAAGATCAAAAGATAGAAATTTAGACATAGGTTATGATAAAGTTTTACATATATATATATATATATATATATATAACGTATTGATTTATTTGAAAGAATAATGCATACTATTTGTGTTTATACATGTACATTTAAATTTTAATATGAAATATCCTATATGGTAGTGCTAAGTACTATTGTTGTCCACACTCTCAAGTAACTAGCTTTTGTTTTCATGTATATTTGCATGTACACAATTAAGGGGTAAGGTCACAAAAATGTTTTCTTACGTATTTTTAAATTTGGAAAGCGATTGATTATCTTTATCTTGGGGCGGCTCAAGCATATCAGAAGCCTAAAGCCAAAAAATGATATATTGGAGCCCTTAAACTTTTTTTTATCTATTTGAAGTCTATTCTTCTAGTTTTTTTTAAGAGAGTTGTTAGTATATTTGAAATTATTTTTGAGATACAAAGTTATTTATTTATTTTTAATGAAAATATTTACTTTTTTTTTCTATAACACTAGTACTCCATCCGATTCTATTATTTGTGAGATTTTGACTTGACACGAAATTTTAAAAAGTACAGAAGATTTTCGAATATTATAGTTTAAAACTAACGATATCTGTAATACACCAAAATATTCTTTAATCTTGTGATCTTAAACATGAAAGAAGAACGAAACTAATGAAAAATATATAGTATCAATTGTTAATGCAACCAAGACATATTCTAAATTATTAATTGATATGAAGTAGCACACAAAGACAAAACTTGAAAACAAGAATATTGGAATCTTAGAAAATTGAATGCAAGTGCTTTTAGATTTCTTTCTTTGCTTTGCATGAAAGTTTCTTAAGACTTAAGTTAACCCACAAATTCCTCCATATTTCTCATTATAACATCCCATTCAATCCATATTATTTTTGCCATCTAATTGCATAAATTAAGTTAACAAATTAAAGAAATACTTATTAATTAATTATTATGGCTGATGATGAACAGAGGAAGCCAACTACCAGAAGAACACCTCTTAGCCAAATAGATGAGGTATGTATTATACTTTTTTATACTCTAATCTTGTGTTTAAAATTTAATTCTTGTTGTATGGTGTGACAGAGCCAAGATTTTTACTTAGGAGAATCATAATATAATTTAGGTAAAAGACTGAAATATGTCATCGAACTTTGAGAAAATACTCATTTATGTCATCCATTAAAAGTTTGGATCACCATTCATCTATGTCATTATTTGTTAACTGAAACGACATAGATGAGCCAAACTTTTAATGGATGACATAGATGAACATTTTCTCAAAGTTTGATGACATATTTGAGCCTTTTTCTTTTAAAAAAATGATTTAATTAATGGCGTCGTCATATCATAATTAACCACGTGTAAAAGATGGTTTTGTAAAATAGAAATTGTTTTCCATTAACAAATAATGGCATGGATAAGCATTTTCTCAAACAAAAATGACATAGATGAGCCAATTTTTTAACGGATGACATATATAAACCTTTTTCTCAAAGTTTGATTACATATTTGAACTTATTCCCATGTAATTTATACCTTGCAAGAAAATTTGACATATATATGTACATATATACATAAAAAGATTATTATTTTTTGCGACTAACGAAAAAGGAATTAACAATTTGCATGGAAATTAATGAATGTGTGATATTTCAGGAAAGGGTATGTATTATGTTGTCTATGGATGAAAGTGAAAGTGAAGATGAAGAAATTACTGCCTCTGATGAAGAATTTTTAGACAGTGAGATTCAAGGTAATTAATTAATTTAATTACCTTATTCTATAAGAAAGTAATCAATGGTCTCGAGTTCAAGCCTTTGAGATATGAAATCGCCTTTGTTTGTAGATTTTGAGTTAGAGTTCTACGACGATGAGTATGATGACGATAACATGGAGGAAGATGATGTCGATCCAGATGAATTATCTTATGAGGTATATAATATGATAATTTGTAATGTTTAGTTCAAAAAATACATGAGATTTACTTAAGTATATAAATGTTGTTACAGGAATTAATTGCTTTAGGAGAATTTGTTGGAGTAGAGAACAGAGGATTAACTGAAGAAGAAATCAACAAATCCTTACATTCTTCTACATTTCAATCCAATAATTCCAAGACACTTGTCGACAAGTAAGTGGTCAAAAATTAGATATTAACCCAAAAAAGAGAAAAAATTAAATCATTCATATAATAATTTTAGTTATTTTTTTCACGTGGTCAACATGACATATAAGACGTGATTATCACCTCTTGGCCATTAGAATTTCTTTGGTTTCCCACCTGGAGTTTGATACTGACATTGGCGTCGATTGACTAATCTGTTTGCATCATGTAAGGTCTATTTAAGGAAAACGCTTTGACTGAATAATTTATAACACATTGAAAAAGTGATTATTTTTGGATGAATATATAGGTGTGTTGTGTGTCAATTGGACTATGAAGAAGGAGAAAAGTTAGTAGCACTTCCATGTGATCATCCCTACCATTTAGATTGTATAAACAAATGGCTCCAAATAAAGAAGGTAATTTAATTGTTAAATACTCCTAATTTATATTTTTAGCCAATTTTTTGATGTTTAATACTTCTATATATTTTTCTTTTGCAGGTTTGCCCCATATGTAGTGATGAGGTCTCAACTACTAATGTTCCCAAGGAACTATAGCTCTATGTCACTTGTATTAAAAACCAAATTATTGTATTGAAATTAGTCAAAAGATTTATTGAATGTGTCAAGGGAAATTTGGAACATGGATTAAATGCACAAATTTTTCAAAAAATATTGTACTAACATAATTTGTATTTGAATTGAAGGGTATGACCTTCATTTTCTCTGTTTATAGATGTAATGTTCATGTTTATCTTTGTATATGAACTTTCACCTTGTTTAGAAAACAAACAACTTTCGTTTCTAAGCTGACTAGAGATGGATTCAGGATTTTGAATGTATGCGTTCCTACAACGATATGACATATATTTATAGATATTTTAGTAAATTGTTGGTTTCATGGGAACTTGTAATTAACCTTCTAGATCCAATCCTAAATGCTTGCTTGAATTTCAAAGAAGATTTGGAACATATACAACAGGATGGACTTGGAAAGCCTATAAAGAAGAACAAAAGAAACTTTCTAGTTTCTACAAAAAGAAAATAGTATAGTACAAGTAAAAGGTAAAACATGCTCTCTTTTATGACCTTGGTGTCCGAGCCAACTTACATGCACCGCGACTATTCCAGGGGTACCTGCTATCTCCCAACAACACATGTACCATATAACTCTATCCATCAAAACTTGAACAGGTGTGACAGAATTCACCTAGTCATGTTTTGACATCTAATGATCCTAAGTAAGTCTTTTCATGCTATAAAACAGAACAATGCTCCCTTGAATTTCAAGGAAGATTTGGGGGCATATACAATATCATGGACTATCAAAACCTAAAAAGAAAGAATAATAAAAAACTCTCTAGAAAAATAAAATAAAAGAGTACTATAGTACAAGTAAAAGGCAAAAACAGCCTTTTTCTTCCCCTTTCACATCAACCACCTCCAACTTATGTTTGATTAGACTCTTCAAAAATGGCGATGGGTGTGTTTCTGATCCTCCAAAAGTAGTACATTTTCGGAGGATCTTGAACGGCAACATAGCCTCCAATCCTATATGACTATATCCACTTAGACTTTTCATTTGTCTATGTCTATTTACATGTTGTGGTTTATCCCCTTTTGCCTGTCCATTACTTGCATGAAAATTGCAAAAGGACTAAAAGGTGTCTTAAGTTTCTTCAGAAAAAATATGTGGACATGATTCCCATTTACCAGTTTCTCTAGCTTCCCAATATCCTCCTCTATACTGATATGTATCACTACCTTTTGGCTTTCTAAACCACCTTGGTTTCCACCCTTTTTCCTGCATCTGTGATGCCTGCATGACAACAACTTGTCACGCGAAAAACCTCACTCATCCGCGAAGAGAGCAAAAAATGAACTATATTTTTCAAGAATTTGTGTATGAAATGAACTAAATGATACATCTAATGAGAATATTCATGGAACTAGCTAACGTTACCTGACGTTGCCTCTGTTCTAGGCGTAACTTCTCTGAGTTAGCAACTTCATATTCTCCATTTTCAAGAAATCTTTGATCAGGTCTAAGCCTTGAATCTGTTGGAGGCAACTTTTCCTGTTTGCAGAAACCGCGAAAGAAGAATGTAAATAGATTTTGCATAAAGCAGAAGTATCAGTTACAGATAGGACTATCAATTATAGGTACCTCAAGATCAGGAGAGAGCTCATTAAGTGTGACAGCGAAACGTGTAAAGCTGTACTTTGTTTGAAAACTTGATGGTTTGCTTTGCTTCCAAAGCAAATACGCCATATCTTGTCCTAAATCCATCGATAAATTAGAGTAACTCAAACTTTCATCCCATTTCCCAAACACAGTTGCTGCTGTTTTTCCACTCTTATCTTGTACAACTCCTTGTACCTACAATGCCAAATTTTAGTAAGTAGGTACAAACACCGATAATGTGGTATATACAAACACCGATATAATGTGGAGGTACTATACCTGGTGTGGATTTCTATTCATAATGGATTGCTTCTTAAATTTAAGCTTGCAAGAGTAGCCACCACTTCCTTGGATATGCATCGTACCAAAGTGATCACAATAGACTTTCCCTATAACGAGGTTGTAGATGGACGTTGTTACCTGATATAGTCTAAGTTAAACATTTCAACAAGCATATGATAGATACAAGTAGTCGTTGCATTGCTTGTCGATCCATTACATTACACTTACCTTGCTCCATTGGAATACTTCTCCATCATCGAACTCTAAGTTAAGAACACCAACTGGATCAAGTTGAATTGATGGACCCCAAAATTTGCTTTTTAAATTGGTATCTCCCCACATTTTCCAACCGCGGCCTTCACAGTAGCATGCAAGAATCAAGGGATGATGACTTACCTATGTCAACAGGTTTAAAACATAAGCATTTTATTGTCATTTCGTTGAGAAAAGAAAGCATGAGATCGATTGAACTGTACCTTCTCCGAGATGAAACGTAGTCCCTTGTCTGGGTAATTGGCTTCATATGTCTCACCCAATAATGGATTAAATGGCTTGAATTTTCTACCTTCTGTGCAAGCATATCCCGATACAGCAAATGCTGCAACATTAAGCATCCTCATAAGGCTATTTCCCTACAAAAAATAATGTTCAAAGCAATCACATCTCAAATAGCTAAAGTGGAAAACATTGAGTTCAAAGGACTAAGTTCTACTGGAAAAGGAAAACACACAACGTTCACACAACTCGTTGGAAATGCTTACCGTTCTCCCCCATTCATATGCTTGATCAAGAAGGTAAGAGTACTCAAAATCTTCGAAACATTTCTGCAAAGAAGAGAGGGGTTCATTGAAGTAGACAGGAAGACAAACTCTAGTTAGATCTTTCCCGATGTTATCTTTGATCATCGACCAAAGGCTTATTCCCTTCTCCTCATTAACGGGGTCAGGCAATTTCTCTCTTCGCTCTATGTAAGGGTAGTCACATTCGACAAATCTCATAAAAGAACTAAGACCATCTTCAGATGGATGAACCTCCTCATTATCAGAATCAAAAGATGAGCTTTCATCATAACAATTGGCGGTTCTCAAGGAACACGTAGAAAGACAATCTAGAGCATCAAAAAACAAGTTATCAGTGTGAACATCATCATCATCATCTTCCTTCGATCTGCTTGTGTTTCCTCCTGCAAAATACCAAATTAGTTAAGAGAACTTTCTCCATATTAGTAAGTTATGGTTGCAATGAACTTATAAAACAATATTCCACTTATCATTACTTAATCGTCTAAACCATATTCTTATACTACCATTTTGATCACTTCTTATGGACTCGTTGAGAATGATTCTGATCTAGTTCATGGCCTAATAGAAGTAGAGAGCGCTCTAGTGGGATCTTCACGGACAGAAAAAGATTGTAGTTAGTTTGATAACGATCAAGTAACATTGCTTCTTCTCACTAGCTCACATATCCAAGTTTTCAAACATTGCATTTAACTATGAGAAAACAAAGTAAAGAGCAAAATAAAGAAACAGAGAAAAAAAAGAAGAACAATATAATGATAGCTCTAGTTTTATGAAAATTTCATGATATTAACCTTTCATATCGCTCTCTCGAGTTCCAACCTTGCAATTGTTGTTCATTCTAGGCATATGAACAAAATCACTTGTTATAAATGCCTTCTTTGCTCCAAACAATCCTTCTAACCATATTAACCTATCGTCCTTCGACTCTGCCCTCAATTGCAGCTTCTTCTTCCCAGTAATTATCAAAAACCTTCGATCGTCTGAACAACTTCCCATTACTGTTGAGTCCTATATAGATAGTAGTGTTAAGATAATATCCAATCCAAAATCAAAATCAATCTTACAAAACATATGATTCCATTTTCTCATACAATTACGTATCAAGGACAGTCTGGTGCACAAAGCATCCCGCGTTCATGCAGGGGGTCTAGGGAAGGAACGCATCCCAAGATGTGTAATGTAGACAACCTATTCTAATATTCTTAATATATGTCAAACGCCTTTATTTCTTTTTTAAACTCCGTGCCTACTCAAAACACCCTAAAAAAAATTAAGGATTCATATACAAATAAGAACAAAAATTAGCTTTTTTGACCTTATATATACCAAAAACCATCATTTTTCCTTTTGGAAGACAATCCAGAAAGCATAATATCATTATAAATTAGATACCTTAAGGTGTATTTCACGTAATGGTTTTCGAGGGAGGAATTGGTCAGATGGAGTTGTTTTACATGTGTTGATGAAACGAAATGATTTCTTCCCTATGACAGTGAAGCCATTCTGTGTTTCGAAATTAAAAACTTGTCCATTGATTTTATAGTAGAAAAGAACACCGTCATGAAGAACAAACCAACGAGGCCTCCATCCTCTACCAAAATTTGCCCATTTGTATAAAATTCCACAAATTCCATTATCCAAATTATCACTATTGTTATTATGTAGTTTGGAGGAACGTTTTCCGGGAGGATGATGACGTACAACCACCGTGTTTTTGTCAGCCACGGCGGTGACACAGCACAAAAAATGCATGAGTTTTTGCATTAATCAAAAAGTTTCAAGGAAAAATTCTAAGAGATGAAGAAAAAATTATCAATTTATTCAAATTTGTTCTTTTGCCGCGAAAATAGGAGATTTTTAAATAATGGACGATAAGGAGTCATTAACTAATTATCCATTTCAGAAACTTTATTAGTGGTACCAATAAGTGTCTCACTTAATGTCGTAAAACTCTATCCAATCAATTTAACTTCTTGTAGTATGTTACTCTTTTATTTTATAAAGTCATAATACATAAATGTATTCTATAATAACTTGACATTAGGATATATATGTCATTTAAGTTTAAGTGTGCATAACCAGATATTTAAACTTATATAAAGTTTAATTAATAAGCAGATATATGCATCCTACATGACGTCCTACAAATCAATTTGAGTGTATCTCACGTGAATTATCATGTAGGACACTCCGTATATGAAACGTGTGTCTATTTATTCAACTTTCTGTAAAATTTAAATGTCTAGACACCCAAAATTTGAGAACATGATGTCAATTGAGGTCAAATCGTTAAAGGGTATTATACCTTTTACAAATGATCATATCATCATGGTTACTATGAGGATTTTCTTGTTGTTATTAATGTATATATTTAATTCTCTTTGCTTTCATTATACACAAGCCTAAAACATTTATTTGGATTTCTCTTTGTGACTTCTAAAATTTCCTATAGTACCACCAAAAAAGATATGATGGAGTTGTTTTCTCCTAATAAATGGTTTCGAGTTTGAGCCCTATATATGAAAAAATTCTTGATAGGAATCATTATCTCTCGAACGAGGCCCTATTCGATACAAATCCAAATTAGTCCGACTCCAATACAAATAAGATACCCGAAAAAAAAACTTAAAAACTTCCCTATAGTAGCCCAACAGTAAGAAAACTAATTCCTTTTAAAGAAGCATTAAAGATATATTCCAAAATAATTTTCCAAGATTTATGTCCTATATTTCATATCTGAAAGAGTTAACGGGACAATTCTCCCTACATAAGAAGAACAAAGGACCATAAAAGCTGAAAATACAAAATAAAGTACCAAATAATACTTTTCAAAAACTTCAGTGGTGGAAAAAGTAAGAAAGAAAAATCTGGTTGCCCTAGTTTGTCACAATAAACCCCACCCACCCCCTCAATTTTCTCAAATTTACACCATTGTGTTTGAAAAGTAACCTGTTTTTTTTTTCTTCTCTCTCGCTTGATCTTCTCTAAGGTATCTTCGAAAACTCGTAATTTCTGAATTTTATTGAATCTGATTTTTTGTGATTCAAGCTTGAGCGAGCTTAATTTTGTTGATTGAAGTTACTGGTCAATTTTTATTGTTGAAAATTTGGATCTGTGCAATTTTATTATATGTTCTGTTGATTTGATGTATTTCTATTGGATCTAGATATGAAATTGGATTGTTTTTCACTGTTTGTTGAAATAATTGCTAAAATTGAATTAGGGAGATATAGATTCGTTCGGGAGATTAATCTATAGTTGCGTGAAATTTGTATTTCAGATGTTTGATTAATAAAATTTAGGTTTTTTGTATGATAAGTATTGTGAAAAGGTGATATATGGTGCTTATAGTCCTTGCATATTGTCGATTTAAGATTTCTAAGTATTTGAGTTTAACAGTATAATTCCTTTCTATGTTTAGTTAATTTAGTGTATTTTTATTGGATCTAGATAAGAAATTGGATGATTTTCACTATTTGTTATGAGAATTGGTGAAATTGAGAGAGGGAGATATAGATTCGTTCGGAAGATTAATCTATAATTGCGTGAAATCTATATTCCAGAAGTTTGATTAACAAAAAGTAGTTCTTTTATGTGTGATCAGTATTATAAGTAGGTGATTTTGGTGCTTATGGTCCTCATATATTGTCCTTTTAAAACTTCTGAGTATTTTAGTATAACAGTATAAGATGATTTATAGCCTAAGCACAAATATCTATGACTTGTTTTAGATCACAAGTGTCATAAGTGCGTCTTTCTTTGTTAAACTCGGTGCCAAGTCAAACAACATCACATTAATAGGGACAGTGGGAGTACAAAGAAAAGCTATTCTTATATATTGGTGTTACTAGAACTTGATTTGAGCTTCCACTGAGAATATGTTATTCTATGCCCCAGGGATTGTTGTTTACAGTTATGTATTTATCCTAATTTTTGAAGTGAAAATGTGTATTTTTAAAAAAAAATCTGCATGTTAGATGCTTCGTGATTACTGATTCCTTAAGTTGATTTGATACAAAGGAGAAATATGTTGAGCTTTTGAATCCTTTTCACCCCGGTTCTCTGATATACAGTAATGTAAATACTCCTGTGGCTTGGCTAACTTGTAAGATGTGTATAGATGTTTCAAGTGTTTGGTTTGTTTTTATTTTTTAATGCTTGACATTTGTTAGTTTCTTGAAGATTGAAACTGTTGTAGCTTGGTTTATTATGTGTTCTTGTTCAGGAGTTTGCTTATGTGTACTATCAATCTGATGGTTTTCCGTTTGAACTGCAGTTCTGTATACAATGTCGGATGGTCAGGAGAGCGATAAGAACATTGAGATATGGAAGATTAAAAAACTTATCAAGGCACTGGAAGCTGCTAGAGGCAATGGCACCAGCATGATTTCACTTATCATGCCTCCACGTGATCAAGTATCTCGTGTTACCAAGATGCTTGGAGATGAGTTTGGAACTGCATCAAATATTAAGAGCAGAGTGAATCGCCAATCTGTGCTTGGTGCAATCACATCTGCTCAGCAGAGGCTTAAGCTCTACAACAAGGTTCCACCAAATGGGCTTGTTCTTTACACTGGAACAATTGTGACTGATGATGGGAAAGAGAAGAAGGTTACAATTGATTTTGAGCCATTCAAGCCCATTAATGCATCACTCTATCTTTGTGATAACAAGTTCCACACTGAAGCCCTGAATGAACTTTTGGAATCTGATGACAAATTTGGATTTATAGTGATGGATGGGAATGGGACTCTTTTTGGGACATTGAGTGGCAACACGCGTGAGGTCCTTCATAAATTTAGTGTTGATCTGCCCAAGAAACACGGAAGAGGAGGACAATCAGCCTTGCGTTTTGCTCGTCTCCGGATGGAGAAACGACACAACTATGTGAGGAAAACAGCAGAGCTTGCAACCCAATTTTATATAAATCCGGCCACCAGTCAGCCCAATGTCTCCGGCCTGATACTAGCTGGTTCTGCTGACTTTAAAACAGAGCTCAGTCAATCTGATATGTTTGATCCTCGTCTTCAGGCTAAGATTCTAAATGTGGTTGATGTTTCTTATGGAGGGGAAAATGGTTTTAACCAAGCAATTGAGCTGTCTGCTGAGATCTTAGCCAATGTGAAGTTTATACAAGAGAAGAAATTGATAGGCAAGTACTTTGAGGAGATTAGTCAGGACACTGGGAAGTATGTCTTTGGGGTGGATGATACATTAAAAGTTCTGGAAATGGGTGCTATTGAGACACTTATTGTGTGGGAAAATCTGGATATTATGAGGTATGTGCTGAAAAATAGCGGTTCTGGAGAAACAGTTGTCAGACACTTCAACAAGGAGCAGGAGGCTGATCAGAGTAACTTCCGTGATCCTGCTACAAATGCAGAATTAGAGGTTCAGGAAAAATTGTCACTGCTTGAGTGGTTTGCTAATGAGTACAGGAAATTTGGTTGTAGTCTGGAATTTGTCACCAACAAGTCACAAGAAGGATCTCAATTTTGCCGAGGTTTTGGTGGTATTGGAGGACTCCTCCGTTATCAGCTTGATGTTCGAGCTTTTGATGAGCTTTCTGATGATGGTGAGGTTTACGAAGACTCTGACTAGCAATTACCAACTTCTCAAATACCAGTGCAGAAGTTGAGCGGGAAAGCCTGTACTGGTGTGCAAGGGCTGTCGCCTTATTTGTCCGCTCATGTTCTAAGTGAAATATTTCTAAGAGCTCTTAAGGTGAGTCGGAAGAATCCATTTTCATTATTTTACGAGCCTTTATTCTTCCTATGTAATGGTCTATAAAGCTTGTTTCTAATATGTATTAACCAGATGGATGATCTGCACGGCGAACCTAAATTGGCATCAATTTCACCATGCGCTTTTTGAATCCCGTTCAGTTTCCGAGTGATTCAGGCTGTTGAAAGAATGGAGAACTAAATCCAAGCAGTGTGGCTGTTATTTTCCTGTTGAAGATGGAGAACATCAAAAACTTTATGCTATGCTCTTCTTGGAGGAGTGATGCATATGAAATTATGAATAATGCTATTTATATTTTCTATGAAGTGATTATGACTCTACGCATGTATTGGAGTATTTAATTTCGATGATTATTTAAAGTCGTGGGATCATTTATGAATATGGTATGTTGACGAGATCATATTACTTCTGTCTTGTGGGATTGTTATTATTCTATTTGGATGCACGAGTAGCACAAAATTACTTTGAATTCATGTTTTGTGATCTCGAAATTTGAAAAGACGTTAGTCTAGTAGAGGCAAAGAGTATTGTTCACTCGGTCGTTGTGAATGGACTTGCAAATTAAGTAGTGAAATTTTGTAAAATTACATACGATGAGTTGAGTTAATTTTGAATTTCAGTTGCGACTCGAAAACTCCACAAAAACAAAAAAAGCGATATTAGTTCTTGAGAAACAATGAGTGTGTTAGTTAGGTTGCTTCGAATGGACTCACTAAATTTGAGGTTAAATAGAGTTAGTTATGTTCTAGAAAGTTCATAAACTAATATATACATAAAGCTTCGATAATTCTAAATTTGTATTTCATGATCCTGAAACTTCAAAAGAAATGATGTTAGTTTTGGGGAAATAATGTGTATCGTTCACTGGGTCATAACAAATGGATTCCCAAAATTTGGGGTAAAATGGAGCAAGACATATTCCGAAAAACTAATACTTAATACACATGAAAAACTTAGATAATTTTGAATATTTGTTTCTTGACATTGAAACCTCAAAAAAGTGGTGTTGGTCCTGCAGAGGCAGAAAGTATCATTCAGTAGGTCGTTACGAATGAATTCGGTAAATTTGAGGTCAAACGGTGACAGATAGTCATACTCCAAAAATTCATGAATCAATACACACGAAAAAAATTAGATAATCCTCAATCCCTATTTCGTGACTCGAAAACTCAACAAAAAAAAGAAGGTGACATCAATCATGTGGAAACAATGAGTATTGTTCACTCGATCGTCACGAATGGAGCTAAAAAAATTGAGGTCAAAAGGAGTTGGTCGGACATATTTTGAAAAATTAATGAACTAATACACACAAAAAGTTTGATAATTTTGAATTCTTGTTTCGTGAATCTGAAACTTAAAAAAAATGACGTCAATCTTGTTGAGGCAATGAATATCGCTTACTTGGTCATCATGAATGTACTCATAAAATTAGGCGTCAAATAGTGTTAGTTAATCGTATTTCAAAAATTATGTGCATTATACACACACAAAAAACATAGATGATTATGAATTTTTGATTGGTCAATCATTTTGGATTTATTTTATTTTTATTTTTTCATGTTTGATTAGCTTAATTGTTTTGAAAAATATTTTTCAAATAAACTTATTTTCCTGTAAGATTTTCATACAGGAAAATAAATTTCAAAACTTTCCTTAAACCTCACCACCCGAAATGGATCCAAATCTGAGATCCAACTTCCGACTTTGAATCGAGACACAAATTTTGACCTTCCAACCTCGATTCAGGACCACTTATTTTTCAGAAAAATATTTTCTAAAATAACATGAATGAGAAAAAAAATCTTGTAATCGATAATCCATATAATTTATTAGGTTTGCCCTTTTTATCCATATCGAATATACATAAGATCAAATATTTTATTTGTTTTTTAGCTAATTCATTTTAGATCAGCTCATATCTGACTCGATCCTTTCTTTTTATTATCACACTATATAGCTGGTGTATAACACATTTATATTTATAGAATTGCCAAAACCACTATACCGAATCTTTAGCAAACCCAAAAATATTAATAATAATAATATGATTTTCTTTTTTCCTCATCTTTGTTAACTTAATTACCCACTCCAATCACCGGAGTATTTTCCGGCAACCGGACGGCGATCGGTAACCATTTCCTCTATACTTGTATTATTTGTGTTCATACATATATTGCATGAATCACATTTATATCTATTTTATTTGTTCATATTTGGTGAATTGCGCAATAATCGTGATCATTCATAATGATTTTCTCAATTAATGAATAATATATAAATACTTTTTTTATCATTTTTCCCTTTTTATTAATCTGTATAGAGCAGAGACGGATGCAAAATTTAATTTGATAGGTCAGTGATTTTGTCATACATATATTTATGGTTTGTGTAAAAAATACTGAGTTCAGTTGAACCGTTAAAACTCCATGGGCCTCTCCATGAGCTGTTGAATTATGCAAAATTGCAAGTTCTGTTTTATCAATCTCTGTTCAATTTGAGATCACTTAATTGTGTTTTGTAATTAATCACATTTTTTTCCATGAAAGTGGTTAATCAATCCCATTAATATGGTCATTCTTAACAATATATAGTTTCCTATTGACGGATCTAGGATTTTTTTCATTAATGGAGTTTAAACTTGGATTTTGAACTTCTAAACCACTAAGCAACCTCTAGCACTGTGTTCAGGGGATTCAAAATCTATATATGTACGCATAGAAAATAAAAAAATCACCTTATATATACGGTGTAATTTTTTGTCGAGGGGGGCTCAAGTGAATGCGTTCACCTCTGGAGCCGCCCCTGCCTATTAGTATGCTATATTTTGTTAACTAGCCTACTTTTTTGTTGGTTACTTGTAGAATATTGTCACTGATACGACGTTCTTGTTGCAGGCAATATATTAAGTTGTAGAGAGTTCTGAATACTGCATATATATGGCGAGGAAAGCTTTTGGTGCTTTGAAAGATTCCACAATGGTTGGGATGGCGAAGGTTAACAGTGAGTACAAGGTGAAGTATATGTTCGAATATAAACTTGTTATACTCTTAATATTGAGTTACTGAAAGTCCGAAATCATTAGTTAAGAATATATATATGTTCTTTCCTTCAGAAACTTGATGTGGCTATACTTAAAGCCACTAATCATGTCGAGGTAATGCCAAAGGAGAAGCACGTACAAAGTAAGTTCAATTTAACTCGATATTGATGTTTTGTCAATCTTTAGTGGTCTCACCAGCAAGTGAACTTTGATTACTTGAAGGCTGAGACATGCCCTGATGAAATTAGTGTTGTTTATGGCTAATTTGGACTATGTTATTTTGTTTTCCGACTTATATGATGTGCACAGACATGTTTTTTCAGTGGTATATATGAACCTTAACTGAATTCTGACTTAACGTTATAAGTCCACTCCTCCTTTTTGCAGCTTTTTTCAATGCGATTTCATGCAACAGACCTCGAGCAGATGTTGGCTATTGCTT
Organism: Solanum verrucosum; assembly: GCF_900185275.1. NCBI lineage: Eukaryota > Viridiplantae > Streptophyta > Magnoliopsida > Solanales > Solanaceae > Solanum > Solanum verrucosum. The sequence continues at coordinate 3,683,180 of NW_026020630.1, forward strand.
ACATACTCTTTCCAAGAGGCTCACCAAAACATCTACTTGGCAAGTATGACCCAATGACACCATGCTAGCAATTGTACTTCAATTAACGCGTTTAGTTCTTTTCTCTCTGTATGACCGGTTTTTGTGCACTTCTACCAACTATGTAAAGGAAATGAAAGTTCAGAGACTCATCGAACTCTTTCTCATGATTTAACTTAAGACAATCTATTGAAGTGTTGCTTTAAGTTATAAAATCAGATAGGACTACTTATATATCGTCCTCTTTGTGGTTGAAAGTTCTATTTTTTTTCTTCAGGTTGCGCTAAAAGCTTTAGTTGTTATTCATCGTGCTATGAGGGAAGTTGATATATCATTTCTTCAAGAGCTTATTAACTATAGTGCTCATCGAGGCCATTTGTTAAACCTAACACATTTCAAGGATGATTCGAGTGCAAATGGTATATATCTCCTATCTTTTGCCTTACCGTATGCTAAAAGTTACTACTAGCTAGAATGTGAGAAACTAATTTTTGATCGATTATGAAGCATGGGACTATTCTTCGTGGATTCGTTCTTATGCTTTGTATCTCGAAGAATACCTTGAATGCTACTGCTTGGTGAAATTTGATTTTCAGAGAGAACGAAAGGTATGATATTTGCCTTGTAAGAAACTGATGTATTGAACTCCATTTCTTGAATGACACTTTTAATGTTTTAGTCCGTTCCCAAAAGAATGACGCCATATATTTAGTAACTCTTTAACTTTAATCATGCTCTTTCTGTACTAGAAATGCCATGTTATGAGCACAAATTATAGTGAAAGGTACTTTTGATATGTCAATGATCAGTTTTTTCTTTCGAAAGACAAATCTTTTGTTGTTGATACTAAACAGAGAATGAAGGAGTTAAACACTCCAACCTTGATAGAGACTGTACCTTGTTTACAGAAACTGCTCTCTCGTCTTCTCGATTGCCAGGTGATGAATCGATCAATTGCTGAATAACCGATTCATTTGTTTTGCTTTCGAGGAATAATGACTACTGTTATATTTTCAGCCAAAGGGAGCAGCTCAATATAACTTCTTGATTCAGCATGCCCTTTCGATTGTGAGTAATCATCGAATGTCCTTTCACTATCTGTATATATACGACTAATTTTATTCGATGTAGAAGCTTTTCACATTCAAAAATCAAACTTTTGTTTGACACAGGTTGCAGCAGAAAGTGCAAGTCTATATGTAGCAATTGCTGATGGAATGCTTAACTTAGTGGACAAAGTACGATACAATCCAAGTGTTTTGGTTCAGTTATCAGATGTATTTGTAAAATAAAAACGAGCATTGACTAATAAACCTTGTACAGTTTTTTGAGATGCAACGTCATGATGCAGTTAGAGCACTTGAAATTTATCGAAGAGCAGGAGATCAGGTATGTGCATTTTCCTTTGTATATACATACATATATTAAGATCGACTTGCTGTGCATAGTTTGTTTTGATACATGGAAATGTGTGTGATATGCAGGCAGTAAAGCTATCTGAGTTCTTTGAGATATGTAGGAACCTTGATTTTGGACGAGGGCAGAAGTACGTTAAGATAGAAAAGGTAATCCATTCTGGTGCTGATTTCTTATTTCAAGAAACAAGTTACTAACAGATTTGTGTGTTTGTTTGATAATGTTATAGCCTCCGGAATCATTCATATTAGCGATGGAAGAGTACTTGACGGATGCACCAAAACCTCTAATGCTTACATGGAAGCCGGTATGTTGTTAGAAATGAGTGTGATCTTATATACATATTTTGCTTCACATTGCTATATAGTTGAACCTACAGAACTCGCTCTTTTCTGTTTACTATTAATGCTATTTTTCCTTTTCATTATGCCAACAGGATGACGATGACAAAAATACCAAGGTCATTGCTGTTCCGGGGTCCAAACTAGAGACTGATCAAGAGCAAGAAACTGAAGTACAGACGAAAGAAGAGAGTAACGTGGAGACTCCAGCCCCGCCTCTCATTCCCGACCTTTTAGTAAGAACCTTCTTAAATCCTAAATGAAAAAATGAGATGAGATTTCATAATGGTTACGTATAGCTAATTATACATATTTATAGTCTTTTGATGAACCAAGTGAAGATCAATCGATTGCACCAGAAGATAACAACAACGCGTTAGCTTTAGTTATTAGTACACCAGGTATATTTTTCTTTCTTTTCGTCTTCTTTATCAAAGTAGACGAGTCTACGTACTAAGCTTTCTTCACAAAATGATGATCATGTTATGTGTAGATGAGTTATCGAATTCTTTGAGCAATTCAGATCAAATTAGTCAACCTACAGGCTGGGAGTTGGAACTCGTTACAGCATCAACGGGGGCATCCATAGATCAAAATAAACTGGTTAGCCTTTTTACTGTACAAGCAGGCTAACTCAAACCAAACTGTTTTTGTGCTCGTGGCAACGACTATAATTGTGTATCCTGTTTTCAGATACAGGGGGGTGTACTAGATAGATCAAAGTTGGATAATCTATATGAAACAGCATTGGCAAGACAGAACATTGTAAATGACCCTTACAATAGGGAAGTTTCATCTAATCCGTTCGAGGTAGCTGATAATTCACAAGATGCATTTTATAGCTCAACAAACTCTGGAACAAATGGTGCACAAATGGCTGCTATGGCTCATTACCATGACTATGGTGTTTTCATGCAACAACAAGTTGCTAATATGTCTCAATCACACGAATCGTTCATCGGACAACACGAAGCCTTGATGATGCAGCAACAAATGGCTGTTGTGTCTCTTCAACAACAAACTATGATTCAAGAACATGAAGAACAAATTCAAGAAAATAGAGGTGAAGTGCCTCAACTACTATTAGAAGGACCAGCAGCATTGGTTAACAATAATGACAAAAATCCATTTGGGAATCCTTTTAGTGATCAAGATGTTACAACTCATAATAATCCTTCTCAGGATCAATCTCATGTGTCTGAAAATCAAAATTCACAGTCTAGTTTAATCTAAACTCATTTTGCCAAAAAGAAATTATGGAAGTTATTAATGCATGCAGAGATGGATCCAGGATTTAAAGTTTACAGATTCTTATGATGACCTGATCAAAATTTCATATAGTTTTTGAATTTCTTATAATTTTTGTATGAATGTGGTGTCCGGGCCAACTTTCACGCATATCGACTAATTCCACTGATCACATGATATCTATCACCTCCCACCAGCAACAGGTACCAGTTAACTCTGTTCATCAAAACTAAAATAGATGGAAAAAATCACCTAATGTTTTTTTCTCTCTTTGAGTTTTGAACTTGAGACCTCAAGATTCTCAACCACTTTATTAATCTGAGTTTTTAAATTTCTTAATACATATTTATAACTAGATCCTGATAAAAATTACTCAATTTATATGAACCCCTTACTTATAAGTCAACTCCGCCCCTACTTAGCATGATCTAGGTTGATTTTGATGGATTTGACTATTAATTCATTATATTCAACTGAAGCTTCGTTTATAAAAACTTATACTCAATTTAAACCGACAAAACGCTAGATCCCATGCTCTATAAATAACAATCAAACATACCATATAATTAGAAATGATTTTTCCTCCTCTCTCCCCATGTGCATCTCTAGACTTTTTTGGGGTGATTTTTTTATTTCCATTTCCTATTTTGGTGCAACGTATGGAAAAAGAAAGTGAATGATCAAGTTTATTTTTAAAAAAAAAAAATCAATTTTAATATTATTTTATTTACCTTCATTTATCTACTATATTAAATTTTTTATTACAAAAAATAAAAAAGCATGGCCCAATCCAGCGGAATTGCAATTAGAAGAGTCACATGGTATTGGGCCCCACTATTAAACCCGTAGCCGTATTTCACGCCTTTATTCAGCCGTCCTTCTCGATGGATCTTAGCTGTCTGCTATCTTTTTCGTCGCATTAAAATTTGATTAAATTAAATTTGAAATTACGACTTTATTTTTCTAAAAACGCTCCTTATCAAAAAAAATTTATCAAAACATATAAGTTCATTCAACTCAAATATCTAGTATCCAATGTTTGGAAATATATACTTCTCACTCTATGCTATAACAAGTCTTTTCTTCCATATGTTTATTCAAATTCAAAAGGGAATCAAAACTACAACCTTATATTAGTGCTTTGATTTTGATTAAAAAGTAGAATCAGTTTTGAGTTTGAATTTTCCTTAATACAAAATCGTATTTGTTAAGGAGCACTTTATTTCTAATATGGTACTCCCTTAATAATACGAATAACTCTAATATAAATATCGACTACTAGTTACTATATGCTATACAAGTGCTTTAACATATAACTTTTAAAAAAAGTGCAAATACCATTTGATAGAATGAGCAATTTTTTATTCTTTTACAAGAAAAAGCAAGTAACTATATGAATAAGACTCTAACATGGAATAAGGAGTTCAATCTTCTTCACTCCTCCTTCACACAAGAAAAGAATAATATTCTTTTCTTTTTCTTCCTCTTCTTTTTTCTTTTCTTTCCCCCTTTTCGCGGTAATATAAAATCTAAAAATTCTAAAAATAACCAAATAAAAAAGGAAAAATAATAATTATTTTACAGACTTTTCTTGTCTATAGCCATAATAGGAGAGATACCACCTAACGAATTTTCCCAACCCAGTTTGCAAATTGGTTGTCGGTTTATACCCGAGTTCTTTTTGGGCCAAACTAATATTCGCATGCGTAAACGGAACGTCGCCGTTTCCGGGCATATCCAAAACATGTTTCTTAGCTTTTACTTTCAAATGTTTCTCTAACATCGCAACCATCATCGGTACCGTCACGGGCGAAGTATTACCCAAGTTAAATATCCGAAACATAGCCGGGCCCCGTTTCTTCCCACCCGACCCGGTACTCTTCCCTGCTGTATCAAGTGACCCGACACACCCTTTCACAATATCATCAATGTACGTAAAATCACGGGCTAAGTCGACCCGGTTCTTGCCCCGATAAACCGTTATCGGTTTACCTTGTAAGATATTGCGGGTAAATGAGAAATAAGCCATGTCGGGTCTTCCCCACGGTCCGTAAACAGTAAAAAACCTCAACCCGGTTATTGATAACCCGTAAATGTGATTATAAGTATGTGTAATTTCTTCACCAGCTTTCTTCGTTGCTGCGTATAACGAAGCGGGTTGATCCGTCCGATCCGATTCGGAAAATGGTACCTTTTCGTTCAACCCGTATACTGAGCTCGAGCTTGCCCAAACAATGGCGGGTTGAGGATTTGTATTTTTGCAAGCTTCGAGAAGCGTAACAAGCCCAGCAATATTACTATGAACATAAGATTTGGGATTTTCCATGGCGTAACGAACACCAGCTTGTGCAGCTAAATGCATAACGTGTGTAAACGCTACGATATCAAATAGCTTAGCTAACATATGAACATCGTTAATATCCCCTTCAATGAGGTACACATTTTGCAAATTCAACAGATTTTTGCGAGCTTTTTTCAACGAAGGGTCATAGTAATTGTTGAAATTGTCAATTCCGACGACACCGTCTCCACGTTTTTTCAATGCGATTGAAACGTGAGATCCGACGAAACCGGCGGCGCCGGTGACGAGTACGGACATGCCGTTAACACGGTGGATTTGGGCGGAATCACGAACTTGTTTCTCCCAATGAAGACTACCCCATGTGGAGGAGAGATACCGGGTACCGGAATCCATGAAGGACTGAAAACTCAAATACGACGCCGTTAAAGCTAATAAAAACAATGCCCATAAGAACATTGTACTTGTTGAAGCAAAACATCGGTGAAATTGCCGGTTACCGGAGTAATACGTTTTGTCTTTGAACTTTCCTGGTGTTGATGGAATGAATTCTTCTTCTAATCCCCTCATTTTTTTTTTATCAAATCGAAGAAAAAGAAAATTTCCCCTTTTGAGATAGATGAAGAAATTGTTAAAATTGGATGTTATTGATGGAGATGAAAATGGGTTTTAGTGTATGCAGAAAAAAGGAGGAATATATATAGGACAGAGTATATAGAAATAGAGCTTCGAATAAACGCGTGAACGCGTTAAAGAATGATGATTTTGGAAGAGAGAGAAAGAGAAATTGATGAGAGAGAAAGGACAGCTAATGGCACACAGTGTAAATTTAGGAAAGTGGAGAGGATAGAGAAAGAAAGGGATGGGTAAAAATAGAAAATGTAGAAGATAACTTTGTAAAGGTTGTTTGGTACTTGTTAGAGCTGCGTATATATTAGTAATGTACGGATTAATTATGAATTTATATATATATATATATATATATATATATATATATTATGTAAATAGTAATTATTTTAAAATTATTTATTTATTAGTTATATATATATATTATTTATTTCATTTTCTATATTTATTTATGTAAGTTTTGTAAATCAAAACACTTTATTAAGGAGAGGAATATTGAAAACATTTCTGAACTTAGTGCAAATTGTTAGTTTGTTTTTCAATTATTGACAACTTTGAAAACAAACCGTTACTTGACTAACTAAACTTAGATACACTCAATCTGTCAATGACATAGTTACTAGTCTCAAACTCTTGTAGGAGGATGAGATTCTTAATAAAAAGTTGAAAGAGGTGTTGAAAATATCCATAAAATTGGTGAGGATTTAAGGGTATATTTCACTCATGTTGCAAAATCGAATTGTATTTAAGTTCAGTTAATCAAGTAAATAAGAGTATTTCTAAGGTTGTCAATAGTTTAAGAATGATACTAGTAATTCACACTGAAATTAAGAGTGTTTTCAATACTTTTATATTAATTTTATACATGAATAATTTACCTTCTAATTAGCTATCAAACATAATATTACTCATATAAAATTTAGTGCCTACATGCATATAATTCAACTACCAAACAACCCTTAATTAAATAATGTTTTACATTTCGGTGGATTTATTTTTTTGGAAATTTTAGTTATCATGGAAAAAGATTATAGATCAACTAGCACATGTATACATAAAAAATATATGAAACCAATATACCCTTGACACACTACTACTATAGTTGGACCACGGTGTAAAATGTTTACTTAAGAAGTAAATAATGTATGATCATTTCATATTATTCTCCCTAGGAAAGATAATAATACAGCTAAAGAGACATTACTCTAGTTGGACCACGTTAGAAAGTTAGTGTACACTCATTCTTATAATTTATAAAAATAAAATAATTCTAGGCACACTAAGTTTGATAAGTACATGCTTTAATTAAGCTAATTTTGCAGCTTGCACGTAGTAATAAAATATTTATTGTAATTCTTCTTGATAACTATGCTTAGAGAAGGTTCTTTGAAGGTCCAAACTATAATAATTTAATAAATTAGGCAAAAGTACTCATTACCCCCCGAACTTGAAGCTTTTTATACGGTGTACACCTAAATTAAATTCCATTTTAATTACCTCCGAACTTGTTTATTCCTCCGTCGCGTACACCTTTTTCGTCCACCTGGCGTAGAAATTGACAACAATCTCTACTAGGCGCGTGAGGAAGTGATTTTTTGCCACATCATAACGCTACAGCGATAAAAAAAACGTAAAATCTTCATTTTTCTTTAATATTTGGCATATTTTAAACGAAAAATAGGGTAAAATGTAAATGAAAAGTAAAGGAAACAAAGATTAACACTTACTTGGTAAGAATTTCAGACAAATTTGAAATTTAATCGACCAACTTCACGTCTAGAAAAACCCAAATCCAAAAGGAGTTCCGCGAAATCAGCCCTTATTCAAAAATAACTTTTAAACAATGAATTTTAAATTTAAGAAATTTATTTTTTGCAATATTAATTTATCCAGGTGGAAATCCACATCACCAATTTAGACAGCCGTCGCGCGTGTATAGTCCCAACAGGAGTAGGTGGACGAAAAAGGTGTATGCGACGGAGGAATAAACAAGTTCGGGGGTAATTAAAATGGAATTTAGTTTAGGTGTACACTGTATAAAAAGCTTCAAGTTCAAGGGGGTAATGAGTACTTCTGCCAATAAATTATTATGTACTCTCTCTTTCCATTTTTATTTGTCATGTTGCGCTTTTCGAAACTTATTTGACTAATTTTCAAAGTTAAATTAGATTATATTAATTTGATATTTTAAACAAAAAAAAAAAGATATTCAAAAACTATGCAAAAAGTACTATAAATTGCAATTTTTTGCATATCAATATGATGAAAAAATACATCGTAAAATATTAATCAAAATTTTTATAGTTTGACTCTAAAAAAGGAAACTATGACAACTAAAAATAGACAAATATAATACTAACAAATTGGTATGATGGCCAAGATATCGGAACCAATTTTCAAGCACCTCAACTAATTCTACAGAATACCTTCTATCTCCCGCTAGCAACAGGCGCAAGATACCTCAACTAATACTCCATAGCAAGAATTTAAAATCAATGTCATCAATTTTTGAACTAAAAATTATTATATTCAACTCTTTAATTTGATGAGACGACTAATTTATGGTGGCCATCCATTTGGATATTCTAGAGCGTTCCATGGAACATTCACTCTTGATTAATCAATTAATTAATTATAATTTCGTTGTCATGTGTATAATCAATCTCTTTTATAATGAAGGATTGAGATCCCATTTTTCAGTGGTTGGCATGGTATTTATTTAACTAATTAAATAAAAGAAAGATTAAGCATAAGCTAAGGTTGATCATGTTATGAATTGAAATTAGTTACGTATTAGTGTCTTTTTTACCAATCCAGCACATTCTCCATGTCTATGTTAAACTATATACGTACAATTGTCTAGGCAGAAGCTGTTAAGTTCACGTAAATTTATAAATACTATATCTTGATCGATATAAAATAACAACTTTTAGTGAAAGAAAGAATATATAAACACAAACCATACTTATATTCATCGATTGATTTAAACTAATACACGAGTGACGACAATACAAATTAACTAGAACAAGATACACATTACGTAGTATATATAGGACTTCATGTAGTCTATTCTTTATTTTATTTTTCATTTCAAATTAAAGTAGTATAAGCTATTATTTATTTTTTCTAATGTAATATTTAGTTACCATCTCCTTCACCATAGCTACATGATATCCTTACGTATCTAGGACCATTAATTACCGGAACCAGAACCAGCTCTTGATCCAGCATATGAGCCTGCTTCTGAACCTGCCTCGCTTGATCCACCTCGACTACCAGAACCTGAACCAGCTCTTGATCCAGCGTATGAGCCTGCTTCTGAACCTGCATTACCATTACCTGAGGAAGTTGAACCTGAACTTGAGCTTGAACTAGAACTTGATCTTGACCCTGAGCCTGATCCTGAACCTGCTCCTGCACCGGCCCCTGAACCACTTCCACCTCCTAAGCCCAAGCCTACCCCAGCACCGACACCCACTCCTACACCACCACCCAAATCTAGGCCCAAATCCTTTCGAGCCACCCGACCCTCTGAGACCATAACAAGAGTTGACAAAACAAGCAAAGCAAGAAAGCCCAAAGCCTTAACCCTAGCCATACTTAAAACACTAATAAAAGTACCAAAACTTTTATAAAAAATCCAATATTATTTCTATGCAAGTATTATTCCTCTATTTAGCAAGTAATGCTTGATTTCTTGTTGTGGTAAAACATGATAACTTGTAACGCTATTTATAGTTTTAGATGCTAGGGTTTCAATTTGGTTGGTAAACATGACAAATTAGTGGTAGTGGGGGACAATTGTACATTATTAAAAATGGGCTAGACTAAAGTTTGTGGATGAGAAATTAAAAGCATGCAATTTAAGAATTTTTTTTTTGGACTTGTCATATGATAGCCATATTATGATGAAATTGTATCGACCCACGTACCGGCCATGAAATTGTATCGACCCACGTACCGGCCATTCCACTACCATAGTGGAATAGCTATAAAATACACTAATTATACATTTTGAAGGTGGACAATAATACAATTTTGAAGGTGGACAATAATACAACACACAAAAAGAAGAGACATGTGAATAAGGAATTGATAGAAAAGAGACACGTGTAACAACGAAGAAATCATCAAAAAAAGCTATAAACATATGTCAAAACAAGAAATTTACAAGAACGATGATAAGTATATATTAGAACGTACGATAAAATGCACATTTTTAACTAGTAATTAAACATCAAGATATATATAAGTGCGTGCATCACTTGTTCAGTTTTTGCAACAAACTAATAAAGAAATATAAAAAACAAATTAATAAAGAAATTTAACACTAGCTAAACTAATAAAGAAATATCAAAAACAAATTAATAAAGAAATTTAACATTATAGCTAACTTAAAGAGTACTAATTTTCTCCAAATTTAGGGAGGAGTTGCTTGATCAAGTATTGAGTAGCCTTGTAGTAAGTAGATTCAGTTGGATGAATGCTATCAAAGAATATGTATTGTGAAGGATTTGGACATACTGAAGATAGTTCGGTGCAAAAAGGTCCTGCTTCGATTAATCCACTTCCACAACACCCTACCTTTGTTTCCTCAAATCCTGATACAATTTATTAACCACAAAAATATATTTTCAGATATTCAAATATAGTTTTATTAGGCACAAAGTTTAAAACAGAAAGACATATTTTTGAGAATATGGTCCAAAACATGCTTATCATCAATATTTTTACGACTATAGATCATTACATTTCATGAATTATTTTTTCTTTTTTTAGAGTTGAACTTCAAAAAATACGTTTAGCCAGAATTCAGAAAACAACAAAAAAGGTGTTTTCACTTTTTTGCTTCAAATTATTCACATAAAGTAAAAAAACAACTCTAATTTATATTCATTGTCAAACACAAATCCAATCTTCAGTATCATTTTTCACTTTGAAAACAAAAACTACTTTATTCAAATTCCATAATGAAATGCTTAAATTACTAAATATAGATGGGTACCACTATTTATTTAAGATAAATAAAATAGGTTAATGTGTCACATAAAATAGGAAAAATAAAACAAATTAGGGTTATATACTAAAAACTTATTAATTATTAATTTAATTTAAAGAAGTACTTACCATGTAGTTGAGGATTGTGGATAAGGCCTGATATAAAATTATATGTGTCTACATATAATATTTTGCTTCCAGGAAGATGTGATTGTAATTGAATTAACAAATCCTGAAGCTTTTCATTATAAATCTGAGCATCCAAATTCTCATCATTTATGCAACTTCTAAAAAATGGAGATTTTGCTGTAATTTGCATTGGAAGACAACCAATTGGTGGCAATCCATTTACTATAATATTACGACATCCAAGATAGTATAATTCCTGAAAAAAATAAAAAATATCACACGTTAGAATAGTTAAAAATAGTGACGAATTCAGAATTCTCGTTAAGAGTATCATACATTTAATATATATGTATAAAAAATAATTTACGAATTCTGACCACCATCCTGAGATATATATGACTACGCCATCGTATGCAAAGGGACAAAAATGGACTAGAGTGACATTAGAAGTTAACTAGAAAAGCTAAGAGGCTCACGAATATGCATAGTAAAGAGTGATGGATATGATGAATGTATAATTCATTAAATAAAAGTTTCTTTTTTCAAACAATTTTAAATTTTTAATAAGTTTGACAATTTTTTAAAATTATTTTTTATATAAGTCAATCAATAGCTATATTATTGTGTATATATCTCCAACCTATGGACAAATGTAGTAAACTAAGACCCAAACTATCACTTCACCAACACCATAGTCGTTCCGATGAACTATTGACTCTTATATCAGTTGATACACTAAGAAAATATTTTAACATGATGTGTGAGATCGATTATTCACTTTAAACTATATACCTACAAAGTATATATTTAAGTGATCGACAAAATTTCAAAAAGAAACAACAAAAATTTCATTTAGCTACGAATGAACGATAGATTAGAGTACGTAAGTAGTATTAACCTTGATAAAACTTTGGACTTTGTCAAGTAGAAAATCTTGGTAGCCACTCAAGCTGAATTGAAGTCTTCTATTAGGTAAATCATAAAAATTAAATATCAAATCATTAGTACCAGCACTAACAATAACCAAAGCACCATTCACTATTCTTTCAACTTCACTACTATTTCCTCCAACAATATCTTTAATTTTACTCAAATATTCCTTGAAATATTCTAACTCTTCCTTCATAGAAATTACTCCAGATATTGTACTAGTTAATTCATCATATCCTGTTCCACCAGATGCAAAACATACTCCAGTAATCAAGTCGTTTTTCGACAAATCGCGTTGTAAATAGGGAGGAACACCATTTTTTTTGAGACCTAATGAAATTGACAACATGTCTGGCACTAATTTTCCATTAGAAAATCTTCCTGTTGGGATATGGTTTGTGAAATCTTGACCATATGGTAAGTGATTGCCTTTAGCTATAGTGTCAATATGGTTGTTATTTCCAGTGTCAACTGATGAATCACCAAATACTAAAATGGATGTGAATTTTGGAATATTATTATTGGCTTGGCTAGTTATTATAATGTTACAATAACATAATATCATGAAAAAGAAGAAGCAAGTTCTTAAAGCCATTTTGTGATGCCAAAAAAAAAAGTTGAAGTTTAACGCTAGGAATATGCATTTTTATACTTTTAAGATTGTAGACGTCGAGTTTTCGTAGGAGTCTGCAAGATGAGTTCAGTTTCAATTAGGGTTCTTAGAGTTTACTTTACTCTAAACCTCTCTGGCTCATATAGGTAGTAAATAAACTATTGGGATAATTATGAAGAGATCAAGATATGATTGGACTGTACTGTTTTATCCAGGATAAATATATTTGTACCTATATTGTTGCAAATATCTATCTATTTATTTTATTTGTTTCAAAAGAAGATATTTATAATTTTGTATGTTGCTACCTCATATTTTTTGAGAATCCTAGGCCATACACGATGTGCTAGCTAGCTTCTAAAATTCTGAATAAAATCTTGAAACTTGATAAAAAGGAAAAATATCGACTATTTTCAGTGTGAAAACTGCCTTTGCTTCTCTAACTTTATGTGGCAAATTTTGGCATTTCTTTACACATTTTTTGTTTTATCTATCGACATTTTCACATTTGCTCGATATTTGTGAATTTAACTAATATTCACTGACGATGTATTAAAGATATTTTATTTCAGTAGGTCATTTTTATAGATTATATAGCATGTAAACTATCTAATTATCTTTATGATTACAATTCTAGTATTAATATTTGGGTGATTTGATGATGTAAACAATACTTTATTTATACATAAGAAACTCTTTATTTGTTTATCGATTTTCTTTTTATAAAAAAGATAAATTAGACAAAATGATCATTCCATCAAATCCCAAGTGACTATTTGACGATGGTGGCCGGCCTTAACAAAAAATGGAATCTCAACACCAAAAGGATAAAAAATTATAGCTCTGTTTGAAATTTTGGGATTGTTTATAGAAGATTATAGTCTTTGTCTTACATAAATGCAATTTTACACCATCACTTAGAAATACTCCTTCGCGGAGAAATACACGTGTATTAGAGTTTCATGTCTAGTAATTTAGACAAAAAAAAATTATAGCTCTGTTTGAAATTTTGGGATTGTTTATAGAAGATTATAGTCTTTGTCTTACATAAATGCAATTTTACACCGTCACTTAGAAATACTCCTTCGCGGAGAAATACACGTGTATTAGAGTTTCATGTCTAGTAATTTAGACAATAAAAAATTATAGCTCTGTTTGAAATTTTGGGATTGTTTATAGAAGATTTGAGTGGGTTGAGATTGAAAAAAAAAGAATCAGTTTGTTGGAGAGATGAATTGCTTGTATAAATATTATATAACAGTGTATATGAAATTATGAATATATATACATCTCTGATATATAGTTATATATATATATATATATATATATATATATATATATATATATATATATATATATATTATATGTAGTATACAATTATTTACTATTATACAATATCCATATATTACATATACATGCAACCATTTAGTTAATTTTTTGTTTGACATATGATACATTTACGTAAGAAGCCCAATTTTTTTAAATTTATTCATAGATATTGTTCTGATAAAAAAGATGATTAACACCATCATCATGATTTAAGAGGATAAAGCTCAAATATAGAGAATATCAACTCAATTGAAAACTAAAATGACAAGATTTGAACATTATGCAGTGTCATCATTTGGGCCTCAATTTTATACGATCCAAAAGAGCCAAGGCCCATAACATTATTGCTATAAAAAAGCCCAATACTTGAAAACTAGACCTCAAATACACTACAAGATTGCTAACAATAATCAAGCTAATGACTATATATTCCCATTTATAACTTTGGCAAATTTATGATGGAATTCCCAAAAACTTATCAGAGTTAATTTTCTGGGAAATTGAAAATTTATGAAAATCAATTTTCCAAACTCTCATCAAATTTCATGATCAAATATATATAGAAGATAAAATTTTAACTCAATTCAAAATCTATGATCAATCAATTTATCCTAATTTAGATATACACATTTTATTTGGGCTAATTAAGCATGATAATTGATACATTTCTAGTCTCACTTATATAATTAAAAAAATTGTGAATTGTGAGTAATAAAGCTGATTCTTATTCTTTAAAATTAAATTAAATGGTCAAAGAGATTCGTGTTTACTTTCTCTAGGGAATTGGTCTTAGCTCTTCCATTCACAATAGACAAATTATTAGTAAAACCAAACAGACTTTACAGTTATTATAACTTTTGTTTTTTCTCAAGAAAATTCTGATCAAGTGTTTCTGTCGCTACATAAGGAAATTTGTACAACTCCGATTGGTAAAAGTAAAACTTAACCACACCGAGTGTATACACCAATTCAATACATGCATGTCACGTGTTTAAATTTATAGTTCATTTTACTTAATCTTAATTAATTAACATGTGTTTTATTTTATTAAATCACATAATAATGAAATATACATTAGTTTGATGTATACACTCGATGCAGGTAAATTTTTTCCCCAATGCAACACAAAGGGTGTTGTAAGAACTGCGGTTTCTCTCCGGACAATGAAATAGGGGTGACTTCAGATTATTTCCTACATACTCATGAAAGTTTCACTATTATTTGTGGAGTGTGTAATGTCCAACGTTGTATAAAAGCTTCTAGACAGCACAATATCTCTATAGATTTTTGAAAATATTTTAAGAGACCCTATTTATCCTAATTAATTAACATCTCAGTCCTGTACTCCTCGAAGTTTCTTTCAGATATACCTAACTGGATCAAAATAAATACTTTAGTTGGAATATGTAAATAAAAGACTCACAATTTCCTTTACCCTCCCCCCCTCCAAAAAAATTTCCATTTTATCATTTTGAACATATATTCAGTATTGCGGGGTGGAGTCAGGTAAAGTTGAGGAGTTCATTTGAACTTTTTTTGATGAAAAATTATACTGTTTATACATGATTAAAATTATTTTTTCTGTATATATAGTAGATGTTGAATCTCCATCGTTTTTTTTTTTTTTGTATATTTACTTATTCGTATTTTAAACTCACTCTCTTAATGAAAAATTTGACTTAGTCATTGTCTTAGTAGCGTGCAAAGAATCTTGTTAGGAAATGGAGTACTCCATTGTTTAGTGATAGTCAAATTAGCTTAATTTTTAGTCATCCTATTTTAATGTCTACAATGCATGATTTTTTTGGGACCAATACATTGAACAGTTGTGAAACCGATAGAAGAATAGAAAATACTCTTTGTACATTTAATTTAATTTATGGTTGACATTGATGTATCTGATTAAATGGCAACTTGACTACTTCCACCATCCTTTTTAATAAAATTTTCTTTATCCCAAATTACTTTGGTTTAAAGATATTTCTTCTATTTTATTTTGAATTATTAATTACTTATGACTAGAGGGATGAGTAGATATAATGAATAACGTTCACACATTCATATTAATTTGAAGGATCAAAATCATACATTTATATTAATTGAAGAAATATGTTTAATCGAAAAGGAGAATACTATTCTCCCTCTCCTAATCAAACACAACTACCCATTGGAAAGATTCAATGTGCAATAATATTCTTTTAGAAAATGAAATGTTTGGTCTTTCTTTATTTGTCCTTTCTTTTCCATCTAACGTGTACTTGTTTAGTTTTATTCAAATTTAAGTTTGTGCATATTTAAAATTGAAAGGTATCAATATTAAATGAAACCAAGTTAAAGAGCATGTTTATGAATATTACTACTAAAATGATAAAGGATTACCAAACAATACTATTAAAAATTATTCCCCCCCCTCCCCCCCCCGGTAAATTAGTTCATCTCTTGGTTTACAATTTTTAGGGGGAGAAAAGAAGAAGAAATACTCAAAATTAGATAGAGGGCAAAAGTTCTACTTATCAAGCCTTTACAAATTAACGTAAATCTATTAATTAGAAGTTTCGAATTCAAATCCTCTTTATTATTAAAAAGTTCTTATTTGAATTGATTAAAATTAACGAATATAAGATTCAATAGACTAAAGAATATCATGATTTAAATAATTAGTATTTCATATATTTACTTCCAATTTTTTTTTAAAGTAATCCCACGATTATCGCTACATATTATCTAGGTCATAAATGTATAGATTGGGTCAATATCATACGGATATATATAATAAAAAATATTAATCCATTTGCTGCAAGTTGATATTGTAGTTTATTTTTATGAAAATATATATTTGACCTCGATGCAATCATGTAACTCTAATAAACTATCATAGTTTTAAAATAAGTTTATGGTAAAAAATAATCCTAAAGAAATATCTTTTTTTTCTTTATTTCACCTTAAATAACATGAGTTTGAATTATTTCACTCAATATGAGTATAAATGACGGAAGTAAACACACAAAAAATCAAAGATAATTCAACATTTACTATATATTTGTAATTAAATGAAAATATCTATTTCACCTCGATGCAATCACGTAACACAGATAAACAATCATAGTTTTTAAATAAGTTTATTGTGAAAAATAATCCTAGTAAAATCTCTTCTTTTTTTCTTTAATTGACCTTACATAACGTGAATTTGAATTATTTCAAACTCAGTGTGAGTATAGGCCTATTGACGGAAATAACACACAAAAAGGTCAAAGTAATTCAACATTTACTATATATTCGTAAAATATAATTTTAATCATATATAAATATATAATTTTTCACTGAATGACACTCCTTGATCCTTGCTAGTTCCGCCCCTGAATATAGCATACCGGAAAAAAAAACAAGAAGTGAAGTCAAATTATTTTTCCTTTTTTTTTATATTGGCAAGTGGAAAATCAAATTTACAATTTTTTATTTTTTATTTTTTATTTTTTAAAAAGAAGAAGTTGGACTTGTTCTTTTTCTATTTCTGACGTATTATCCATTTTTTGTCCTAAATCATTACGTCAAAAACTCTAAAAAGTCACTAGTAAACTCCATAAATATATTTACACACCTCTTCAACTTTCTCATAATAATTCTTCAATTTCTAATCAATTTTTTTTTTTTAAAAAAATGGTGCGTTTGAGTAACAACTTAGTAGGAATTGTTAACATAATAACATTTATTATTTCAATTCCAATTATAGGTGGAGGAATTTGGTTATCAAAACAAGCAAATACAGAATGTGAAAGATTTCTTGAAAAACCAATTATAGCACTTGGAATTTTTGTTATGTTAATTTCATTAGCTGGTTTAATTGGTTCATGTTGTAGAGTTTCATGTTTTTTATGGATTTATCTTGTTATTATGTTTTTATTAATTATTTTAATTTTTTGTTTTACAATTTTTGCATTTGTTGTTACTAATAAAGGGGCTGGTCAAGTTTTATCTGGTAGAGGGTATAAAGAATATAGGCTTGGTGATTATTCTAATTGGTTACAAAAAAGAGTTAATAATCATTGGGGTAAAATTGAGAGTTGTTTGCAGGATAGTAAAATATGCAAAACATTGATGGATGATGGGGATAATAAAGTTGAAGATTTTTACAAAAAACATCTATCTGCTCTTCAGGTACATAATTTTTGTTACTAGCATATTTATTTTTTTATCGATGTTTGGTATTCTTGGTTGGTCATGTAAAGGAGTTTTTTTTTTCATGTTTGATCATGTTTTGTTGTGAAATTTTTTAGAAGTAGTTTTTGTTTTCAAAGTGAATTTCTTTTTTTTGTGTGTGTGAATTGGTGGAGTTGTGTTTGACTATGGATACAGATTGAAGTTGTTTTTTATTTTCTACGAGAGATTTAGAGTGAATTTACTTTTTTTTTTTATTGTTTTTTAAATTCTTGAAAATTCTGAAATTTCAAATTTTTGAGGACATATGTTGATTTTTTTGGAGGTTGGTCATGTAAAGGGGCTTTTTGTGAGTAATTTGGAGTGAGTTTACTTTTTTGTTGTTTTTTAAATTCTTGAAAATTCTGGAATTTCGAAT
Source organism: Solanum verrucosum (assembly GCF_900185275.1). Taxonomy (NCBI): domain Eukaryota; kingdom Viridiplantae; phylum Streptophyta; class Magnoliopsida; order Solanales; family Solanaceae; genus Solanum; species Solanum verrucosum. The sequence goes on from NW_026020630.1 coordinate 3,701,701, forward strand.
TTTTATGGTCAAATGTTGATTTTTTGGAGGTTGGTCATGTAAAGGGGCTTTTTGGGAGTAATTTGGAGTGAATTTACTTTTTTGTTGTTTTTAAAATTCTTGAAAATTCTGAAATTTCGAATTTTCATGGTCAAATGTTGATTTTTTGGAGGTTGGTCATGTAAAGGGGTTTTTTTCGCTTTTTAGTTATGTTTCATTATGAAATTTTAAGAAAAAAGTAGCTTTTGTTTTCAAAGTTAAAAAGTGTTTTTTGAAAATTTGTGTTTATTTGTGAATACAAATTGGAGTTGTTTTTGAGTTTTTGTGAGTAATTTGAAATGAAAACACTTTTTTGTTGTTTTTCAAATTCTTGAAGATTCTGAAATTTCGAATTTTCATAGCCAAATGTGTTTGTCGGAGCTATGATGACCTATTCTGTTTTAACTTTAGCTACTCAGAAATTTAAACAATGGATGTTGTTTTTCTGTCTTCCCAAATCAATTTACCTATGTCTCCATGTGTGGCGTGATAAGCTAAGAACGGCCACTAAGGGCCCGATTTATCCTTCTTTCCGCAACTAACCCTTTCATTCTATTTCATACAGCCTTAACTTTGAAAAAAAGTGAAAACATTCTTGGTTGACAATGAATGATACATATATACTTTTTACTAGTAATTACATTCTGTATGAGTTTTTCTGGTGTACTTTATAAAAAGTTGAAAGCTTTAAGATTTTGACTCTGTTCTATACAAAACAAGTTGAGGTTTTTTCAGCTGCATTAAGTAAGTGTAGTCTCGGTAGAGTGCACGTAGATTTGACTCCTACCTACTATAGTATGGACGCACTCATAAGTCATATCTACTACCCTTTTACCATAATTCATGCCCTTCACGCCTTTTTATCTAAAGCCACGTCTTCGATGAGCTGCAACTGTGTCATATCCTGTCCAATCTCATTTCTCCAATACTTTTTCGGTCTATCTCTATCTCTCCTGAATCCGTCTAAAGCCAACCTCGCTCACACCTCCGTGCTGGGATATCCGTGCATCTCCTCATTTTGTGCACTACTGTTGATGAACCATGTCTACTAACTACTCTTGTTTTGGTTCTATATATAAACTTCATTGCATATTTTTGGATCAAGTTGAAAGTTTACATAACTTTGTTTTTTTCTGAAATTCACTTCTAAGGTTGATTCACTAAAGATATAATGCTAAATCATTCTCAACACGCGGTGATTAAAACGATTTTTTTTAAACATATAATCACTTAACCATGATCAAGTAATAAACGTGTATGAAAGTCACGTCTTATGTATTCATTGGCTTGATGTAAACGCGTCCTACAAAACCTTAGTTGATATCTTCTTGATTGTGTATGTCCCATTGTGTTTACGACATGTTTATTCTTGCAGTCTGGTTGCTGCAAACCATCAAATGACTGCAACTTCACCTACGTGAGCACGACTAACTGGACCAAGAGTTCAACCTCATCCTTCACCAATCCTGACTGTAACCTATGGAGCAACGATCCGAATGTGTTGTGTTACACCTGTGAATCCTGCAAAGCCGGGCTGTTAGACAATATCAAGAGTGACTGGAAAAGGGTGGCTATACTCAATATCATATTCCTTGTTTTCCTCATTCTTGTTTACTCTGTTGGATGTTGTGCTTTTAGAAACAATAGGCGTCATGATTCATATAAGCGTTATCCTTAAGAGTATATACTGTCCTTTTGATCAGTTCATCAGACTCTTGTTGCGTATTATATGGAGTATAAGACCGTTTAGTATGTTTCCATGATCTTGAATGTACAGAGGAGTACTATTTGTTCGAGTTCTGTTGGACTAGTTGATTCCTATTGATACACGAGCTCGTTGTTTAGAACATGTTTTATTTCAGTTGAACAAACGATTGTTTTTCATTTAACAACCGTCATCAGCTCTTGGCTTGTTACCTGTTGGTAAGGTAAGAGGTTCAAGTCGAATTTAGACACTAGCAATGTGGTATAGACATATATTTGTCATTCCTGTTATAGCACGCTTATCATGTATGCTGTAACTGGAATGACAAATACCGCGCTAAATTAAGAGGAACTAGCAAGAGATATCGAATACTGATTGATGACATATGGAATAGAGCGAATTGAGACTTAACTATTCATCCAATGTTTTACCAGTTTTGGAGTCAATCGAGCTATTGCTAGAGATTTTCATTCGTCTATTAAATAGTTAAGTTAATCGCATCAAATTTATGTGATTAACTTAACTATTTAATAGACGAATGAAAACTTCTGGCAATAGCTGGACTTGTCTCCAAAATTAGCAAAATATTGGATGAATGGAGAAGTATTGCAGAAAATATAAGTTCATTTAGCAAGCAGAGATGTGTGATCATCACGTTCCTTTTGATATTTCATTCTTACTGACCAAATCAATGTATAAATTACAATATTTTTTCTATTATATCCTTGATAGTTAATTAGTCTTGAAAGTATATATTTGACCAATCTAGGATTACTTCAAACATTGATTAATTACTCTCGTCATTGCATTACTCTATAAAACCTGATTTTGAAAAAGAAATCTCAACAAACAAATTAAATATAAAAGATGAATTTACTTATCATTTATTAAAAAGTTGACTTCAAAAAATCATTAAATAAGGATATAATTGTAAACTTACTTAGTTTTATAATACAAGTGAAATCTAAAAATGTGACGTATAAAAAGAAACGGAGGGAGTATAAACTTGTCCCTTATATTTAAGCAGTATGATATTAATATTCATCAAATTAATGAGCTATCAATGTACTACTATAAGTTAATTAATTTTGTTGAATGATATTTAATTGCATTTAGGCAATTAATAGTATCAATCTATATTTTCTCTATTCTCAAAAGTCAAAAGTGCTAACTATACTATTGATCAGTAGAAATATATGCTGAGCTATTCATTGAAAGCAGAAACCAACAATTTCGAAGAAAGTATATAATACCTACGTCCAATAATAACTTTGATTAATATTTTACGATGTCTGTTTTCTCATATTGATATGTAAAAAATTGGAATTTATAGTACTTTTCGTATAATTTTTGAATATCTAAATTTTTTGTTTAAAATATCGAATTAATGTAATCTAATTTAACTTTGAAAATTAGTCAAATTGACTTTTGAAAAGCGCATGACAATTAAAAGTGGACGGAGGGAGTATTTTCTTATAAAAGACGTAATATCCCAAGATGCATATTTTAAAATGTGCTTTACGTTTGTGTCATATTGATATCGGTGGCGAAGTCAAGAATTTAGCGAAGAATGTAATGCTGTTAAAAATTTGCAAAATTAAATACACATTCATAATAATGTTACTTATGTACGTATTTAGAGGCGGACCCACCCCCTCTAGGTGGTGGTGCACGTGCACCCGTTAACTTCAGAAAAAATCATGTATATATATGTATATCTATCTTGACAAACTGACAGAAATTAAGATAATATAATTAATAGTACACCCATGAAAATCATAGGATTGTCATTGTGTTGCTGGTACAAGCTAAATGATCCATAGTTAGAGTGTTTATTCCATTGTTTTTAATTTAAGTTTATCTTAGAACTCATATTTGAACTAAAGATAATATTGATGCACCCAAAGTTTTCAAATCTTGAGTTCCTCTCTATTAACGTACCCCACATAATTTTTTGACATAATGTGTGCACCAGATCACCGTTCGCCTAAGATGGTTCTGGCCATGATTGTTGTTCACAATTCAAAGCTAACAGAGGTTCTAAACAACCTTCACCAAACAATTAATTCATCAAAAGTGTTAATTTAGCAATACTAGCAAGTCATTATAAAATATATTAGCTTGGGTAACTTATATATCTATATATAAAATAGGGATAAGGGTCTGAAAAATATCCCAACTTTGGGCGGATTTGTTGTTGCGATACTAAACTTTCATAAGGACCTATTACCTCCCTAGACTATTTAATACCGTATTTTTTACCCCCTTAACTATTTAATAGTGTATTTAAAGGTATATATGTGCCCACGTGGACACATTACTATTTATAATTTTGCATTATTTTTATGTCCACGTGGGCAAATATATATGTTTAAAATACGGTATTAAATAGTCTAGGGAGGTAATAGGTCCTCATGAAAGTTTAGTATCGCAACAACAAATTAAATCCGACCAAAGTTAGGATATTTTTCTAACCCTTATCCCTATAAAATATGAACTTAATTAATTGCCAACATTGTTTCTCTCTCTCCAAATTAAAATTGGTTCATTTACAAAACTATTTAATACTTTCGTGATATAATAAGACGCCTACATGATTAAAATATCTTTTTAAAAATTCGAAACAACTTCAGTATTACTTTTATGTCTTTCTAAAAAAAAATAAAGAAAATAAGTGCAGGTAATGACACCCATCCATGGCTAACATGGTCAATTAAGAGAGTCGATCGACCACCAATATTCATATATAAATATATATAATATTACATATTTAGGTTAAGGACGGTGAACAATATTCATCATGAGTGATACAACTAATTTCCACCCATAAAGAATTAATGAAACGAACAATATATTTTTTAAGATGGCTCAATTGTCAAATATGAATATATACTATATTTCATAGATTTAAAAAATATTTGAATTTTTTTTTTCTTAAACTCTGTCTTATTACCTCGTATTATTACTTTATGCACGTGGAGGACCCCGTAACAATTAGTATCCCATATGAACGTTCACTTTTACTGGTTCACAATGCACTTTCTTTTAAAAAAAAATTAATATGCATATTTTAACATAATGTCATAACTATCACCAGTAGTTTAAACAATCTTAGAAAAGTGATTTTGAAAATTAATAGTTAATGTTAAGGTAACAATATGATTTTTTTAATCTTTCACAAAAATAAATTTATTTTTTTTGAATACCGTGAACACGTTAAAACTTAAATAAGGAAGTATAAATCATTTAGTTTGGGAGGTGGAGTGCTGGTAAGAAATTAAAGGTGAAGACTCACAAGGAAAGTTTCCAAATTTAGGCTAGACTTATTGAAACAATATTCTCCTAATTAAACAAACGTATCGTAATTGTCTTTTGGATTAATTCGATATTTATTAAACAAACGTATCGTAATTAGATTAACAGAAGTGAGCACTCACAAGTCGAAAATTCTAAATCCGTCACTGCTTAATTCTTGTGTTCCATTTAATATTAATAGTAAAAAAATTCCTTATCCTTGAAATATTATTATTGCGTTAGTCTTGCACTTGACAATATCGATTTCTTTTTAATGTTGTGAAATTAATTAGCTGCCTAGTGTCAATGAAAGCCATCGACCCGTTTTGACACACTTCCCTATACTTCTACTAAGTAACATCAAAATATAGAAGCAATCATATATGTTACATCCTAGCTAATTCTATGGTAATCACAAGAGGGTTATTCTTGCACTTCTTTAAAAACTTCTGGTTATGATAATGTTATCACGTGTTACCTTAATTGGTATATTGATTAAACACCTTCGTATAAAATAAAATAGATGGTGGTGTACAAACTTTAAAAACCATCCTAATAAAGAGCACACATGTCAAAGGTATGTGAAAGCCAACCCAAATTATAGTTGGCCATGCCTACAAAGTATAAACACATTAATCAAATATTATATTATATTATATTATATTATATTATAGCAAGTCAACTTATACGACTGTACACTAAAATTAAATTGTACCAATTAATAATGTTGCACTAAAATTCAATAAGATTATTAATTCTTCTTCCTTTTAACTTTCCTTTTCCTCATCTATATATATATTCAACACTAGTCCATGTTCTTCACAAAATATCGATACAAAATAGTTGAGAATATATAATATTTTTCCTTTCTATATATATAAAATCAATTGTGGCTTTCAAACAATAAGAATCTTACCCTATTGTGTTACTTATTTTTCATAAATATGGAAGGTCCATTGTCAACTTGGCCATGGGAGAAATTGGGATGTTTCAAGGTACATTTTTAACGAGTTAAGATGTTTGTCTATGTATTAATTAATTCAACCTTTTAGCATTCGATTTTTTCTTAGTGAATAATGTTTATATGTTTTTTGGAACAGTATTTATTGTATGGACCATTTGTTGCAAAAGTGATGTATTCAAGATTTCAAGAAGATAGCATCATGGCAACATGGTGTTTACATGTTCTTATATTATGTTCACTTAGAGGTCTCATTTATCAACTATGGTCCTCTTTTAGTAACATGTTGTTTTTAACTCGAAATCGACGTATTATAAAACAAGGTGTTGGCTTTAAACAAATTGACGAAGAATGGGATTGGTACGTATATAGTTAAATCTTCAAGATCATATATACAGAAATTAGCTACAAAGTTCGTCGCTGAATATATACCTAGAGCTAATGTTGTTGTTTTTTGTAATTTTTTCAGGGATAATTTTATACTCCTTCAAGCTATAATGGCTAGTTTAGCCTATTACACATTCCCAAATATTATTAATATTCCAATTTGGAATTTAAATGGCTTCATAATGATCATAATCCTCCATATAGTATTTTCAGAACCACTTTACTATTACTTACATAAATTATTCCATGGAAGTTATCTTTTCAGAAATTATCATTCACTTCATCATTCATCAGCCGTACCACAACCTTTTACAGGTAAATTAACGAATCATATATTTTATTTCCCTATTTAATTTTTCTAACGAATTGAAAAATTAATTTTTATTTTATAATTTTTTCAGCTGGTCATGCTACATTTTTGGAGCAAATCATATTAGGTGGAGTGATTGGAATTCCAATTTTAGGGTGTTATGTCATGGGATATGGATCAATAGCTATGATTTATAGCTATGTATTGGTTTTTGATTTCTTAAGATGTTTGGGGCATTGCAATTTTGAGATTATTCCTCATCAACTATTTCTTGCCTTTCCATTTATGAAGTATCTCATTTACACTCCAACGTAAGTTGATGCTAGCGCGCTTATAATCAATTCGTTATAATTCATAAAAGATTGTTAGACGCTCTGTAACAATAATTAACCATTCAATATTAATATTTTATATTTGCAGGTATCACAGCCTACATCACACAGAGATGGGAACAAATTATTGCCTTTTTATGCCACTTTTTGATGTTATAGGCAACACACTTAACCCAAAATCTTGGGAAATGCACACAAAAGCAAGTATTCAATCAGGTAAAATATAGTCTCTCCGTCTTATATTAGATAAACATCTTACTAAAAATAGTTATTCGATATAATTACTTGATCATTTACTAAATCAAGATAGAATTAATTAATTTTTTTTTATTTTACTCCTACAATTAATATGACCTTTGGAAGTTTAAATAATTCCTAAATGTTAGCTATTCCTATATTTTATGTATATTTTTTAAACTTATTTTTATGTGCATTTTTTCTTATGGTAACGATAACTTTGTATTTTTATGTGCATTAATATGAACAAGGAACAAAATAATTATATTGATTAATTTATTAATAATTTTTTAATTATCGTGTAAAATAAAAAGAAGAGAGAACACATGTTTTTTTCCTAGGAACTCAATTTTTTTTTCCAGAAGTACATGGTCTCATAGCAAAGTTATGAGTACATTAAATTTGATTGTACATACGTGTTTTCCCAAGTGACTCAAAGTACATATGTCCATACTTTTATGGAGTAAAATAGTAGTAATAGTTAAATTTAGAGTTTTGAAGCATTATTAATAAAGTTAGTTCTGTAAAATATATTTTTAAATAATTTTTTTTAAAGAATACACTATATATATAGTTTGTCATGTCAACGTAAGTCAAATAATATAAAATGGATCGAAGTGATGAATATATATTTATCTTTTTAAGAAGCTAGTACATGCCGGTAGTTGCACCAAAATAAATTTTAAGTAGTTGTACTTTGGTGACTATAGTACTAAATCAAGCCTATCCACCGTTAAAAACAATGCAAAAATCCATAAATAGAATTGGTCCAAAAAATCGAGGGAAAATCGATCCTGTCTATATATTTTACTTTATTTTTAAAAAAATTAAGTAGTTAACGGACGATCCGCTGGTTTTTCATTCACGCAAAATATTATTTTATTTTAAATTATTATTTTTTAAACAAAGTCGATGGAGTCCCTCCATTGTTTTTTTTTACAAAAATCAACATACATGATTGATTTATAAAGTGTAAAATTACGATTGAAGAGTATAAATAAAAACGATAGAATCAAAAATCATGTATGGACAAGTAATAAAATTTTCCAAAGTCATATAATTTCAAGTAGTTACATTTTTATGTATATTTTTTTTAAAAACCAACGAACAGAGTACTATCCATCGATTTGACATTGATTTTCCCTATAAAAAAACTGAGTCTATCTGTCGATTTTTAACCATTTTTAAGTAGTGATCATCAGGTCTTGATAAATTCGGTCCTATATATAAAGAAAGAGCTCCCATCTTTTTGCTCCATATTGATAAGTACTCGAACTCACAATCATCAGATTTAAAGTGAGATTGAGATGTTTACCATTCGAGCAAGTCTCTGTTGTCACATATTAATCATAATTCCTATGTTGTTTTTGCAGGTACAAATAGTCAAGTACCAAATTTTGTGTTCTTAGCTCATGTAGTAGACATAACATCAGCCTTACATGTACCATATGTATTTAGATCATTTAGTTCAATTCCATTCACAACAAAACTCTACATTATCCCCTTATTACCCCTTTCATTCTTAGCCATGATTATCATGTGGCTTTACTCTAAACCCTTTTTAAACACATTTTATTACCTAAACAACTACTTACACCAAACTTGGGTTATACCAAGATTTGGTTTCCAATATTTTTTACCATTTGCAACAAATGGTATTAATAACCAAATAGAGCTAGCTATACTTAGAGCAAATAAATTAGGTGTTAAAGTAATTAGTCTTGCAGCATTAAACAAAAATGAAGGATTAAATGGAGGTGGAACATTATTTGTTAATAAATATCCTAATCTTAAAGTGAGAGTTGTACATGGAAATACATTAACAGCAGCAGTTATCCTTAATCAAGTTACTAAACATGATGTTAATGAAGTTTTCTTGACTGGAGCAACATCTAAACTTGGAAGAGCTATTGCTCTTTACCTTTGTACTAAACAAGTTCGTGTTCTTGTAAGTATATTTAATTAACTTAATTAATTATGTTGTTTAGTTTTAAAAAAATTTAAAAATTATTTGTTTATTAATGTATGTATTATGTGTTTTGTTTTAATTTTTCAGATGTTAACTTCATCTACTGAAAGATTTCAAAAGATACTTAAGGAAGCTCCATATGAAGATCAAAAATACCTTGTTCATGTCACAAAGTATCAGGCAGCTAAACATTGCAAGGTAATTTATTTGACTATATTTTCCCACTGAAAAATGTTCGATGGCTATTCTACCAGATATTTTGATTGAATGTGTAAGAAAGGAAAAAATAGTACTCACTCTTGTCCATATTAAATGAATTATATTGTTGAGACTTGTTTTTATAGTCCAAAATAAGTGAATTATTTAAAGTTCAAGAAAATAATTGGGACTTTTTTCCATATTTATCCTTCATCATGAGATTCTTAAATACTTTATATTTTTAACAAAATAGTTTGAGAATAATTAAATGGGTAACAGTGAAAAGTGGCTTTTTTTTTTTTTTTCCTTAAATATTTTTCTTAAGGGGTGTGTCATACCCCAATAATTCACTTAATATGAACTAGAGGGAGTAATGTTTTCAAATGGAAAAATTAGGAAGTTTCCTATTATTTTAGTGAGAATCTATTTCTCACCATGCTTTTTTCTCAGCAATTAAGTTGGTTAACTAGAAAATGAATGGAAAAATTATAGAAAATCATATTCTATAACACAAATTTCCCACTGATTCATGATGGAAAAAACTTTTGTTTCTAGTAGTGAATTAATCAAAGCACCTTCTTATATATTTCTTATTGTTAATTAATAATTCCAGTGGTGCAGCCACATCTATAGCCTAGGATGGCCAATTGGACACCCATCATCGAAAAATTATACTATATATGTAGAAAATTGTACGAAATATATTGATCAAAAATTATTTTTCATACATATATATTAAATCTTGGACACGCTTAATAAAATTTCTGACTTTGCCACTAATTATAACTCTAATTGTATATTTTGGTTTGTATATATAGACATGGATAGTTGGAAAATGGATAACACCAAGAGAGCAAAAATTTGCTCCAGTAGGTGCACATTTTCATCAATTTGTGGTACCTCCTGTTTTGCCCTATAGAAGTGATTGTACATATGGTGATCTTGCTGCCATGAGATTACCTCCTCATGTTAAAGGACTTGGATCTTGTGAGGTAATTAATTAATGACTAATTATTCTCATAATACATAATTAATACCTAAGTTGTTCAGACTCTCCAAAATTGTTGATGCACCCGTATCAGATCCTCTAAAAATATTGCACTACTTTTCGAGGATCTGACACACATAACTCATCGACAGTTTTGAAGAGTCTGAGCAACGTAGATTAATATGTCTGATTAAAGTTTATTTCTATATATATAGTATACAATGGAAAGAGGAGTTGTACATGCATGTCACGCAGGAGGAGTTGTACATTCATTAGAAGGATGGACTCACCATGAAGTTGGGGCAATTGATGTACAAAGAATTGATTTAGTTTGGGAAGCTGCTTTGAAACATGGATTAATGCCTGTCTCAAGTTTTAAAAAGACTGATTAATAAGTTAATTACTTTTTATTTCATTAAGTAACAAATATTCCAAATTAATTCAAGTTTCCAATTTGTAAGAATTATTGTAATTTGGGATTGCTAGATTTATATTTATAAGTTGGATTTATGGACTACATATAAGTCCATATATATATGTTTTATGATTTCATTATGGATATTCAGAAATTTGAATTAACTTCATGATTCTGTACTCTTCATTATTTCCTCCGTGCTAATTTATGTCGTACTTTTTTTATTTTAAGATTCAAATAAATTTTTTTTTAATCGTAACTTTTTTCAAATATATATTTTTTAATATCTTGAATTATCAGAAAATTTAAAGATTTTATATCTGAATTTACGATCAAAATCAATTGTTTTGACTCTCGAAATTCAAACGATGCCATATAATTTACACCATCATGTTATAAATAGGGATGACAAATGAGTGAATTATCCGATTTTGATGAATTGAATATGAATTGAGCTAAAATAAATTGAATTCCACCATATAAAAAAGGAGAATTAAGCCCATGCCTCGTAGCATTAAAAAATTTATCACAAATACCCTTTACTTTTTGTGTCTAATAAGTGTAATTTTTCCTTAATTAAATCTTCATAGCAAGTCTTACATGTGAATTATTCTAGAAAATAGAAGAGTAACTTGCACAAACGATTAATATAACTTATTGTAAAGTTTAACTCTATGCTGGAAGTTGCGAGTTATGTTGGTATTAAATTTTACATCAAATTAATTAACCCTATCATTTCAGAATGAATCTCATTGTCCCATGAACGTAGTAGGTCTTCAATAATATCATCACTTGAAGAAGATCCATTAAGCAATTCCTTCACTCTTCTATACACCATTGTTGAGTTCCCAATAACCTACACACAAATTAAAAAGGTGTCAAAATGAGATTTATTTTATCCTTTACGATGAGCCTTTCTAACGTGAATTTATTCAATTAGTCCCCAAAGCGGTACAGGGTGGAAAATCAGAAAATAAAACTAGCTAGTCCCTCTATTTCCATTTAGTTGTCAGGATAAGATTTTGCACAATCATTGAGAAAAAATTAATTAGGAGTATAATCGGGCTAATATATCTCTTATTAATTCGTTAGTTTTTTATGTTTACATGTCTCTTAATTCTTGAATAATTAATGCTAAGGACAAAGTTAGAAGAAAATAATTACTCCTCTCTTGATTTTTTAAAATTGATTTGTTTATAGTTCCAATCCTATCTATTTTTTTACTTGTTCATGTTTGACTTGACACACCATTTAAGAAACACTTAATCAAATCATAAGTTTACACTTTTGAATTTCTAAGGCATAAATTAGAAAATCATTTAAAAGGATGCAAACATTTTCTCATCATATGCACGATGGTGTGTAGGTTGAGAATACAATTAAATAAATAAAAATATGCTCCTTTTAACCATTTAAATTTTAAATAAGCACACACTTCAACCATATACAAAGAATTGAACTTTAAAACGTCTCTTTTATCCTTAATAATTTGATTTATAGCCACACAAATATCTCATGATTGTTTTAGACCACTAATTTCAAAGATCTTCTTTTATTTCTTAATTTGTATCACATAAATTGAAACAGATAAAATATTATGCATACCTTAGTTTCATGGAAAACTTGCATCTTAGAGTTCCCATGAAGTGAAAAGCTGGAATCCATTACTTCAAAACCTTCCTCATGGAGTAACCTAATTATGTTATAAAACATAGCTAAATTATCAAGGCCAGTAATCAAAATTAAGTCCATTGTTGGGCTCATTTCTTGTATTTCAATCTGAGGTGATAGTAAATTGGGCCTAGTCCTTAAATTTTCCAATTGCATTTTGCTCTTCTCCAATTTGATTTCCATGCTTTTTATGTAAGTTATTGCTGCATCTATTTGATCTGGCAATGCCATTGCTTCCTGCAACTAATTTTCATGCAAACACATAAGTATGTCACAAGAGTACTTTTGGTACGATAAATTCTAATTTTGATCCTCGTGATATATGACACATTTAACTTTTGAGTGATTACTAGTCCCTTTGTGTAGTAAATAAGTTATATATATATATATATATATATATATATTACATCAAAAGACGATTTCAAACCTCTTAATCACATATGCTAGTGTTACGTGTTTTGATTCATATATAATTTAAACTCGATGAATCCAACCAACATTATATTTGTAGTTGTGGGTTCAAAACTTAATAGAGCATCTACTTACATTCTTCTAATAATTCACATATGCATCTACATACAAAAAAGGGAAAATGGACAAATATATCATGAACTATCATAAATGGTATGCAAATACCCTCCGTCATATTTTTGGTACATTGGTGCCCTCGACGTCTAAAAAACTAGAGCATATATGCCCTTCACTCAAACGGAAGACTAAATAGGGACACGTGGCACAATCTTATCCGTTGATCTGATATTTAATAAATGTCGAGTGGGTGAATAAGTTATGACATGTGTATGTCAGTTAGTATAAATGATATATTTGCTCTAGTTTTGAGACGGCAGGGGCACCGATGTCCCAAAAATATGATGGAGGATATCTGCATATCATTTACGATAGTTAGGGGGTATATTTATCCTTTTCCCTAAAAAAAAATTAGATTAAGTTGAATTCACTATAAAATGATTTATTAAGTGTGAATTCAGATAATTAGTCAGACAATGAATTTTGAATAAAAGAAAAATATGATATTTTATATTGAAGGTTGAAGATGTTTACTATCTGAGCAACTCCATTCTGCACGTTACGAAAAAGATGATGATTCATAGTATAATATAATATAGAAATTAAAGAAAATACCTGAGAGGGATGAGGTGGGAGTAGGGAATAAAGGTTGTTAAAAAGGATCTTCATATTGTTCCTTCTATTCTTCTCCACATACTTTTTTTCCAATTTTGCTGCTGAATTACTACTATTCATTTTGTTATAAGTTTTTCTTCTATATCAAGAAATATTAAAATAATCTTTTGTGCTAGAAATTGGAGAGCAGTAGAGATATTTATTTATAGTTTTATTTACAAAAAGTTCTAAAATTAAGGTCAACAAGAAAAACATCAATTTTGTTGTGGTCAACAAGTAAAACGTCAATTTTGACTTTTTGAATGAATGCTGATTATATTATATATCTCTATCTCTCCTTCTCCCCCAATTTCTCAATCCTTTAATTATGTACCTTTCAATTTAATTTCGATTAATATTTATGACTTTCAATTTTAGAGTGCACGGGTAGATAATTAAATTATTATAAAATTGAATAAGTAGATATACATTTGAACTCGTCCTACATTGAAAATCATATGAGATTTTCTATGTAAGACACATATATATGATCTCTAATAAACTCATATTTAACTGGAACTCAAAATCTCATTTCTAATAGAATGAAGAAAAGGAAATAGGTTTTGGGGTCTATTGTTGGACCGAAAAAAAAAAGTGCCCACTTATAAGAATACTTTCTTCCCTAATTACTTGTCCACTTTTGAATTGACATACCTATTAAAAAAATAATAATTGACATAATGAGTTTATCATTTTACCCTTATTAATTATGAAGTGTGTGAATTAATAACTTAAGATTTTAAAGAAGTTCTACATTTTTCATAGTAATTAATTGAGGGTATAATAGATAAAAATATTTTGTCTTTTCTTAATTTGTCAAAATGGACAAGTAATTAGGGACAACTTAAAAAGGAAAAATAGACAAATAATTAGTTGATTTTGGGATCACTACAAAAGATTGCAGAACAAGAGTCAAACTTATTTCAAGATATCCTCTCACACTTCAAAAGGTATTCTTTCAATTTTTCTCATTCTACATGTTTGCTATCTAGTACTATATATGTAAAAAGGAGTAAAAATTTAGAAATATTTTCGCAATGTGATATTTTCAACACATACTATCTCATTAATCACTGATATGAGACTTTTTCATTTTTTAACAATTAAATTTAAATACACAATTTTATTACTAGTACAATATTAAGAATCTTCAAAAAACAAACTCATCAACTAAAAAAAATTCTGAATCCACCAACACATAAACCCCACACTCCTCTCCATAATTGGCAACTCCTTATCAATTGCTATTAGGGGCATTTCTTGGAAAGGTAGGCACTACTTTTGGACATGAAAAGACAAAAATACATTCAAAAATGGGGAATTTGCCTAATTAAAATCATTAGGAATTTACTAAAACGGCTATGAATTCAAAAGTTGATTTGCACTTTTGTTGTGAACGCATTGTAAATGGCCCGCGCCGGGAATCGACAACTGCACCAGCCAGGAATCGAACCCATATCTAGTGGCGGAGCCACCTTATCATTAGGGTTCATCTAAACCCCCTTCCGCAGAAAATTATATTATATTTACATGGTTAAAATAAATTTTTAGGTATATATAGTAGATGTCGAACCCCCTTCAGCTATTTCGTATGTCTATTTCTTCATATTTTAAACCCCCTTATCGAAAATTCTGACTCCGCCACTACCCACATTTGTACTGTGACAGGGTACTATTCTAGTACTAGACCACTAGTGCTTCTTGTATATAATTTTACAATTAGTTTTATTTTAATTTGCAATATTGAGCTTGAGCTTTATAAGTAGTGAACCAAAAAAATGAATTTTGTTTTCCCTTTGAAACCATGGTCATGCTGCATAGAAAATGAAGAACTATACATCTTTTTTCACACTAATAATCACACAAATTTAACAGATTAAAATAGTTACAAAATCAAAATGCTTTTACTGAAAACGAGTTTATTAGAATAATTACGTGCAGAAAATGCTACAAATATTGATGACTAAAATTGTAAATTACTCAAGGGTATGATACAATAATTTTCCTAAATAGTAATAGGACTATATAATAAGTTTCGATTTACTAGACCAGAAACATCCTAATAAAACATAAAAAAAATTAAAGAGCAATGAAACCAAATATTTCCACGCAAATAAAAAGAAATAAGGTTGTAAATCTCACCAAAATATTCTCTATAGAATTAAGACAAATAAATGCTACACAGATACAAGCAGTAAGTATGCTTTATTACTTATTTGTACTGATGCATATTAAGATATAATATATTAAATCGTTTCGTACCAAAAAAAGAAACATGAAAATGACAACTCATTCGAATATTTTTGGCCACCATAGCAAGGTTCAAAGGATGATTTGGAGAGTTATTATGTGCCACAAATTTCTCTTTGTAGGTAGGGGCGAAGCTATAGCCATTCAGGGTGTCCAATTGGATATCATTCTTCGAAAAATTAAGAGGGATCATTTAATTAGTTAAGAGGCATATCAACACCCTTATCAGAACCATTTTCAGAGCTAGCGACAAACGAGCAAATCATACCAAAATTCAAATCAGACCAAACTCTTCTTTATTTTAGCGTCTCGAACTTGCAATAATGATCATAATTCATATCTAACAATAACAAGTGGACAAGAGCTGGTAAGTACTCAAGAACACACATGATGTAATTTAATTGGGAAGATGATCTGATAGACCATCAACTACCATTTTTGTTGGCACATTTATTATTAGCATGTTACAAATGTTATACAGCCAGCTGTTCAATATGTTCTACTCCCTCCGTCTCAAAATACTTGCAATTTAAGACGCTCATTTAGCTTTTCATCTACTCCTATTCTAAATATTTGTCATATTTTATTTTTTGAAAATTAAATTATAAATTTGGACCAACATATTAAGACTTATTCTTTCAGCGAATGACATTAGAAGAACTTATTTTTGCTTCGAAAAATTAATTGAATTAACTCTCATAAAGTAAAATGAAACAAGTTAAAATAAATAGAGAGTATAAATGATAAAATCCAAACCTAGTAAATTAAATAAGTTAGAGAAGAATTAATCCACCTCTGCAAATTATTAAGGCAAAGTTATTGATGTTAGCTACTTTTTTGTGAGTGGTTTCTAGCTCTAATAAATATCTCTTTTTATTTTACTTTTTCATTATATTTAAAATATTTTTTTCTCTGTTATTTTTAGTATATCAACAACAAAAGAGCATATATTTTTCATGTTTACCTTAAATATTAATTATTTATTTTTAAAATTATCTTTTAAAATATAAAATTAAACATTAGTTAATATAAATATTATATTAAAATATTTATATAAATTATTATTTCTTAAGAAATATGTTAAGTCTAATCTAAACAACTAAAAACGAGTGGAGAAAATATTTAGAAAGGACTAATTATTGTTTATGTCTCTTAACTAGAGACAAACAAATTAGTCTAACATGTTTAGGTCGTCCGTAAGGTCATGAGTAATCATCCAATATTATTTTTATAATTAAATAATTATATTAAGCAATACTTAATTAGTGAACAAATTTAAAATTTAAAAATGTACTTAGTTAGGTTAATATAGCAAAATAAATATGTTTTTTTAAGAGCCGTATATACATAACGAGTCAATATAGATCAAGTAAAATAAATCGAAGGAAATAATAATTCATTCACTTAAAGACCCCTCAGCTGCTAAAGTTTGTTGACAAGTAGTCAATACGATGAAGGGTGTCCATAACTTCTTTTTTATTGCTCCCTCTGTCAAGCAATAATTATTCACTATATTAAAAATCGTTGTCCAATATTTAATTTAAAAAATTAAGAGATAATTTATCTTTTCTGTCTATTTTATTCTTGCTATTAAATATTACTCCCTCCGCCCCTATTTAGTTGTCCATATTTCCTCTTTTAGTTGTCCCTATTTAGTTGTCTATTTTGATAAATCAAGAAAGAACAATAATTTTTTTCCTATTATACCCTTATTTAAACTGAAAAGTTGTCATAAATAAAGTAAATAAACTTATGAACTTTCCAGCATTGATTAGTTATCTTGAGTGAATTTATTTTGGAAGTAAATTGTACTATAAGGGTAAAATTGTAACTTCACTATGCTAATTATTGTTGCCTTAATCTATGTGTCATTTCTAAAGTGGACAACTAAATAGGGACGGAGGGAGTATATATCATCTAACACATTTTTCAAAGCATTAAATTTAATAAAGTCAAAAAATAATATAGTAATATTACCCCTATTATTTATTGTTTCTTAAGAGGTGTGTCAAGTCAATAGTGGATAACTATTGTTGGATAGAGAGAGTATTATTAATTTCCCATCTGGTGTCCAGATATTAGAACCTCGATCAAATTCGGATCATGCACTGCAAAATCCATTTGGAGGTGGCGCTCCATATTCAGACTTCCAACCCGAGACATTTAGTTAAGAGTAAAACAGTTTCATCACTGTATCACAACCCACAACAGGGTGTCCATAACTCCATGTATATATTTCCCCAACAAGAAAATTAATCACAAACATATGAAATCCAATTTTCCATCTCTTCATACAATAAATACAAGATATATTAATTAATAGTACTTGCAAATATATTATTATTCACACACCTAGCTAACATTACCAAATATTTATTTATATAAGGTAAAGATTTAAGAGCCACAAGACATAGTACATTGTGAACAAAATTAGAACAACAAAAATGAAGAATATTAATGTGACAAGAATGGTTGAAGAAGAAGATGATGATGAAGAAACGTCGTCGTTTCCAGTTAGCCCTACCGGGCAGTATTTTACGAGCTCGGTTATGTCGATTTCTGTAATTTGTGTTCTGGAATCTGAAATTCCGATCGATGATTCTTGTACCGTGACAATGCTTAAGGATGTTTTTATTCCTATAAATCCTCGTTTCTCTTCTATTATGGTAAGTTTTTTTTTTTTTTTTTTTTTCGCGATGTGTTAGAATGTCCTACATTAGTTGAGAGATATTTTGATTGTTATCTCCTTATATGATCGTAGGTAGTAGGAAAGCTAAATTGATGGGAGGGGTACTTTTAAATGAATATCTTTCGTTAGAAAATTATATTGCCTGAAAAACCTATTTCCTTTTGTTTTAACTAAGTTGTTGATTTCTCTTGATATAATGAAAAAAATATAGTTAAGTAGCTAAGGGTTCAATCATATCTAGGGGAACTCAGAATTTCAAATTTACGAATAATGACTAATGATTGCGTTTTAAACATAATGTTTATCTATATTTAATAGTAATTTTTAATACAAAATTACTTTTTTGAACAAAAATTACCGAGTTCATATTCAGGCTTTTAACTCGGACACTGAGTTCAAAAGTTGATTTAGGTCATAGAGTCAAATTTGAAGTGTGATATTTTAATATTTTTTCTTTAATTCCTATTATTTAAAATCTTGATTCCGTTACTGATAATAAATATATCTTGTCTTATGAATTACATATTGAGTTAGGGTTAAGATCTATCTTTATTCTTCAATTCTTGATTGTTTTTATCCTAATTTTCTTGTTAATCTTGATTAGGTGAAAGACAAGAATGGAGTGAAACACTGGAAGAAAGTAGAAGTGAAGCACAAAGACCACATAAATGTACCAATTTTCCCACAAGGAAAATCAAAAGAATTTTATGATAATTGTTTCAATGAATACATGACCAAAATTGCTATGGAACAATTCCCACAAAGTAGACCACTATGGGAAATTCACATATTCAAATATCCAACAACAAAATCAGCTGGAAATTTAGTGTTTAAACTTCATCATTCACTTGGTGATGGATTTTCACTAATGGGTGCACTTCTTTCTTGTTTACAAAGAGCTGATAATCCTTCACTCCCCTTAACATTTCCATCATTTACTAGTAATAATAATAATAATCACAATTTGGAAAGTGATTATAAGAAGAGTTTTTGTACTAATGTGGTTCAAAGTGTTAATGGAGTTGTGAACACTTTGTTGGATTTTGGATGGAGTTTAATGAAAAGCACTAATCTTGAAGATGAAAGGACAACAATTAGGTCTGGTGATGAAGGTGTGGAGTTTAGACCAATTGATATTACAACTATGGAGATCTCTCTTGATCATCTCAAGGAAATTAAGTCCAATCTTAAAGTGGTATGTTGTTTAATTTATTGTCTTAATCGTTTTCAACATCACTTCTGCGTTACTGTATTTGTTTTACTTGCTTATCTTATGGATATATTTTACTTAAGTTGAGAAACTATCATACTACTTAAAAAATTGTCAAATCTAACCTTAAAAGAAGTTGGAAAAAGCTGACCTTCGAAGGTTGATTTTTACAAATAAAAAATTGATTTTTTAAATTAGAAATCGACCTCATGAGATCGACTTTTTGTGACCTCCAAGTATTTTGGGACCTACATTTTAGGTTGATTTTGTCACGTCGATTTTTATTTGTTGCAAACAATCTCTTAACCTTTGTAAGGTAATTAAGGATAAGATTGCATATACGCCACCTTTTTAAGACTATGTCATTTAATTTCCTTTTTTATTATTGAAATTTATGATATATATATACCTACCACTTGGGTGCATTGATTCTTGATTATTTGATTTAGAGATTTTTTTTCGATTAAGATTGATAAAGACATCGAAGAATTATGTTGTGTGAAAGGACATGTTTAGGTGGAACTATAATCTAAAAAACAAAGATATGTTATTTAATTTGCTTGGACTATTAAATAACACAAAAAAAATAAAATTGAAGTACTATTATCAGATTATGTTCTTATGGGAATTAAGTACCCATATTTTTCCCCTAGCAAATTGCACTTGGTGCAAGTAGGGTAGGAATTCATAGTAATAGCACAATTTAAAATAATATATAGCAAATAAAGATGGAGTTAGAATTTTGAGTTTACAAATTCTAACTAATAAGGTGTAATTACTCTATTCTGGTAGATCTTTAAATGTAGCTATAAAATTTAAGTTAAAGCTATTGAATTATGTCGAACCTGTATACATCGACCAACAAGGAGCAATTACTAGTTAATTAGTTGAAAAATGTAGTAGTAGTAGTTGCAATTGGAATATAACTTTTAATGCTCCAAGCACTAAATTCATGGGTCCAGTTTCGACTTAGCACATCTATTAAGAAAATAATAATTGATATAGTGAGTTTATTATTTTACCTCTATTAATTGATAGAATTTCAAAATCAATATACTCATTAAAGAAGTTTTATCTTTTTCAAAAACATTAACTCTCTAAATAAATTGAGGGTATAATAGGTAAAAAAAAAAGTATCTTTTCTTGTTTGTTAAAAATAACAAGTAAAAAATAATTAAACAAGTAAAAAGGGATTAAAAATATTTCACCAAGTATTTTTTACCTCTGACCAGTACTAATATAATTTTTTTGTAATAATTTTGTCACTACTTTATCTCATAAGACAAGTGTAAAAAGGTTGTAAAGTTGATAACTAATATGAGATGTAAGAAATACTATTATTTTCCTGGACAATAAAAGAGAATTAACTCCCTAATTGGCAGCATGGTTGATTGAACCTTTTCTCGAAAATGTAATTTTCAATTTATGGCATTGCATTAAATATGGTGACCTAAATTTTCAATTTATGGCATGTAACAACTTACATGACCAACATTCATATCTCAACCTCCTTTATAGTTGTTGCCTCATATTTAATGTCACCACACTCTAGAGGTGAGCTCTAGTACGACGATAAATATTTATGACATGTTAAGTAAAAATAACTTTTTTACGTCAGGTTAAATTTCATTGATGGTGTAACATTTTATTGACAACGTCAATGTATATCATGACCTTTATATTGAGAACCTTATACTATTTAAGATTTACGATTTTTCTTTTTATCTAACAGACCATAAACGACGTTATATGTGGAATTTTATTCTTGGGAGTTCGATTATACATGGAGGAAACAAAATATGATCAGAAAAATACAAATTCAACGGCATTAGTGTTACTCAACACTAGAAATATTGCAGGATACAAATCGGTGAAAGAAATGTTGCAACCCAAAAATGAGTCAAAATGGGGAAATCAATTTGCATTTTTACATGTTTCATTACCAAAAATTGATAAAGAAGAATCATCAACTAACCCTCTAAGTTTTGTGTTTAAAGCACAAGATGTTATTCAGAGAAAAAGAAACTCCGCAGCTGTTATTCTTACTGGAAAATTGCTCGATACTTTGCAAAAGTATAGAGGCCCCGAGGTGAAATTTCTTACTCTAGTTGTCTATAAAAGGGCGAAAAAATGACTATCCTCATAAGAATTTTAAGTTTATGGTTCAGAATTCTAACTTTTTTTTTTACGTTACATACTGAATTCTAAATTAATAATTTGTGTTATAGGTAACGGCTAAATATATCCATAGCACGTTGAAGAATTCAAGTATGACAATATCAAACATGATTGGGCCAGTGGAAAAAATGGCTTTGGCAAATCATCCAGTTAAAAGCTTGTACTTCATGGTGGTTGGTGTTCCCGAGGTAAATTACATTACATCCTCTTATATTTTTTAAAATTTAACTTCAATGTATTGACAATGTAAAAAATATTTATACTATTAGGTATTTTGATACATAAGTATATATAACACTACTAGAAATTAGAATCTATATGCATTATTGATAATGTAAAAAATATTTATACTATTAGGTATTTTGATACATAAGTATATATAACACTACTAGAAATTAGAATCTATATGCATCTTCTTCTTTTCTTCTTTTGTGTGTGCACGGCGTAATCTTCACTTTCGATGTTGTATTTGTGTCAGATTCTTTAAAAATACATTATTTTTGAAGAATCTGACACGCACTCATTGACATTTTTGAAAAGTCCGAGCAACATAGATTTTTACTATATTTTGACTTAATGAAATTTGGTGATTTTTCATGCAGAGTTTAACAATAACAATGATGAGCTATATGGGAAAATTAAGAGTGGCTGTGGGAACAGAAAAAGGTCTAATTGATCCACAAAAGTTCAAATGTAGCATTGAAAATGCCTTTGATAGGATTTTCAAAGCTGCTGTGCCTTCTGCTTCTTCCAAATCTTCAAATTAATTTATAAAATTGGGACTTTTATTGGTGTCTTTTTTTTTTTTTTCAAAAATAAATAATTGTCACATCTTATTTTATTCATGTATTCATTTGTTGACTCTATATTTATTTTTAGTAATGAAATTCAGATTTTGGGACTTGATTAATCTAGATACAACAACAAGGTCCATTAAGGGAGGAAATGCTCTCTATCAGAGTTTTTTCTATTCTAAGGACTCGAACTCAAAATTTGATATGGTTCCTTTTTCTTCTAGTTCATTTTTCAAAAGATATATCCATTTCTTCTAGTTCATTAAATATTTAAATTGCAAAAATTTCTCTTAAAATGAGTTGATCTTTAATTAATTAATTATTTTTATGTTAAAACAAAATGATCTTTATTTTTTGTCTTTTTAGCAATTGAACTCGTAACATGTTCAGAGTTGAGTTTGAGATTTATGCCCGGTTTGTGTATACATTTTTTACACCATCATGTTAAGTTTACTTACAATGATAGATTGATTAAATCTTTATAGCAAACCTAATATATATGAAAATTAACCTATAGAAAATAGAAGAGTAACTTGCTAGAAACGATTAATATAACTTAATGTAAAATTTAACTCTATGCTATAAGTCGTGAGTTATGTTGGTACTAAATCTGTTACATCAAATTAATTAACCCTAACATTTCAGATTGAATCTCATTGTCCCATGAACATAGTAGGGTTTCAATAATATCATCAGTTGAGGAAGATCCATTAAGCAATTCTTTCACTCTTCTATACACCATTGTTGAGTTCCCAATAACCTACACAAAAATTAAAAAAGGTGTCAAAATGAGCTTTTGCTTAATTACTAAATAGGTTAGGAATTCTAGTTCATTTTATTAAAAAAAAAAGACTAGAATTTTGACTTTTGCCAATAACTGCTCTATTCTTAATCAAAGGTTTCAAATTCGAGCTTTGAATATGAAATTATCTTTTGATAGAAAACATTTTAGAAGGACTTTCCGACGCGAATTTGAATTAGTTCCCAAAAGTGGTAAAAAGTGGAAAACCAGAAAATAAAACTAGTCCCTCCATTCACATTTAGTTGTCATCATGATAAGATATTGCATTAACAGAAAAATTAATTAGGAGTATAATCTGACTAATATATCCGTTATTAATTCATTAGTCTTTTGTCTATTTATATGTCTCTTAATCCTCATATAATTAATTCTAAGGTCAAAGTTGGAAGAAAATAACTACTTCTCTCTTGATTTTTTAAATTAACAAGTAGTTCCTCCGACCATTTTTACTTGCTCATTTTGACTTAATACACCTCTTAAGAAGCATTTAATAGAACGATAAGTTTACTATATCATACACTTTTAACCGTATACTAAGAATTGAACTTTACGTTTTTTCTTTTATCCTTCATAAAATGATCTATGTCACACAAATCTTTAATGTTTGTTTTAATTACAAATTAAATTTCAAAAATCTTTTTTTTTTCCTTTAACTATGTGTCAAGTCAAACAGTATTATATAAATTGAAATGAACAGAATATTAACGCATGCATATACTGACCTTAGTTTCATGGAAAATATGCATCATAGAGTTCCCATCTAGAGAAAAGCTGGAATTAATTACTTCAAAACCTTCCTCATGGAGTAACCTAATTATGTTATAAAACATAGTTAAGTTATCAAGGCCACTAATCAAAATTAAGTCCATTGTTGGGCTCATTTCTTGGATTTCAATTTGAGGTGAAGATAACTTGCTAATACTTGGATTTGGATCATGTAAATTGGACCTCTTTTTAGTCCTTAATTTTTCCAATTGCATTTTGCTCTTCTCCAATTTGATTTCCAAGCTTTTTATGTAAGTTATTGCTGCATCTATTTGATCTGGCAATGTCATTGCTTCCTGCAACTAATTTTCATGCAAACACATAAGTATATCACAAGAGGACTTTTCCTACGATAAATTCTGATTTTGGTTCTCGTGATACATGACACATTTAACTTTTGAGTGATTAATGGTCCCTTTGTGTAAGAAATAAGTTATATATATCAACTAGTTGAGACTATATTATCATCAAATATAGAGTAACAATACACGCTTAACATAACATATATATAATTAGTGGTGGAACAATTCATAATTCATAAATATTCACAAGTAAAGGGGTCAAATGTGCACATATCAATTGTATTGTGCAAGTTTATTATGTTTATTCATGTATTTATTTTCATCTTTTGAGTTTTTGTATTCTTTGACCTCTAACTATATATGTATTGTAATAAGTTTAAGAACAACAAGTGATTTTTCCTAAAGAATTAAAAAAGAGTTGGTATTTAATAGAACACTAGAATTAAGTCCTATTACAAAAAGATGATTTCAAACCCCTTAATTAATCGCCTATCTCGTGTATGTTACGTTCTCATTCAAAATTTAAACTCGATGAATCCAATCAAACAATAAATTTTCAACATATATCCATTGTACTTTTATAGTTATGGGAATTCAAAACTTAGATAGAGTATCAAGTTACAATATTCTTGTAATAATTCACAAATCACGCATATATCTACATAAGTTGTATTCGCCAAAACTGATTTATTCGGTGTGATTTCATATTAGTCAAACAAGAAGTTTGAATAGAAGAAAAATGTTATATAGCTAGAGTCAGAGCTCACTTTTTTCGTTTTTTGGTGATCTGAATACACAACTTTAACATTAAAAGTTGAAAGTATTCACCACCTGAGCAACCCCTCTCGATCGTCACGAAAAATATGATGATTCATAGTACAATATAATATAGAAATTAGAGAAAAAAACCTGAGATGGATGAAGTGGGAGGAGAGAATAAAGCTGATTAAAGAGGTTCTTCATATTGTTCCTTCTTTTCTTCTCCACATATTTTTTTTCCAATCTTGGTGCTGAATTACAACCACTATACATTTTCTTGATCATCATCAAATATATAATATTTCTTGTTTTATAAGTTTTTCTTCTATTTCAAGAAATTGTAAAATTAATCTTTATTTTGTACTAGAGATTGGAGAGATATAATTATTTATAAGTTTACAAAAAAGGTAAAAGGGCTCCACACAAAAAGTGTATAAAATTAGTATATTTTTGGTGTCATCAATAAGAAAAAGATACCATAACGTAATAATGTAAACGTCATGAGATGAAGGTTGATTGATTATCTCATCTCTCCTTCTCCCCACTTTCTTTTCCCCTTTTTTTAATTCCTCATAATCGTCGTAGGTTTATTTGATACGTGAGATAAGTATAATAATTTTTTATTAAAATATTTTAAATTAATTTTATTTTATGTTTAATTTGAGGTATTAGTTGATTTTAGAATTATTTTATAAGGAGGAATAAAAAAATCTCATGAGATATTCCCAATCATTAGAATATTCTTGATTATCTCATCCTGCATATTAAATAATTCTTAAGTAGAGTTATTTTTGCTTTAAAAATTTATCTAAAACGATCGAATCTTTTTTATTTTGTAGTCCACTTATATTTTATTTTAAGTTTTATATTTTTTTCTAATCAGAATTCTTCATCTTTACGTATAAGACATTTTCATTTCATTCTTTTTAGACATTACTTGTGAAAAGAACCTCTTTATATCTACAAAATAGAGGATAAGATGCTTACATTTTATTCTTCTTAGATTCTCTACGTATGAGATTACACTAAGTATGTTACTATATCTTTTTTTTTAAAATCATATTATTTTTATATAATTAGATTTAACTTAACTCAAAAAAAATCTTTTAACTTTTAATAAAATAATTTATAACGACATAAACATTTAACATTTACTTTATTTCCTTAATTTTTAAAAATCCTTTTAAAAATAAATTATTTTATAGGTCATGGTGACCCTAAAAATTGCAGTTACCGTCCATTTTAGGAAAGCGAAGCATCAAATAAAAGTAGTATGTGTTGGCTAAAATGTTCACATTAATTCTATCAAGCCTTATTCTGCTCAATGTAGAAGAATAACTTCTCTGTCTTTTTCTTAAGACGTAGACTCGAGATCTTATTCGTAGAATTACAGTAAATATGTTATTATTATTGTATTCATTGATCATCAATGTAAATAATGTATCATGCTTTAATATCATGTAAAGAAATGAATCTTAAGGGTAACAAAACTCAAAGTTTATATACAGAAAATTAAATTATTACGTAGTTATTATTATAAGTTAGTAAAAGTTATAACTCATAACTATATATAGATGGAAATAAAGATAATTTAATTATCTTGATTATAAGAATGATATGTTTTCAACTTCTCATGCTAGTGCAATATCTATGTATTATAAACATGATGGGATAAAATAGTGATTTTAGATTGACTAACAAAAACATATTTTCTAAACTATTAAATACATGTATATTCTGAATCCTGATACAATTGTTATAAAGTATGTATATTAATTGTAATTTTGATTTATTAAAGTGTGACTTACTGAGATGAATCAATATATCTAATAAATTGAGTGCCATATTTTTTAACTTATTCATCTCATTAATCATTGATGTAAAACTTCTTTACTTTAAATTTAAATTCATAATTTGAATAGTATAATACTCCCTCTGTCCCAATTTATGTGACACATTTCGCTTTTCGAGAGTCAAACAATTTAAGTTTGACCGAGAATTTGCTCATGGAATCTTCAAATTTTTTAAAATGAAATTTATATATTTGTAAACCACATAAAAAGTACTATAAGTCTCAATAATTGATAATTCAAAATAATTAAAAGATATATGAAAAAAATACGGTCAAAGATAGATTTATTTAAATTTCAAAATCCAAAATATATCACATAAATAAGTCTCAATAATTGATAATTCAAAATAATTAAAAGATATATGAAAAAATTACGGTCAAAGATAGATTTATTTAAATCTCCAAATCCAAAATATATCACATAAATTGAGACAAAGAGAGTATTAAAAACCTTTAAAAAGTAAATTTATTAAATAAAAAATTATGAATTCGTCTCCATCTCCGCCTCCACATAGAGTTAAAAGACAACTGTAGAAATTTCGGCTATGATCTAAAAATATATGACTTTCAATCAACGGTCTTTCGTGTTTGATTCCATTCATATCTATTTGTGAATTGGACTTAAAGTGATTATAACTTACGTTACACAATAAAAGCCATAGCTACTTTAATTTTTTTCCAAAATGATAAAAGAATATATTAAAAATTGTTGTGAATTTTGATGTTGTTTTGCATTTTGTATTATTTCCGTCTCAATTTATACGATATCGTTTAGTTCAGTTTAAAAACTTTAAAAAAAACTTTGTTATATTTATCAAACTGTCTTATTAAAGTCAGTTTATACGATATCGTTTAATTAAGTTTAATAAATTAATTTTTTTTTATTACGTTTATCAAAATGTCTTATTAAAGTCTTTGTATTGCTTATTATTTATTGATTTTTTTCCATAATAAGTGTCATTAAATAATTGTCATTTTGCAACCAAAAAAGGAAAAGTACTTTCATGTTAGTGGATGGTAGGGCAATTTGGGATCTCAAAGTCAACTAACACTACCATCCGTTCAATTCATTCAGATTTGAGTGAATTAATGATCAATTTATTTTATTGTCCAAGTATACAAATACATATTTTTAAGATCGTTATTTAATTAGCGTTCATTTTATAATTTTCTTTTACAAGTTGATTAATTTTGGGCAGAAAGATGGACAGTTGCATCTAAAGCTTGATAACTTCAGACATTTGCATATGAAAATGTGGTCTTGTTAAGACCAAACATCATATGATCTTTCGATGTTTAACGTGACTTGTCAAGATAAAACTCGAATATTTTTTTTACTAAAGTACAAATAAAAATTATTTAAACTTTCAGTCATGTATATGTCTGACTTTATCTTTTTGTCAATAATAATTTTTTCTTGTACGTTTGCATCTCACTGACTGAATGCATGTAAAAATGGGCTAAAATTTATATGTGTAACTGAATAAAAAATAATAACTTATTCTTCAAATTTCAACAATTCAACACTCAATATAGTCATGCTACATGACTAACCTACATGAAGAAATGAGTTGAAAAAAGTAGAAGCAGAAGCAAAATGAGCTAAGATTTCAATGTATCTGAATGCAGAAGCAGAAGAAGCAAATTAAAAAGAAAAAAAAAGGATATGTCTACAAAAATAAAAAAAAGTATCAAATTCTTAGCTCTCTTCTTTTATTATCAACAAAATAAGTTATTTAGTTTGCTTGTCCTGTTTTAACTTGACACGTAGTTTAGATTATTTTTTTTAATTTTGTGATTTTAATTTAAATATGTCATGTGAAAAGTTTTCAAATTAAAAAGTTGCTAAAAAGAGAGAATTTTTATTTTTATTTTTAAAAAATAAATCAAAAAGTTAAAACAAAACAAATTAATTAGGGAAAAAGGACAAATATACCCCGAACTATCATAAATGGTATGCAGATACCCTCTGTCATACTTTTGGGTCATTGGTGCCCCTGTCGTCCAAAAATTAGAGCATATATGCCCCCTCTCTCTAACAGAAGACTAAATAGGGACACGTGGCGCAATCTTATCCGTCGATATGATATTTAATAAATGTCGGGTCGGTGGATAAGATTGTGACACATATAAGTCCGTTAGTATAAAGAGTATATATGCTCTAGTTTTTGGACGACAGGGGCATCAATGTCCCAAAAATATGACAGAAGGTAGCTGCATACTATTTACGATAATTCAGAGATATACGGAAAGAATAAATTTATTTGCGCTCAATTATTTTCCTTGTGCATGTTTCCACCCTTTGCAAAAAGTTTTGCGGCTCGACTTTGTTGGTCCCCTTAATAATTGATTTCTGCGCTCTTAATTTTTATTTTTTTTAACTTTTAGTGAAACGGAATAATTACAATTAGGAATAAAGTTTTCATTTATTCTATTCTGATTAGAAGCTTCTTTTAAATTTTTGTTTTTTATGGAAACGAGGTTGTTGAAGGTTTTTTAAAATTAATGTTTTAATTTCACAATAGTAAGAGATTATAAGATCTTCGTGTATCTGATCAATCTCTTAGATTTAGATTTATTTATAAAATTACATTGAATATGTTATTGTTGTTGAAATGGAACAACGATATCACAACAAATATATTGATTGTTGATGGGACAGTGCATTATTCAACTAATCAATTCAACGATATACAAAATTTTCACTAGGAGACTTTAAAATATGAAGAAAAAATATATTAATTGTTGATGGGACAATGCAATATTCAACAATATACAAAATTTCACTAAGATAGTTCAAAATATGAAGAAGTAAACATAAGCATTACCGTCACTCAGAACAATATGCTCTTGGGAGACATGAAACACAATCAACCTCTCTACCTTAAGACTTCTAACATGGTCGATTCTAGATAGAGCACATACGATTATATATTGATTGTTGATGGGATAATGCAATATTCAACTAATTAATTTTACGATATATAAAATTTTACCAAGAGAGTTCAAAATATGAAGAAGTAGTGAATATAAACCGATCTAACAAAAAAAGACGATTATATATTGATTGTTGACGGAATAATGCAATATTCAACTAATTAATTTTACGATATATAAAATTTTAGTAAGAGAGTTCAAAATATGAAGAAGTAGCGAACATAAATCGATTTAACAAAAAAGAGCTCAGATGCACTATTTGTCATCATATATAATTAGACGAATGTGACGACCCATCGTTCACAATTTAGTGCAAATGTAACATCATTGCTCTTCAATGCACCAGCCGTGAATCGAACCCGGGTCTGTACCGTGGCAGGGTACTATTCTACCACTAGACCACTGGTGCAACTTATCCATAATACTACAATTAATTTTATTTGGTTTTATATTTGAATTTGAGCTTTAGAAGAAGTAAACCAGAAAAATGAATTTTGAAACCATGAGCATGCCACACAATGAAGGAAGAACTAGAAATTTAATATACTATCAACATTTTATTCATATTAGACTATTGTTTTGACACATGATATAATAAGTCGTCTCAAACTCTTGTTCGAGCATGAAACTCTTAATAAAAAATTGAAAGCAGTGTTAAAAAACCCCAAATTTAGTGAGAATTTAGATATGTATTTCACTTGTATTGCAAGATTAGGAGTGTAGTTAAGTTTAATTAATCAAGTTAAGAGGTATTTTTAATGAGTAAATTTTAGGTTTAACAAACATAAAAATCATATTTGTATGTTATAGCTATAGTTTGTATAATTGCGCTCCATAGCAAATTTGTTTGCTATGACTATTAATCTGTATATTTCAGTATACATATACATAAAAAATATGTATTTGGGTCTATTTGTATATTTCGGTATACAAATGGGTCCTGTATTTGTATATTTCGATATAAAAATGGGTTCTGCAATTATTTTTTATACAACACATATGTATACTGAATGAGTATATTTATATATTTCGGTATACAAATGGGATGACAAAAAACATAGAATGTTTGCTGCGAATTACAAATAAAAGAAACCATGACTATATCATTTAATTTGAATTAATAGTTTGTAATTTCATACAATTTTCCCATTTTTTATACCGAGTTTCAATTATATTATGATTAAGCCTTATTTTTTTATATATATATATATATATTAAAAAACACTTGTCACTTACTTATTTGATGTGAATAAACACTATGCATAACAACTATATATTCCCATTTTGTTGAGATAAGTTCGTTCATTATACATTTTTGCTGAGTAACAGATTTTTTTCGCCTATGAATCCTCCATAGCTATAGAACTGTTACTCCTTCCATTTCTCTGACCTTATAACTAACTCTATCTTCTTCTTCTCCGCAAATATTGAAAAACCTAAATTCTGAAAACTCTCAGTTTCAGTTCTGCATTTTCTCGGAGAAGCAACAATGGAGTATTTCAACTAAAACTCAAATTTCTACGTAAATCGGACAATTTCTCGTCAAGTATTAGGGTTTAATTTCCCCCAAAACGTTAACCGGAGAATAATCGAGGAATTATAAGAATTAATTGAGTAATTAGAAACAAAATTAGATCGTATGTTTGTTGAAATCAATATTGTTATACTGGAATTATGATGTATGGAGATAATGAATATGTTGATGATAGAGATATGATGCAAGTAGAAGACGAAGGAGGAGACGGAAGAGGTGATGGTGATGAAGATGAAGATGAGTCACAGGAGATAACTCAGGACGATGCATGGGCTGTTATTAGTTCATATTTTGAAGAAAAAGGACTTGTGAGGCAACAATTGGATTCGTTTGATGAGTTTATACAGAATACAATGCAGGAAATTGTTGATGAAACTGCTGATATCGAAATTCGACCTGAATCTCAGCATAATCCTAGTCGTCAACCTGATTTCGTGGAGGTTTTTTTGTTCACACTCTTTTAGTTTGTTTCTTAATGGTGTTTATACTGCAGTGCTTCCTGCGGGATAGGCTTAATAGTTGTACTTGTACCTGTTTTCTTATCAGTAGTATTAGCAGTATTCTTGTAGTTCTTTGATTTCAATTATCACTTGTGCTTTAGTTATGCATTACACTGAGTATGTTGTTTGTTGGATTTGTAGTACGATTGTGCTTAATGTCGGTTTAGTTGCATCTCTATACGCAAATAAGGAGATTCTCTACACCTAGCTTATACCTATCATTGCACTATCATACAATGTCTACTAACATAGAAAACTCGTGTCGATTACTGGATATAATGCAAGTGTATTAGCATTAACA
This sequence comes from Solanum verrucosum, assembly GCF_900185275.1. Taxonomy (NCBI): domain Eukaryota; kingdom Viridiplantae; phylum Streptophyta; class Magnoliopsida; order Solanales; family Solanaceae; genus Solanum; species Solanum verrucosum. The sequence goes on from NW_026020630.1 coordinate 3,734,241, forward strand.
ATAAGTCCTTGATTAATTGGTATTGCCTATACTTATAGTTTGCTTCCATTATTAATTTATGCTAGGACGTAATATCTTAAATTGGAAAGGATGAAATGAGGAGAGTAAAGAAACAAATTACTCTTTCACTTTACCTGTATATACTTTTCTTTTCCAAATTTTGATCTGGATAGGCACTCATGAATGGTAATAAATTTTAAAAATTACTTTCTGTTTTCTTACCATGTTATAATTCTGTAAATTTTAGTCTCACATTACTCTTTGACGTTAAAATGATGATTTAAGTGTTTTTGGTTCTAATTTTGCAGACAATCTATAAGATCAAGTTTACTCAGATATACTTGAGTAGACCTATGATGACAGAGTCTGATGGAGAGACTAATACTTTGTTTCCAAAGGCTGCAAGGTTAAGAAACTTAACATACTCTTCCCCGCTATATGTTGATGTGAAGAAGGAAGTAATAAAGAAAGGTCATGACTATGAAGAAGTGACAGAAAATCAGGAATTTACCAAAGTTTTCATTGGAAAGGTAGCAAAATGTGGATGCATCAACTGATGGTATTAATATTTTTTTTATTTGGAGATCCTTTAATGCTTTGAATTTCAGGTTCCTATAATGCTTCGATCAAGCTACTGCAGCTTGTATAACCTATCGGAGAAAGATTTAACAGAGTTGGGAGAGTGCCCGTATGATCAAGGTGGATACTTCATAGTCAATGGGAGTGAGAAAGTTCTGATTGCACAGGAAAAAATGAGCAATAATCATGTCTATGTATTCAAGAAAAGACAACCAAACAAGTATGCTTATGTGGCAGAAGTTCGGTCTATATCCGAGGGCCAAAACAAGGCACCTAGTGGCATGTTTGTTAGGATGCTTTCTAGGTCTAATTCTAAGGTTGTAAAACTTAACTCATTTCAAGAATAGTTAGGTGCTTGTTGCCAAAATTCAATTTGCTTTAGTTCTTAAGGAACTTTTCTCTGTTTTGTGACAGGGGGCGTACGGCCAATATATTCGTGCCACTCTTCCATACATACGGGCTGAAATTCCAATTATAGTTGTCTTCAGGGCATTAGGATTTGTAGCTGACAAGGATATATTGGCGCATATTTGTTATGATTTTGCTGACACTCAGATGATGGAATTACTTCGCCCTTCCTTGGAAGAAGCTTTCGTGATTCAAAATCAGCAGGTGGTGTTCTAGTGTTGTTGAGTTCTCGTGATAGTATCTTGTCATTTTAACTTAACTATTTATCTTATATATTTTGGTAGGTGGCACTTGACTATATTGGCAAAAGAGGATCTACTGTTGGTTTCACAAGAGAAAAGAGAATCAAGTTGGGAAATTCTTGATATTCAGTGCTGAAGCTTTTGTGTTTCTCGGTTTCTTAGAAGAACTGTTCATCTGTATTGCAGGTATGCCAAAGAGATTCTCCAAAGGGAAATGCTTCCACATGTTGGTACTAGAGAATATTGTGAAACTAAGAAAGCCTTCTATTTTGGGTGAGGCTATGATCCTGGATTTGGAATTTACAAAAATTGTTAAATAATTAATGACAGATAGTTGCATTCTTTTTTACCAGCTACATCATCCATCGTCTTTTACTCTGTGTACTGGGACGGAGGCCTGAAGATGATAGGGATCATTATGGAAACAAAAGACTGGATCTTGCTGGCCCTTTACTTGGTGGCTTATTCCGAATGGTCTGCAGTTTGTTGTAAATGTTTTGGTTGGACAAGCTAAGGAGAAATTTCTACTTATAATAAATGTTGATATTTACGCAGCTATTCAGGAAGCTAACAAGGGATGTGAGATCCTATGTTCAAAAGGTTACTATCTTAGCTCCTTTTTGTGCTCTATCTATTTGCATATATGGAGCTTCTGTGAAATAAAGCAATCTACTTTTGTGGGCGAGCTAGTGTGTTGACGGTGGAAAGGATGTGAATTTGCAATTTGCCATTAAAGCAAAAACAATTACAAGTGGACTTAAGTATTCTCTTGCTACTGGGAACTGGGGACAAGCAAATGCTGCTGGTACCAGGGCAGGAGTTTCACAGGTGAGCTAATACTACTTGTATATACTTATTTTCTTTTTCATCGTTTCTCTTCTTACATTGTTGTATACATATGCTTACACAGGTTTTGAATCGTTTGACATTTGCATCTACTCTTTCTCACTTGCGTAGATTGAACTCACCAATAGGGCGGGAGGGTAATTTTCTCTTGCTCTTAGAATTGACTTCATTTGTTCCTTTTGGTAGTTTCTTTGTCATCAATGTTGTATACCTTGGTAACCAGGTAAATTGGCAAAACCTAGACAGCTTCATAATTCTCATTGGGGAATGATGTGTCCAGCAGAAACGCCCGAAGGACAAGTAACATAATACACGACACTCATTTATTGATTTAAGTTTGCATGATTTTATGAATATTACAACATTTTGTCTGCTGCTGATGTTAGGCATGTGGACTGGTAAAGAATCTTGCTTTAATGGTGTATATAACAGTAGGATCAGCAGCAAATCCAATTTTGGAGTTTCTAGAAGAGTGGAGTACAGAAAATTTTGAGGTGTGCAATTCCTGGAAGATGCTCATGGATCTCAAAGTTCTAAATTTTGTGACATGCTTATGACACTCTTTAACTTTAGGAAATATCTCCCGCGGTTATTCCCCAATCTACCAAGATTTTTGTAAATGGTTGTTGGGTTGGCATTCATCGTAATCCAGATCTGTTGGTTAGGACACTGAGACAGCTGAGGAGACAGGTTAATACCACATTAATTTCTTCCCTTTCTGATGTCAACACACTCTCGATTGATTGTTCCTGTAAGTTCTAGATATTTGAGTTACGAGAATTTTGACATTTGTTCTCTTTTAGGTTGATGTTAATACTGAAGTTGGAGTTGTCCGCAATATAAATCTGAAGGAACTGAGGCTGTATACAGATTATGGACGTTGTAGTAGGCCGTTATTCATAGTGGATAAAAAGAGATTGAGGATAAAGAAGAAGGATATTGTCGCACTGCAAATGAGGGTATATACTGTTTAGCAAGATTGATACATTCTATATTTGTTAGTCCCATTGATCTTGCTTGTGCTGATTTCAGGAGTCAACTGAAGATTCTGGCTGGCATGATCTTGTGGCGAAAGGATATATTGAGTATGTTGATACTGAGGAGGAAGAGACTACAATGATCGCAATGACCATAAATGTAAGAAGTCATGAACTACATCTAGCTATACAATGTATTATTCCTAGTACTGACCAAAAAAAATGTTGCTGCCCTTCTTTGTTGAAGCTTAATCATCCATTTCTTGAGTTTTAGGTTCTTCTAATTCAGGAAGAGATAGAGTTAGTGTTCTCAGACTCAGAATTTCTTTAAAACTATTTTCATGTTTAATGTTTTAGGATCTTACAAATTCAAGGCTGAACCCAGATGAGGCTTATGCGGAGACCTACACACACTGTGAAATCCATCCATCTTTGATATTGGGAGTGTGCGCTTCAATCATACCATTTCCAGATCATAACCAGGTGAATCAATATGTTTTGTGAGTCCCTTCGGGTACATTTGATAAAAATAAGTTACTGTATTTTATGGTATGTCTTCGATACATATTTAGTCAAGTCTGTACACCATCTTAATCTACATTCCTTCTCAAATAGTATCTGTTTTCCTCTATTAAACCCTTCCATTGGCTTCTGCTTTATTGTCTTTAATTTTGACATGTTGCAGTCCCCTCGTAACACATATCAATCCGCTATGGGAAAGCAAGCAATGGGGATTTATGTCACCAATTACCAATTTCGGATGGTAGGCTATGTTTTCTCTGTTCTGCGAGCTTTCCTTTGTTCTTCAGGCACTTTCCAGAATTAAGTGTTCGCGTTCTTGATTATTTCTGATTTAAATAACAGGATACATTGGCCTATGTACTGTATTATCCACAAAAGCCTCTTGTTACTACGCGAGCTATGGAGCATTTGCATTTCAGGCAGCTTCCAGCTGGCATTGTAATTAAGCACCAGCTTATTGCTTGTTTTCATTCTTAACTTTCTTGCTTTATAGTGATAATAATCTTTTCCTGTTGGCTTTGCAAAAGAATGCCATTGTTGCCATTACCTGCTATTCTGGCTATAACCAAGAAGATTCTGTCATCATGAATCAATCTTCAATTGACCGTGGCTTCTTCCGCTCTCTATTTTTCCGTTCATATAGGTATGTAAGTTTCATTTCTACTTCATATTTTCTGCTGTTTCTCCCTCTGATCAAGCTCCTGTCTCCCTTTACCGTCAATAGGGATGAAGAGAAAAAGATGGGAACGCTTGTTAAAGAGGATTTTGGGCGTCCTGATAGAGAACATACCATGGTTGGTTCTTTATTTTGGTCACTCTCTTCCTCCCCATCCCATCCCTAGTTCTAAGGACATTATTTACGACAAATGAAGAAAAGAAATAAACAATAAAGATAATAGGTGTGTTTTTTATAAGAGTAAATCTATCTTCTACTTGTATAATGTTGGATTATGGTTGTTATTTCTTGCAGGGAATGCGACATGGAAATTACGATAAATTAGAAGATGACGGATTTGCACCTCCTGTTAGTATTACTATCAAACACGAATTCTTCATTCTGATTCACTAATACGTGCTTGAAATTTTAATCACTGGTAAGTTCTTACTGATGCCAGGGAACAAGAGTTTCTGGTGATGATGTCATTATTGGAAAGACCACACCTATTTCTCAAGATGAGGCTCAAGGACAATCTGCAAGATACACGCGCAAAGACCATAGTACCAGTCTACGACATAGTGAAACTGGAATTGTGGATCAGGTCCTCCTCCTAGTTATTTGTGATTCAATTTTCCTATGTCTTCCACAATTAGGGGAACTCATCTCTGAACAAGAATTCTTTTTTTTCATATTTCTTGTTGGCCATTTTATTTCTACTTTAATCATTTGTTAACTATCTTGTTGATAAGTTGTTTCCTTGCTTTCTATAGGTTCTTTTGACAACAAATGCAGATGGATTGAGATTTGTCAAAATAAGGATGAGATCTGTCAGAATTCCACAGATTGGAGACAAATTCAGCAGCCGGCATGGACAGAAAGGAACCATTGGAATGACTTATACACAAGAAGACATGCCATGGTCCGCTGAAGGCATCACCCCAGATATTATTGTGAATCCACATGCTATCCCTTCTCGTATGACAATAGGTCAGCTAGTTGAGTGCATCATGGGGAAGGTTGCTTCTCACATTGGAAGGGAAGGAGATGCTACCCCTTTCACTGATGTTACTGTAAGTTCAGGAAGTCTCTTCTGGAAAACAAACATTCATATAATTGTAAAAGCAATTGAGACAATACAAATCTTCAGATTAATATAATAAATGAGACGAAAACTGTCTTTGAGTTAATACATTTCGAGATGAAAAAATGTACCAGGAGGTTCCTGAACTACTGGTTTATCAAATTCTATTAGGGGTTAATACTAATTCATGAATATGAGATGCCAATCTCTTAGAAGTTTTTTGATTATATGGGCAAATTGAATATGAATTAACCATTCAATACTTTCAGGTGGATAGTATCAGCAAAACTCTACTCCAGTGTGGCTATCAGATGCGTGGTTTTGAGAGAATGTATAATGGTCATACAGGTCGTATACTAAGCGCAATGATATTCTTGGGGCCAACTTACTACCAGAGACTGAAGCACATGGTGGATGACAAGATCCATTCTCGTGGCCGTGGTCCTGTGCAGATTCTCACTAGGCAGCCTGCTGAAGGGAGATCTCGCGATGGAGGACTACGATTTGGGGAGATGGAACGTGACTGTATGATAGCTCATGGAGCTGCACACTTCCTTAAAGAGAGACTGTTTGATCAAAGTGATGCTTACAGAGTTCACGTATGCCAGCAATGTGGTTTAATGGCTATTGCTAATCTGAAAAAGATGTCATTTGAGTGCAGATCTTGTAGGAATAAAACTGACAATGTTCAGGTACAATCCCTCCTCATCTTCCTGCACCACTTGTTTAACTGCAATATCCATATTGTTAAAGATCGTAAAACTTAAAACGTTTTCTGAATGTGTAGGTGTATATTCCCTATGCCTGCAAGCTTCTGATTCAAGAGCTCATGTCAATGGCAATTGCCCCAAGAATGCTTACAAAGGAATTGAAACCATCAAATGTAAAGTAAGCATCCTGACAGCACCACTTGTTTCAGACTCCGGTTCTTCACTTGGTCATTACACGTCTATCTACTGGACTAAAAATAAAGATGTTTCAGACTCCAAACTCGTTCCTATTGTTTGCAATAGCTTGGGCTTCTACGTTAAAGAGGATGGAAATTAGTTGAACCTGTGACTTAGGCGAAATACTCTTATTGTTTGGTTATAACATCAGACTGGTTTTGACCAGCTTCAAGTGAAATGCAATTCGACTTCAAAATGCTAACTTTTTTTTCTAAATTTCAACCAAATCTATGTCCAAATGCCTGATTATTGCCTTTTTTTGATTGTCTGATCTTCACAAGAGTAATAAGAATGTAGGATGCAGACAGACAGACATGTTATATTAAAGGCTATACTTATAAGACAGAACAGAGAAGTATCCATTTATAGGGAACTGAATTTATTACTAAAAAAAGTGAACAGAAGGATAACAATAAGATAGCAGCAAAATAAGGGTATCAAGATAGAAGCTTTGTTAAGCAAAGACGGACTATTTTTTACTAGAACATAAAAATAACATCTTGATCATCAACTTGCTCAATATGAAATAGAATCCAGCTTGTCCAGTGTCTTCTCAAGATCTTCTTTAAGGCTACGAATTGCTATCTTAAGCTCCTCCACATTTTCCAACAATTCATCTCTTAACAACTGAGAAAAACTGCATTCAGCATTGCAGTGCTGCAAAATTAACCGAATATTAGTACAACAAGACTATATTCCCAAGTACAACTAACAACTCTGTCAAGAAGCTGCAACCAAATAAAACACACAAAAATGGAAATGTACCATAGGACATGAAAAATAAACTTTATTGTCAGTTGCTCGAGGAACTGTTCCTTGGAGCACATCCAGGAATTCGTTGAGGTTGGATGGTATATCAGTAATTTTATCATCCGTAGCTGGAGAAACTGTTCCTGTTTCATTGGAGTCTGACAGTCCAATGTTTTCAGCAGATGCAGCATTTTCCTTTAGAAGTTCATTTGATGATGGCGGGGATAAAACATCTGGTAATTCAGAGACTAGTTGAGCAGCATCATTCATTCCTTCAACTGCCTCAGTAGATTGATCATGGATCATGACATTGTTTTCTTCTTCCTTAATACTCCTCTCATTGGACATCACGTTCACGGAGACTAATGGAGCAGTGTCTTTCTTTACCTCAGGTGCGACATCAGACTCTACACTTCCAACAATGAAACTAGAATTCTGTGAGACAATCATTACATCTTTCGAAATTTCTTTATCTTGATCATTTGTATTAACATTCAACAAAGACTCTTCATTTCCTTCAATAACATTCTCCATCACAGAATCATCCTTAAACACATCAGCAACTACTCCTATAACGCGCTTGCCAACAGTATCTGCTTCCAATGCTTCGACATCAGTCACCTCACCAGGCAGGGCAACAAGTACATCCCTAAAAATAGAATCCTCTATCTTTATCATAGTCCAAAGTAGTATTATCATTATCAAAAAATAGATGATGGTACCTTTCAAGAATATAATCAGACGTCATGTCATCAGACAATAGATCAAACATATTTTCAGCTGTCCCAAACAATAGATCTGCTTCCTTAGTATCATTGCACACAGCTACACAAGATTCATTTCTTTGCAAATTTTCACCAGATTCGACGTTTTCCATAATGCAACCAGCATTGTTAGACAAAACAAGATCATCATTTGACACTAAAATGTCCTCATTTAATGTAACATCCAATAAGGGCACTTCATTTTTTTCTTGAACACCATTAGAATTATCAGCAACTTCTTCGATTGTGTTCAAATCAATCGATTTCGTCAACTTCACAGGAACTGCTGTTAACAAGGCATGAAAAAAATTTTAGAAACAAGAATCACACAAACTAGAATATGTTGCAAGACTAAATTATTTAAGTTCTAAAATTAGAACAGATAAAAAAATGTACCATCAGTTTGTTTTGCCTGTGCCTTAAATTCATTAGGAACATCTACTATTATGTTCTTGTCTTTGTCAAACTCCTTGTCAACAGAAGTTGCGTCATGCCAAACAGCCCCTTTAGCCAATTCTTCAATTGGTATAGTCACTTTGACAACAGAAACTGTAGTAAACTCTGCATGAAAGAAAAAAAAATCACATCAACTAGAATTTGTTGCAAGAGTTATTCAAAATTGTACTACAAAATCTATATTGTTTATTTAATTCATGTCTAGTTAAGATTCGTAATCGTGTTCATATAGGAACACACATTCTAGTTTCTAGTTTCATACTCTTATATAAATAAGGACGGTACTAACTATTTTCATGTACTAAAAAAATAGTGGAGAATTGTAGCGCATATTCAAGGATTTACCAATTTATGAACAAATTATTGGGAAAATTACACACTATGTTTACTAGGAATTTTTTTTACATCACATAGCTTATATTTTGTGTTTGTTACACAATTTACCTTATCTTTAGGTATAAACACTTTTCATAAACTATTATACAATTTTATACAAAATTAATATATTATATATAGTGTTTTTTTCTCAAGTATAATATTATATTTTAGTGTACGTGACTTAATATTTTATGTTAGAAAAATAAGAGAATGGAATTCTTAAAAAGAACAAAATAATTACCATCACTTTGTTTTGCTTCATTCTTCCTCTTGGCAGCTCTCCTCTTTTTTGGACCAGATGGCATTTTTGTTTCTAATTTTTCTCACAATTTATTTTAGATTAGTATAAAATGAAAAAAGTTTAGTAGAATAATAAAAGGAATTAGAAAGGGTGTTGTGTATATATAGGTATAATTATAATAAGTCTCTTAAAATTCTGTGACTGTTTTAGTTGAACTAATTAAATAAGGACTAATTCATGAATGGTTGATTGCACTTCCCATTAAACATAATTAAAGTGTAATTTTCCTTATTCCCTAAAATTGTTGGGAATATAGAAAAAAAAGTAGACGATGCAAATGACTTGAATGAACAAAAAATTGATTATACAAATATAATCTACAAAAATTAAAAATAGAAACGTGAAGTAGAAATTTGCAGTCTGCTACTCTTTGGGTGCACGTTAGGTAAATCTACTTTTGTGCAATGACTAACAAGGAAAATCGATTTTTGACCTTCTTTATATATGTACCTTATGCACCAATTCAATCATCCTAATGGTTATAATTTAATTCTTGCTAATGAGTTCTGTGAGAATTGTCTTTTCTTTACATTTCTAGGCTTAAAGTGAACTTTAAAATTTTAAGACAAAATAAAGATATATTGAAATGTTTATGCTTTTTCATCATAGTATATTTTTGAGTGCTTTCCTCTGTGTGTGAGTTACAAGGAGGACTTTACGTTTTTGGCATTTGAATTTGGAGTCTTTTATCATTTACATTTATTTTCTAATAATTACGATGATAATTGTTTTGTCATTATAAATTTTTAAAAGTTAATGCTTAGATAATGCTAAACAATACACTCGATGAAGAGAAAGTGCAATTAAACATCATTTGTTTACATTTAATAAAGATTTGTATCTGAATAGTTTAAAGTTTAGACGTTAGACCATTAAATGTATTTATTTTTATCAAAATGAACACTCTTTATCATACATTAATAAATTCAAATTAAGTGAAATATATTAAAAACTAAAATGAACATATTTATTATATATTAAGGACCATTTCAATCAAATGAAAAACATTAGGAACCAAAATAAAGTATTACTAATACATTAAGGACTATTTTAGTCATTTTCTTTGCGAAACTATGGAAAAAATTTACGAATTTCTATTGTGAAAATGAGAGAGAGAGTGTGTTATTGTAATAATTTTATGAAGTTTTGAATTCAAGAGAGTTTATATTTTGATGATTTACAGTAACGTTTGAATTGACTTAAAAATTAATTAAATCTACTTTTAAGTCAATTTTTTACTTTTGGAAGTGTTTGACAAATATAAAAATAACTTAAAATAAACTATAAACCAAAAGTAGGTCTCCTCTTACTTTTTTACTTTTTTTATTTAAAAATATTTTAAGTTTGATTTTTTTATTTTTGACTTAAAAATTACTACTTGAAACTGTTTGTACTTTTTGGTATTCTATTTTTTCTTTTGTATTTTTTTTAAATTTAAATTTGTCTTCTAGGCTAGTTTGGATGGAACCATTGACGCATTATTTTCCATGAGGTCCATTCAAATTTGGCTGTTAGTTTTGCTTAGTTTGATGTTGCATTTTGTCTATAAATAATTGTAAGTGGTGCGTGTATAGTGGTTTGAGATTTTTTCTCTCTCGTCTTATTCGATTGTTTGTATTTTTTTATTTTTTATTTTTAAAAAAAACATTCTATTTCTTTTTTCACTTCATATTATCATATATCGACATCTTTTTTTTATTGGTAAATACTAAATAAATTTATCACCAAAAGTAGTCTCATCACTCGGTCAAAATACCCGTCACACCTCTATTAGTAATATCTCAGAATTACATTCTCCTTTACAAAATACTCCGTTGGTTTATCTAGAATTAATTTGACCAACTTTCAAATATTAATTTGATATTTTAAAATTAAAATATATATTGTCAAAAATTATATAGAAAATATTATATTGCAATTTTTCTTATATCTTAAAATGTTGATAAAAAGTTGAGATAGCTTAACCTCTAAAAAAGGAAATTTGTAACAATTAAAAAGGAACGGAGAGAGTACATCTTTACTCAGAGGCGGAGCTAGGTGGAGGTTCATGGGTTCGGACAAACCCAGTAGCTTTTCCGTAGACCTTGTAGTTGTACTAGAAAATTAATTAAATATATATGTATATTAATTTGTGAACCCTAACAATATCGATCAATGGTTCTAAAGAAAAATTTAGAACAACAAACTCTTAATTGTAGCTTCGCCTCTTTTTGGGGGGGGGGGGGCGGGTGTGTGTGGCACAAAAATGTCATGAAGAAATTGTGTTAACAAGAAATAAATTGCAATTTCTTGGTAACCCGAGAAACACGTATAGAGTATAGTCCTCAAGTCAACAAAGAGCAATTCAATTACTTCATCAAAAATTTGTGTCTCTAATTATTGATCTGAATTTCATTACAACTCATGGAAGGTGTAGCTTTAGTACTTTCACTTCTCCTTGTTGTTGTTAATTTAGATGGATTTTCTTGTGTTTATTCAGGAAGTCATTGCATTGAGAGTGAAAAAAATGCTCTTATTAAGTTCAGCCAAGGTTTCAAGAATCCGTCACGAAGCATGTTATCTTGGATGCTTGAAGAAAACTGCTGCAGCTGGAAAGGTGTTGAATGTGACAACAAAACCGGGCACGTGATCACTCTTGATCTACATAAGCAATTCTTGCAAGGTGAGTTCAGGAATTCTTTACTTGGTTTGCCTTATTTAAGGCACTTAGACATGAGCCACATTGATTTCCTCGGGGAACGGATTCCTGAGTTTATTTCCAGTTTTAAGGACCTGGAGTATCTCAATTTGTCTAAAACAAATTTTAGGGGAATGATTCCTGAACATCTTGGGAATCTGTCGCGGTTGCAGTTTCTTGATCTGAGTGGTGATTTTTCACTCCGGGTTGATAACCTTGAATGGATTCACTCCCTCTTCTCTATGAAGATTCTTGATTTGAGTGGTGTTGACATGAAAAGCGCGGAAAACTGGCTACATGACATCAATTTGTTAAGTTCTCTCTTGGAATTACGTTTGTCTGCTTGTCAGCTTGTTACACTTCCTAAATTTCTTCCCATTTTTGTGAATTTCACATCCCTTCAGATTCTTGACCTTTCATTAAACTATTTTAATACTAGGATTCCTAGCTGGTTGTTCAACACAAGCCATAATCTTGTTCACCTTAATCTTTCGAGAAGTCGGCTGAGCGGTTCACTTCCAAATGCCTTTGGCAACATGAGTTCACTTAGAGTTCTTGATCTTTCTGGGAACTCTCTCCGAGGCAACCTTCCACATTCCTTTGAGAAAATGAGTTCAGTTTCCTTTCTTAATCTCTCAAGAAACTCGTTCACGGGCTATTTACCACCAACCCTGCCATCAAAGCTGAAATACTTGGATATTTCTGATAATAAAATGGAGGGTCCTTTAGCAAGAAGCATTACACAACTTAAGCAATTAGTTGTCCTTAATGTTTCTCGGAACTGTTTCAATGACTCGATTACAGAACATTTCTTGAATTTAACTCATTTGAGAGTGTTAGACTTGTCATCCAACTCATTTATTTTCAATGTAAGCGCAACTTGGATGCCTCGTTTTCAACTTGACTCTCTAAGCCTGCAGTCTTGCGGACTTGGTGCACAGTTTCCCCAGTGGATTCAGACACAAAAAGAGTTGTCATTTATTGATATCTCTCGCACCAATATCTCAGGTGAAGTGCCTGATTGGTTCTGGAATTTTTCTGCCAAGGTTTATCACATAGACCTTTCAGGAAACAATTTCAGTGGAGAAATCCCTGAATTTACAGAAAGTGTCAGTCTTACAAAATTGAACCTGAGTGATAACAATTTTCATGGTCCTTTGCCTCATTTTTCACCCAAGATGATGACGTTGATTTTGGCAAGGAATTCGTTTAATGGTACCATTGCCCCTGTATGTGAATCACTTGTCATGAATAACTCTCTGAGTCTTCTAGACCTATCTTCAAATTTTCTATCAGGACAACTTTCAGATTGTTGGAGATATGGGAAGAATCTGCAAGGATTGAATTTAGGCCATAATGATCTATCAGGGGAGATACCTCGTTCCATCGGAGATCTTACTAACCTCTTCTTTTTGCAATTGCAGAACAACAGTTTCTCCAAAAATCTTCCTTCATCATTGAAGAACATAACTGGACTAAAAATTCTTGATGTTTCTGAAAATAGTTTATCTGGGAATATACCATTTTGGTTAGGGGAGAATTTACATGCTCTTGAGATTCTTGTATTAAGCAGAAACAACTATGATGGAATTATTCCCAGGGAGATTTGCCAGCTTACTGAACTGAGGGTCTTGAATTTATCAAGTAACAATTTCAGAGGAGTAATTCCATGTGACATTCACAACTTGAAAATTTTGGAGTCTCTAGATCTTTCCAGCAATCACCTGTCAGGCTCCTTTCCTCCCCGTATGGGAGAACTTCCGTCTCTTGAGTTCGTGAATTTTTCTTTCAATGATTTGACAGGAAAAATTCCAGTTGGACCTCAATTCCACACCTTTGAGAATAGTTCTTATGTTGGGAATGCAAACTTGTGTGGATTCCCAGTCTCACGATTCTGCTCGGATCATTTACATGAGGACATGGTTCACTGTAGTAACAATAATCAGGAGGTTCAGGCCATTGAACATGAAGAAAACAACAACTGGCTCGATGAATTTTCGTTCTACATTAGTATGGGAATTGGATTCTATACAGGTTTCTGGTTATTTTGGGTTACTTTAACGTTGAAAGAGTCATGGAGATATGCCTATATGAGGTTCCTGGAAAACATGGGCAATAAGATTTATGTCTTTGCTGCCATCAGATTGAAAAATATTCAAGCAGCAAAGGGGCTGAGAAATTGCCCAAATTAAGCTGCTTCTCTTTACTGTTCTCTGTCTCTTTTTTTTTTTTTTCCTTTCTGTCTCTTATTATATTTTGGTTTTGTATCATCTTTTTAGTTACAACTTGTTTTGTATCTTATTTTAAATATATAATATAATGTTTGGTTTTTATGTTATTCAAATTTTATTGTGTTATATGTTAAATTCCTAATGTAATGATGAAAAATGTGAATTTGGGTTAATAATTGATTTGGTGTAATTGCACATTTACTTTTTTTCCTTTCCTTATATCCTACCTTCATATATTTACCTTCTAACCTTTTATTTGGTACCCTTCGTTATTAGATTATTCTTCAAATTGTTTGAACATGACATTATGAAATAATAGAAGATATATAATCTATTCATTTGTTATCTATATATATATATATATATTTTTAAATAAATTGGTTAGGTTTAGGGTAAATGATCAAAATAAACACCCTTTTTTCATACATTAAAGTCATGTTAATTAAGTGAAATATAGTAAGTATCAAAATGAACACATTTGTTATACATTAAGAGCTTGTTTGGATTGACTTAAAAAAAATAACTTTAAAATCAAAGAATAATAAGTCAAACTTAAATGACTTTAAGTCAAAAAAAAGAAAAAGAAGGGAAGACCTATTTTTTTTTAAAATTTTTTTAAAAGGCATTTTAAACTTATTTTAAGTTATATTTACTTTTGTCAAACACTTTCAAAATTTAAAAGTATGTTTAATCAACTTTTAAACCAATCCAAACAGACTCTAATGACCATTTCTGTCACGCCCCGAGCCTACACCCTGGACGTGCCCGACACTCGAAGACCATTGCTGGTCCCCAAGCGAACCCTCATCCTGGCTGACTCCAAGCGGAAGACTAACTTAAGCATACAAGAGCTTAAAACTGAATAAGAGTTTATAAACTCAACTTTACAAATCTTTAACTCAAAAGAAAACTCTGTATAATAGAATATATATACAACTCGCCATAAAAGGCAACTTTAGTCTTCAAAACATTTAACAAAATAAATGAAAAGACTTCTGAAACTCTACTGTCTATCTATGAAGCCTCTAACTGATAAAGATGGAAGCCGGGACAAGACCCACGACCTCCTAACAACTGATACAACTGAAAGGTAAATGAAATCCTCCGGAAGCAAGGAGGCTTGTCATAGCTAACTGGAACTCCCGGATGTATCAACGAATCTCCTGTTGATGATCCTGAATACCTATGTCTGCATCATAAGAAGATGCAGGCCAAATGACTCAGTACGTGGAATGTACGAGTATGTAAGCTGGAAAGCTAAACAACATAGGCTAGAAGAAAAGCTGGAATAAACTGAATAACTTACCTCTGTTCAAACTTTCTCAACTCAAGGAATACTCAAAACTACTCAAACTTACTCAACTCAGAAGATAGATACTGGACTCAGAGACAGATACTCAACTCAAAGATATATACTCAACTCAAAGATAGATACTCAACTCAAAGATATATACTCAACTCAAAGATGCTTAACTCAAGGATACTCGACTCTTGAATAACTGAGCTCAACTCAACTCAACCTGACTGACTTCTTTCAATATAAGGCAATTTAAAACAAGTGCGATATAAAGAAAGACTGTTTAAAACATGTTATAAACTCTGTGTGTATACAAGGATACAATAAGCCTGAGATGTATATAGAAATACAATTGAACTGATGTATATAAAATACAATAATTTCTGTGTGTAAAAATACAATAACTGCTGTGGGAGTTTCTCTAATCGACAACCATCACATAAGAGCTATAGTGATGATACAACGATCGACCTCACGCTGCCAGAGCATCTTATACTCGGCCAAAGGTATAAGACCTGAACTGCCTAATGGATCCACTAGTATAATCCGAAAAGGATTCATCCAAAAAGTATGATCCTTTTCTACCCATGGTGGCTAACATGGTTCTATGGAGGCTGTGGGTTCTTTGAACGCTCCCCCAATTCGGTGCTCGATACTACTCCCAAAAATGTACTGGCTCTTATGTTTTTAAAACATATTTATTCCTGTTGATATGAGATAATTACTCAAAAACTAGCTCGAAGGCTTTTTTGGAAATCTCAGTTTCCAACCTTGTTTAAATGTAAAAACATTTCTTTAAAACTTCTTTGGGAATACATAGTTCCCTAATAACTTTGAGAAATGAACTCAACTCTAAACTCTTTACTTTACTTGAACTCTTGGCTTGATGTGAAACTCTTAACTTAACATGAAACTCTTAACTTTTGACTTGACTTGAAACTCTTGACTCAACTTGAAACTCTTAACTTAGAACTCTTCATTCTTTACTTAACTTGAGCCTTAAAATGAAGTTAAAACGATCAATGAAGACTCTTGGAAAACCTTAAAGACTTGTTTTGACTTACTTACTTCTAAGCTTGACTTCACTTGACTTGGAAACTAACTTCACTTGACTTTGAAACTAACTTCACTTGACTTGGAAACTAACTTCGCTTGACTTGGAATCTAACTTCACTTGACTTTTAACTTTACTCTCCTTGAATTGGAATTATGAATTCAAGGGTAGTGATTTGTGTTTGGAAGGACCCCATGATGTTAGGAATAATTTAGGACAGCTAGACTTACGAAAAATTTCAAAATTTAATTCTGAAAACAGAACAGATTTTGTTCACAGAGGGAACACAGCTACAACGCAGACTTGGCAAGCTGCCCAACTTTTCTCCTTCATGTTGCCAACTCTAAACCCTCTCAACCTCAAAGGTTCTTTTCCCAAACACTTGGGGTCATAAACCCCTCAACATACCGTGGATTCCACTAAAAAACGCAACCAAATCCTGTCCCAAATCAGCAAGAACTTCAACAACACAACCAACAACTTCAACAACCAAAATACATCTTTTCTTGGAATTAAAAACGAGTTGGTGTGTGGGGGTATGAACCAACCAACACTAAGGATCATAAAATCCCTCAATATACAATAGATTTCAACTCAAGAACACAACCAAATCATGTCCCACAACCAACAATAACTTCCACAACACAACTAACAACATCAACAACTAACAACTTCAACAACAAATCCAATCTTTTCTCAAATCATAAAATGAGCTTGGTGTGTGGGGAAAGGATCAACCCACACTAAAGAACTCACATACCTGATTAGGGATCACCCCCGACGAAAATCCACGACGATCCTTAGCTTCTTCTTCTCTTTCTCCTCTTCTTTTCCTCTTCTTTCTCTCTTATCTTCCAAGCCCTAACTCTCACTCTTACTCTCACTCTTTAAAATGGGACAAAAATGATCCAAACATCAGTCTAACACCTCAATATAACCCAAAGAAAAGATTAGGGAAAAGACCAAAATACCCTTAAAATTTTCGGACTAAACAAACTGCCCTGTGTGACTGTGCCAACAGCCCAACTTCCAAAGGGCATAACTCACTCATACGAACTCGGAATCAAGCAAACTCGGCGGCGTTGGAAAGATCATTCCAGACATGACTGGAAATTCGCCTAAATAATTTTGAGCTAGGAGTTACGACTGCTCAAAGTTGACCAAAAACTCTTTTTTTTTTCCATACTTGGCCAAATTTCCAGATTCTTTCCAAAATGACTATTTCCAATTCAACTCTTCTTGGAACTCAATGTGCTACACCTAGGGACCTTAACTTAACACTCAAGAAATTTTTATTCCTCGGTAAAATCTCACTCCACATGAAGGATGGCTCGAGTCTTAGTTTGAAAAATTCTCTGGGGTGTTACAATTTCAATCAAATACATTAAGGACCAAAATAAAACATTACTCATACATTAAAGACTATTTTGATCATTTTCTCAACTATACTTACAAAAATTGAGGAGACTAAACACACTTAAAAACAATAATCATAACCAAACATATTAAAATCTGAAAGAAAGCAATAAAAATCAAATGATCGATTTAGATAATTACATCAAACTTTAACAAAAAAATATAACCACCAAAAGATAGTGGTGCAGGAACTGTCCCTCTCCGAATCAAAAGTTTCGAATGGGAGCCTTTGATATGATTTTCTTTTTTTTGATAGGAAGCGTTATCCTGTATGAGCCCTATCAATTACTACAAATTTGAATTAGTTAGGGCTCAATAAGGATATTGAACACAATCAAAAAATTAAATTAAAATAAAATAATAAGAAGTATTGAAAACTGATCCCTAAACTCAACGCGAATTATTAATTTCATCCTTAAACTATTGTCAACTTTAAAAATACGATAAACACCTCATTATTTGACTAACTAAAACTAAACTGTACTTTGTTCTTATAATATGAGTGAAATACATCTTAAATACTCCCCAAGTTTAGGGGTAACGCTTTCAATACTTCTTTCGCCTTTTCGTTAATAGCCACATGCTATTATTAAAGTTTAGTTTTCCTTTGCCAGATGGCTTCTCTATTGTTTGCCAAGTGTTGTATTCACCTTCATAACCGCCCAACTTCCACCGGCGATATTACTCCTCCTTGTATACCCTTATTCCGGCAAATCTCTTTCAATTTTTGCAAAAAATGGGTAAGGAATCGACGTTTCTCTCAGCAGTACACTTGAAGAAGAAACCAATGAAGAAACACAGTAGTACCAAACAGAAGCAATTTTTCAACAAAGTTATCGATTATCTCAAATCTGATACTTTCATGTTCGCGCCTTTATGTTCTTCCAGTTTCTCCTCCGGTAAGTTATTCTGTTCCTGAACTTTGTTTGATTAATTGATTTGATTTAATGGATTTTGTTTCGATTTTCAGGAATTGAAGAAGTTAGTAAACCCTTGGAAGGAAATGATGAGAAATTGTTTAGTAAAATTGGGGATTATTTGATGGCTGATAACTATATGTATGCTCCTTTGGTTATTTCTCAACCCTGGGATTTGGTTCATGTATCTAAAGGTATAATTTAAGCTTTAATTTATATATCTATGATCTATTGTATTGCATTTGGGGGGTGTTAACAAGGGGAAGGGGAAGAGTGTGATTTGATACGGTTCGATATCCGTAAGGGATAGGTACTCATTCCCGGCCACTTTCAGTAACCGTCCTACAACATATAAGCTAGTAATATGTTTCCGATATCTGCGTATCGTATATAAAGATAATATATAAACTTAGCGTACCTACAATTGCTTGCTTTAGCTACTTACTCTATAGGTAAGACTTTTATGAATGGCATGTTCGTGTGTCGAGCTAGTATGAAAGATCGATACAATAAGAAAGTCCTTACTTGTGAGGTCAATACTATGGATGATCAGGCAAACTTAAGGCTCACTTCAAGTGCATAATGGACTTGTGTCGTACTTGAAATGGAATTTTGGCTTAGAAGGAACACGAGTTATATGATTAACATATGCGAGTCGAATGTTGTTTTCGGGGAGCTGGGTAGAAGGCAAAAGAGGCTCATACCTAAAGGTAGCTTGTCTTGCCTAGGAGGTGAGAAGAGTTGAGAATAAAATGGCGAAAGACCAATGTTGTTAAGATTGGAGATACAGAGGATTCAAGATGATGTTTTTTTCCCCGAATCTGCTAGGTAGGTTATCTAGGCTAGTTTTTATTAATAACTAAAGCGAATCTCAAAGAGAAGAGTACAAGCGGGGGGGGGGGGGGTGTCTACGCTTTACCTTAGTAAAATCCTAATGAGGTAACCGGAAAAAAAAAATAGGATTCAAGATTCTTGAAAGATAAAAAGTATCTGTCATTTTAAAATATAGATATATATTTGATTAGGTTTATAAGTATATGTTTTGATAAGTTGCAAGTTGAGATGATTGGTATGAAATGCAATGCTTGCTGCGAGCAGCACACACACTATTTGTATTTTTGTGTTTTGTGTTTGTTTGTGTGGGATTATTTTGTCCGCTTAAATAGAATTGCAGCTCTTCGATCTCAATTCAAGGCTATTCTTTTTTCTTTTTCCCTGTACTCTAGGACCAGTTCCTATACAAGAAGAGGTGGACAAAAAGAGATCTGCTGATGTGCTAAAAGGGGCGACTGGAAAAGCGGATGCAGCTGGTAGGAAAACAGTTACTGTGGTTAGCAAAGATCACAACATGGATGGTTTTCCTCATAATAAGAACCCAATGGTCACCCGTACTCGGGTGCGTAGAGAGACTGTGAAGCACATGATCTATCAAAACTGCTGACTTTTATTTGCGACTTACGCCCTCAGGTCTGTAATTTCTCTCATTCAACTTTCATGCATAGCAAGTTTTGTTGTGTAATCTGCAATTCTACTTTTGAGAGTTGCGCTTGGCATGTCTTAAAAGACAATGCATCCATTTAGTTACTTACAATTTACGCGCATAATGTTAACGCAGACATATATCACTTCTTCTCCTATATATATGTGTGTATGATTCCCACTACTTTTTCAGGCAGAGGACGATAGAAACGTAACCAAGCAAGCTTGTGAGATGAAGATTTTCTTGTCTGATGGTGCGCGGTGCTACTGCTTAGCTAGTCAGTCTCGAGATTGTTTCGTCTTCCTAGGTAGTTTGTTGAGTTTTACGTTTGTAATATGATAAGTAGGTATGTATGCTTGTTTGATTTGTCAATTTGGACAGTTGATGACTATTGTATACACTGTGATAGGATAACAAGGTACATATGTTAGTTTTATGTGTCATTTAGGTTCATGGTTAATGTATACAATGTCTTGCATCTAATCAAAATATTGTACCAAAACCCATTTTGTAGCTTCAACCGCGCAATTCATACAGAACTCCAAAAACAGCAACGTTCCTCTTTCGGATACAACTAGCGTTTAAAAGGTTGCCATCAATGTATTGATAACATTCGAGTTCAAATAGAGTCGATCACACATATTTTAATATTTACGAAAAATTGATAACAATATTATCCTTGATTTTTGTTAGTGACACAAGCTCCACAAAAGCATTGTACATTTCTTGAAAACAATGAGTAGTATCATTTAAGGGGTTGTCTCCAATGGACCTAAGAAATTTGTGCTCAAACAAATTTGGTTACACATATTTTGAAAAAAAACATGAATTAATACACTTTTCAAAATTAAGATAATATCGATTTTCTATTTCGTGAAACATAAATTCCGAAAAGGCGGTGGTCGCCTTCCGAAAATGATGATTGTCACTAATGAATTTATAGAATTTGAGCTCAAATAGAGTTTGTCAAACGTATGGAGGGGATCCGTATATGTTATTCAGGTCGATTAGAAGGTGCAGAAATAGATTTGATACTATAGTAAAATCCTCTTCATAAGTCTTTCTTACAGGCTATTCAAGGTCTATTGACTTTCTTGCTTATGCGGTACTTCGAAGGCTAAGCCTCGTTTATGCACCGATAAAGATCGCCGGTAGAAAAGCTGAAAAGATTGATGGTTTACCGCATTCATTTCATGTTTATCTAAATTATTACCAAACACATTTCAACTATCAATGTTCATTTTCTTATCAAAAAATCACCAGCATTCAGATATATTTAGTGATAGTTCGAATAAAAAACTCACAATTTTGACCAATGTATAATTATTTCAAATAATAGACTTAATTTTTTTCCATAAAAATAATTAGACTATAGTTGACCCTTACACAGTGAACCAAACATTTTTCTTCTCTTCTTTGCAAAGTTGATAGAAACAGCTAAACGAAATGCTCGTCAGATTCAGAGGCAAATCTGAAGCTCTATCAAGATTTCACTGTTTCAGTTCTCAATATCTCTACTCAACCTCAGCCCGGACCAATTTTTTCGTGAAATACCTCATTAATTCACTCGGATTCTCCAAAGAAGAAGCGTCATTAGCATCTACCAAGGTAAATTCATGGAAATCTTTAAAGAAAAATCCAGATTTAGTACTCAATTTCTTGAAACAAACTGGTTTCGACAACACCCAGATGAAAAAACTGGTTTCAACATCACCCAAGTTTCTATTTTACGATGTTTCCAAAACCCTAAAACCCAAATTTCAATGCTTGATGGATATCGGGTTATCGGGTTCGGATCTTGTGAATGTAATTGCTAAAGATTCAACCATTGTTGAAAGGGGTTTAGTTACTCATTTGAAACCTACAATTAATTGTCTTAGAAGAACATTGGGTAGTGATGAAAATGTTGTTAAAGCTATAAAAAGAACATCTTGGTTGCTTTCATTTGGTGGTCGTAATGTAATGGAAAATAATTTGTTATTGTTGAAAAATTATGGTGTTTCTGATGATTCAATACAAAAACTTGTGCTTAGAAATCCGAGGTATATTACACAGAAGCCTGAATGGGTTAAGGATTTGTTGCATAGGGTAGAGAAGGATTTTCGACTTTCGCCTGATTCGTCTATGTTTCCTTATGGATTTCATACATTAGCCTCGCAAAAGAAGGCGAGGTGTGAAAAAAAGCTTGAGATTTTTAAGAGTTTTGGATGGTCGGATGATGATATACTTACGATGTTTAGGAAGTTACCTTATTGTATTGCTCTGTCAGAGGTTAAAATTCAGAAAGGATTGAGTCTTTTTATGAAGGAGCTTGGTTTTGAATCTGCTTACTTAGCTTCTCATCCTTCAATTTTGATATATAGTATGGAAAAAAGGGTCGTACCTCGGATGCAAGTCTTGAAAATTTTGGACGAAAAGAAGCTTGAGAGGAGAAAGGTGGCTCTTTATACTGTTGTGAGCTTAAAAGAGAAAAAGTTCATAGAAACTTTCGTGCTGCCCTACAAGGATCAGGTACCTGATCTGTATGAACCACTCCAGAAAACTCTGGCTCCTTAACAGTTTTAGTTTACTTTTGGTACTATAGGTGCTGAGATCTTTCGAAATTTTAAATTGTTGTCCGAAATTCGTTTTTGTCCTGCTAAAAGCAATAATATCATTGAAGTATTGTTTTCATTTCGAACTTGTTTTGCTTTCTAGTGACCTTTACTTGTTTTCCAGTGTTGCCAAGGATCATTTATCTCTCTATGTCTTGTTGCTTTCAGTTCACATTTGGATAACTCAATAGCATACCTAGTTCATTAGTTCTGAAAAATGAGAAACCACGAAACGGGAGGTTGTACATTCTCTACTAAGTAGAAAGCAAGTGAATTAATTACTACAAGGATTACTAGTAAACCATGATGATATATGTGCAGGTTTCCTTGAACCGAACTTCTATTGTAAACAGCCTCCCTACCATCACAAGGTAGGGGTAAGGTCTGCATACACACAAGAGGAAGAATACTCGAACTTGAATAGAGCTATAATTTCTGGGATTCTAACCAAACCCCATTTGACAAAAGTTCATATTAAACATCTATCACTGATGGTTGTAGTTATTTTACGTGTATGCTTGTTTAAGGTTGTTGATGAATTGTATGCAGAATTGCTTTACTCAGTGAAAATTTATCTGATTTGGGTTACTAAAGAGATGGTGAATGTATTGACTATAGGATTTGATGAATTGCTCGTCGTGCTTTTAAGGGAAAGTTTAAATGGGGATTTTTGTGAGGGAAATTTATGCTTGTGTTTGGAGAGCATATTGGGATTGCTTATTAGAGGAAGAACCATTGGTTTTGACTATAACTTTATACATGTTTCTTCGTTTATTAGCTGATCATTATAGAGTACCAAGTAATCCTATGATATACGCATTGAAAAGAATGGAGGTTGAATTTTGAGGGAGAGATTTTCGTTGTGTTTGAAGATAGGGAGGAACTTAATCATGCTTTTGCAAGATTTGGTTCATGTGTACCTGAGTTTAAAGCAATCTGGAGAGACTTGTTATTGAATCCGAAACAGTTTAGGGTGGATGGATTTGAAGATATTTTGCATAGTTTACGAAACTAAGACTCCAAGTTGGTATACTTTGCTCTGAATAGCTACTGAAATGGAAACCCAATTGAGGTTTTTGCTTACACGTGTGAAGTTCGGTAGCCAAATGAGGCTCCAAGTCTGGTTCGCGAAGAAGTTTCTTAGAGTACCTGAAAGAGAAATAGTTTTGACTGACATTGTTAGGTTTATATGTTGTTCTGTTCGTCCATCTGGTAAAATCAGATATCTTATCAAGATGGGTTGTGATTGGTTGGCTATTAACGTCCTGCAAGAAGAGTTATATCGAAGCAAATTTAAAGCTTGCGTTGTTTTAGGATTGGCTTTTCTTTGATGGTGAATTCTATAACATCTGTTAATGCACATCTCTTTCGTGTTGATGGGTGAAGGTGTTCAACTACTTGAGCTTCAATATGCAGTATAACTTCTCTTTCGATGGTTCTGGATTCACCGCGATTATGCAAGATTAGTAAATAGAGGTAAGTGCTTCAATAAAGATTTCAACTTTATTCCTATGCAGCCTTATTAGGTTTAGATAGTGCCTTAGTTCTTGTACTCTTGAATTTATGGACATGATTGAAAACAGTAACTCTTAAGTAGTGAAGTATAATAAAGTAACTTAATGATACGATACAATAAAATTTAAGTAACTGTAAGCTGTGACGATGGCTTGATTAAATGTCGAAAGTACCAGTATATGCATATGATGAAAGTAGTACTAATACAAGTACGACAGAAGGGGCATGTGTTTTTCTTTGCTAGTAACAACCATGACATAATACAAGTCGCGTGAAACCTATGATAGCAAGTAGGAAGAGTTATCGTATCATCATCAGCATCACCATTGTCTTGTTTTTCGAATTCTCCTAAACAGATACAACACTCACTGTTTGTTCCTGGCGGAGTCACTGCTCTTTCTTGAAAACGCGCACATATGAACTTTATGAACAAAAATAGTACTACTAGAATAATGGCTAAAACAATCGCGAATATTACACAAGGACGAACTATGTTTGACATGGATTTGGAACTAGACAAGAGTTTTGAAGGCAAAGAGGCAAGGTTTTATAGTTTTTAACTTGTTGATTTCAAAACTTATTTACAAGGCATGAATATTATAGATACTTTATGGTAAAATATATTTAGTAGTAGTTTTCAGAATATGGTAATTTTCTGGCCGCGTCTAATTTTTCTTCTTCTTTTCCATGTTATGTAATTAATTATGGTAAGTTAACATTCAAGGTTTCTTCCAACAAATTCTTGAATCTCATGTTGCAAATTGAAGGAATTTTATTTTACACTCTTGGGTCCTAAGAATGGAAAAACCGCACTTCTCTTTTAATGGGCCTTCATGATGTGAATCTGAATTCATTAGGATCGGAGTCTCGATACAAGAACCCAACACTTGTTGGGAAACAAAACAGTTTCAAAAGATTCTTTTTTTATTTGATATATGGATTTTGACCTGCTTTTTAGCTCAAATAACTTCAACCTCTTTTAATTTGTCTAAATTCAGCCCAACTCGCCAATTTGTGGCCTCTGGACTCAAGCTAAAGGGAATGTATATCATCCAAGGTTCCTTTCATTACATCACATTAGTAGTTTTGTGAGATAATAGGTAATACCTAAGTTGCTCGGACTCTTTAAAAATGTTGTCGTACTTGTGTGAGTCCTTCAAAAATGCATTTCTTTTGAAGGATCGAACACACTCTCGATGACATTTTTGAAAAGTTGAAGCAACATAGGGTAAAACACGGAGTGATATTATTGTTATAGAAAATATAAAGTGAATTTACCATGTAATTTCATAACTCGTAATTTGGTTAGAAATTCGATATACTTAGTCATGTACTATTTGAAGGAATGTCAATTAACACCCGTTAGCATAAGTTGGCTCTGTGCCACTAGTCATGAATACTGCTTAGGAGTGTGGTGGTATGGATGTGATACTTATAACGTTACCCAAAAGGTATATGTTTGAGTTTTAGAAATGAATGAGATCTCTAGCTATGAGAAAAACTTTCTTTTTAATTATTCTTATGTAACACAAATATGAATTAGTCAGGTTATGAATTGTGGTCTACATTAACCCAAATGTGTAGTCAATCTAGATAACAATTCTTGTGTAACATGAATCGTACACAAGAATCTAGATTAGTTGGATCACGAGTCTCAATCTAATTGATTGACATGATCAATGTCATAGTCAATCTAGAAACCAGAGATTAATGTTGAAGATTCCTAACTACGTACATAGCAAGGAAAATAATGCACGTAAAGTTATAGCCCCAAAGTTATTACTATAAAGTATATACTCTGTAATTTTCTACTATCAAACATATATCGGTCAAAAATCATTATAATTAACTTACTCGTTATAACCACATTTCATTATCACGGTCTAACTTTTTTAGAATTAATTTTTTATGTTATATTTTACTTCAATCTCTTTAACAATATTCTACCTATAACAACAATGATATTCATTATATATAGCATGATAGCAACACTACAAAAAAAATAACTTTTAGCGGCAATAAATATTGACATTAATAAAGAGTGCTAAAGTCTTTACCGGTATTAGTTAAGTCTCATTAGAACCAATGTCGCTAAAGGCTTTAAGGACATATACAAAGAGTGCTAATTGCCGCTAAAAATACATATTTAGCAACAATTAAAAATTAATTACCGCTAATAATTATTTTTATGTAGTGCAATACTTTGTAAAAATTACCACTCTAGAATAGTCATCCTCAAATTTTCAAACGAAACAAAATTTCACTATATAGTACCAAAGGACAGTGTAATTTCTAGAAGGGCGTCTATATTTTGGTGTTGTTTTTTCTTTTTGTCTGCCTATCTGCATATATATGAGTTTGTCCACGTCTCTTTTTCTTGAATCTTCTTAAGTTTGTTGAATTTTTTTTCTATGCCAAATGTATATTACTGTTAAATTAGGTCTTAGGCCTAACTCACACCCCAAAAGCTAGCTCAAAGGGAGGAGGATTGCCCAAGCCTTATAAGGAGTCCACGCATATCATTAACCACCGATGTGAGATGTCACGCCCCGAGCCTACACCCTGGGCGGAACCGGCACCCGGAGACCATTTCTGGCCCCAAGCGAACCCTTGGCCTGACTTTCTTAACTCAGCGGAAACCTAGCTCACAGAATAATCCAAAGCAATGCAATATTGCGAAACAACTTAACTTATAAAATATGGCCATAAGGCAACCCGAATCTCAAAATAGGATATTTACATATATACATAGATAAGAGACTCAGAACTAGCTGACTGACTATCTGTCTATGAAGCCTCTAAAATACTGAGATGGATGTTGGGACAGATCCCGCAACATCCTAATAAAACAAAACTAACTAAGAACACAAAATAATTGAGTCCTCTGGAATGCAAGGAGGCTCACCACTGACTCTGGAGTGCTCAGCTGGATCAACGACGTGCAGGATGCTGATCCGGGGTACCTGAATCTGCATCATCAAACGATGCAGGCCAACTGGCATCAGTACATGGAATGTACGAGTATGCGAGCTGGAAAACTAAGCAACAAAGGCTAGAATGAAATCTGGAAGAAAACTGAACAGCTTACCTGGCTCAACTCAACTCAACCTGACTGACTTCTTTCAATATAAGGCAATTTAAAACAAGTGTGATATAAAGAAAGACTGTTTAAAACATGCTATAAACTCTGTGTGTATACAAGGATACAGTAAGCCTGAAATGTATATAGAAATGCAATGAACTGATGTATATAAAAATACAATAATTTCTATGTGTAAAGTACAATAACTGCTGTGGGAGTTTCTCTAACCGACAACCATCACATAAGAGCTATAGTGATATACAACGATCGACCTCACGCTGCCAGAGCATCTTATACCCGGCCAAAGGTATAAGACCTGAACTGCCTAATGGATCCAATAGTCTAATCTGAAAAGGATTCATCTAAAAGGTATGATCCTTTTCTACCCATGGTGGCTAACATGGTTCTATGGGGGCTGTGGGTTCTTTGAACTCTCCCCCAATTCGGTGCTCGATACTACTCCCAAAAATGTACTGGCTCTTATGTTTTTAAAACACATTTCTTCCTGCTGATATGAGATAATTACTCAAAAACTAGCCCGAAGGCTCTTTTGGAAATCTCAGTTTCCAACCTTATTTAGATGTAAAAACATTTCTTTAAAACTTCCTTGGGAATACATAGTTCCCTAATACCTTTGAGAAAAGAACTCAACTTTAAACTCTGTATTTATGACATGACTTGAAACTCAATACTTATCTTTGAACTTGAGCCTTAAAATGAAGTTAAAACGTTCAATGAAGGCTCTTTTGGAAAACCTTAAGGACTTGCTTGTTTCTAAGCTTGACTTCACTTGAATAGGGAACTATCTTTCTTTGAAAACGGAAATTATGAATTCAAGATGTTCGATCACATGTTATGGAGGGATTCTTGAACGCTTGGACGTACTTTGGAGTGTCGGAAACAACTATAAATCATAGGTATAATACTTTGGAATATGCATGAGAGAGTGAGAAAGAATGGGGGAAACTTGGCTGAGGCTTCAGATTTCTGGTGACACAGGTGGGACTTACGGACGCCATCGACGGACCGTAGATGGACTTACGGTCCGTCCTGCAGGTCCGTAGATCGCGTCAGAAACTTTCCCGGAATTCATTTAAGGAAAATGACTAAGTATTGACCTACGGTCCGTAGGTCAGGTCACGGACCGTAGGTCGTGACCGTAGATCGATGCCCCAAAAACCCAACTTCTGTTCCGATTGACGGTTGACCAGTACGGACCGTCAATCGGTCTACGGTCCGTAGGTCACTCCCGTAGATGGGGATGTCAACCCAGAAATTTCTGCGAATCGATGGTAAATCAACTTCAAAAGGTTCATAACTCTTAGAATCATAATTCCCTCAACATACAATAGGTTTCAGCTTAAATGCACAACTCAATCATGTCTCACAACGAACAATAACTTTAACAACAATATCAACAACAACTAACAACTTCAACACTTCAACAACAATTCCCAATCTTTTCTCAAATCATAGAATAAACTTGGTGTGTGTGAGGGAAAAGATCAACCCACACGAAGAACTCACATACCTTGATAGGGATCTCCCCCGACGAAAATCCACAATGATTTCGTTGATCTCCTCTTTCTCCTCTTCTTCTCTTCTTCTTCTCTTCTCAAGAACCCTAACTCTTTCTCTTTAAAATGGGATAAAAGAAATGATCCAAAATCAGCCTAACACACCATGTAACCTCAAGAGAAAGAATTTGGGAAAAGACCAAAATGCCCTTAAATTTCCGGACGGATTTCCCTTCCAACTGCCCATCTTCTAAAGGGCGTAACTCCCTCATACGAACTCGGAATCGAGCAAACTCAGTGGCGTTGAAAAGGTCATTCTACAAGCTTCGCAACCATAACTGGAACTACTCCTAAATCATCCTGAGGTAGGAGTTACGACTACTCAAAGTTGGCTAAAAACTCACTTCTTCCCATACTTAACCAAATTTCCAGATTCTAAATTTTTCCAAAAAAAAAAATGACTACTTTCCAATTTCAAGCTTCTACAAAGCCACTTCAAATTGTCGGATGTTACATGAGACTTTTGTCATTCTTTAACACCCCACCTCACGCCCATTGCTTAGCATCTGGTGCGTGGGCAATTTTTGATTTTGGGGGCCCCAACATCGGGTGAGACGGGCCCTGCTCTGATACCATGTTAAATTAGGTCTTAGGCCTAACTCACACCCCAAAAGCTAGCTCAAAGGGAGGAGGATTGCCCAAGCCTTATAAGGAGTCCACTCATATCATTAACCACCGATGTGGGACTTTTGTCATTCTTTAACAATTACTGATAAAAACTAGACCCAATCAATTAATAACCACAAGAGAGGTACAAAGAGAGTAGAATGTACACAGATCTTACAAGATGGTTGGTTGTTGTTGATGTAGGGGCTACAAGATGCTATTGGACTTTTTTGGTTGATTAAACAGGCATAATTTCCTTTTGTATCAAATCAAATTAAGGTAAACAAATTTAAACGGAAGAAGTAAAATAATTAGCATTCACACATAAAGTATTAACCCATAAATGATGATGAAACACGAATCCAAAATATATTTCATCTTTTTTCCTTATATATATTCCACAAAAGAAAACATTTTTTTTTTCCACACAAAATCTTGGAAAATTGAGTGTTTTCAACTACTACCACGTCATATCATAAACTTTGAATAAATTTTTGAGAATAAGTTCTAGAGATGCTCAATATTCAACAATATCCAATTTTATAGAAAAAAATTGAAGTTTATAAATTTATGATTTTAATTTCTTAAAAGTTATTTTTGAATTCTAGTTAAATTAATAATTTACATATATTAAGATATTTTAAGAGATAAATATAAAATATGGACCAATGATAACATAAATCAAAGAACAAATAACCACAAGAACAATACGAAAGAGTTCATTGCTTTCCCTTTACTTGTAATAACTTTATTAGTATTATATTTTAATTTGTACACGATAAATTTCCTATACATATAGAAAACTTGTATGTATAGGCGTGTCTTCAAAAACCACTATATATAGAGCTCACCTCAAACATTTTATTTCATCTTTCAAGCTTCCAATTTCACCTCTTTTACAAATTATTATTTGGGTATTTATTTTCTTGATATTTTAAATCTTTATATCTGTTTCTTTTCTGTTTACTCTGTTTGAACATACTTGAAAGCAACCTTCAATTTTCTTGGAAAAAAATAATCAAATCTTTGTGTTATATAAAGATCTATGTTGTTTTGTGTTTGTTTCTCCAAAAAATGCATTACTTTTGGAGGATCTGATACGTACCTGTTGACAGAGAGTCTGAGCAATAGAGCTAGAAATAGATGAGTTGAACTACTTTTTTTAATTTATAGCTACCTAGCTAGCTAACCTTACATGTTGTTTTCTTTGTTTTAACTAAAACTTGTTAACAACATCCTATTTTGATAAATCATTTTTTGACTCCTTCACCATTTCCTGTACTTTTCCAAGTTTTTTTTGGCTTCTTTTCGCTCTCTATTGTCCTTAAGCCTTCATAGGTGCAATTTAACAATTTATCTATTATAAATGAACATAAAATTGCATCGAGGATACTATTTGGTGAACTATTAACCTCAAATGAGTCTAAAATCTCCGACTCATCAGAAGCTTATGGTTTTCGTTGGATGGTTGTTGAGTGGGTACACACATAGGAAAACTCTATTATTTATGCAGCGATTCATCTGTCTTATCCTGAAATCAATCTGACCTTGTTCGTCTTGTCATATGTTTAACAGGCATATTAGCAAACAGAGAATCAAATCAGGAGGTAAAATATGGCCTTAGAACAGCTTTTCCAAGACCAAATAGCAGAAACTACCTTTGATCAACGCAATATTTCCTTCAAAAAATGTAAGACAATTGATCTTGATAAACTTGAAGAAAATTCACCAGGAGGTTTCGAGTGCAACATTTGCCTGGATGTTGTACATGATCCTGTTGTTACATTATGTGGTCACCTCTATTGTTGGCCTTGCATCTACAAATGGATACATTTTAAGACCATTTCATCAGAGAACATCGATAACCAACAGCCAAATTGCCCTGTTTGCAAAGCTGAAGTCTCACAAAAAACATTGATTCCACTCTATGCTCGCAGTCAAGCTACAAAAACATCTGAAAATAAGGCCTTGAATTTTGGTATAGTCATACCACAAAGACCTCCTAGTCCGAGATGTAGGAGTCACGGACTAATAGGAACTACTGATTCAATTCCATCACAACAACTTCACCATCGAAATCATTCACTACAGTCTCCAATATATCAACCTTATATGACCGAACCTATGCTAAGCCCCGGTGGCATGTCAATAGGGGAAATTGTTTATGCACGAATGTTTGGGAACTCATCAACTACTAATTTGTATACATATCCAAGTTCAACTCATCAACTATCACACGCGGATCGATCACTTAGCAGAGTCTGTTTTTTCCTATGTTGTTGTTTAGTGACATGTCTTCTATTGTTCTAACCACTTGACTATACTGATAACAAGAAGTAATGTAAATGCTTAAAGTAAGAACACATCTGTTAACATGGAAACCTCTTTGCTTAAGGGAGGAAAAAACCATGACCTGTAGTTTTCTCAAAACTCCAATAACTTCAAACAACTAGTGAATACAGACTGCGATACTCACAAGGATTAATCTTACACACCTTGTAACACCTCTATTAATGGAGAAGCGGAAGACAAAGAAGATAAGCGGAAAGCTAAGTTAGACAAGATTGCAGCAAGGCAGAAATTATGAGAGCTAAAACATTGTCAAGTTCAATTTCAAATGAGTATTTCAAATACATTCTCTTAAAACATTCGTTTCACTTTCAAGCAATCTAAGTCATACGAAACAAAATAGTCTCTACAAAATTAAAACTAAAGATAGCAATTTCAACTTGAGAAAACAACTTTATAACTGATCGATAGAACTGGATTATCGACCATGTTGATTATTCATCAGGAAATTTGCTATTGTTGAAATCTGGACCCTCGGTGTCTCTACCAACTGCATATGTAGAAAGTGACTTTATGAGATAATTAAGTGACCGTCTCAGAAGTCAACTCTATCGAACTAGTAAGGGAAGTGAGATAGAAGCAAAAACTTACTGCCATGTTCATTAGGTAGGGTAGCACTTGGAGATGTAGAATTTTGGAAGCTGATATCATCCTTAGGATTGTAATTGACAAATGCATCCCAATATTGCCACTCATTTGGATCACTTCCTTCAATAGCATTTGCATCTGATGCCGCGACGATGTTGCTTGGATCAAACATGTTTTGTTCACCAATATCTTGCTGAAAATTAGCATTTGTTGCTCCCAATCCATTAAGTGTCACATTTCCAACATCTGTATTAGTTATCATTGCGCTACCTGCATATGTTGTTACATGGGCAGCATTGAGATCTAAGCTATAACCATTTTGAGTATGATGATAAAAACCGTAATCATGATGATTTCCACTATTAAACTCCAACAAAGACCTATAATTAGTGCTCCCAATAAATGTACTTACTAGACCCATTGTTCCAAATAACAGGCCGTGTTGTTGTTGTCCACTACCAACATCATTTTGGGCTGACAAAAATGTGTTGAGATAATTGGGTTGAACCTGAAGTTGTGGGTGATGGGGCTGCTGCTGAGTTGAACTACCAAAAATGTTATTGGTATAAACTGGTGGAAAATCTGGGACTCTTTGGGTTTGATTTGGAACATTTGTTTGAAGACGAGGCATTTCCCCATATTTTTCACAGTTCCTTCTTTTTGTTCTTTCTAATGATGTGTCATAGCTACTTCTTTGTTGAGAACCACTTGAGGATTCGTGACAAATATATTCTCTCTCTTCTTGAAGTTTCTCATCTTTGCTACGACATTTTTGAAAGAAGAAAAAAAATCAAAGGAGAGTTGGACCATGGATATATATAATTATCATCTCAACTCATCGTTTTTAAGGTGTGACATGAAACGCATGACACAAAGTCATTTCTAATAAAAAAAAACGTTTTTGTTTGTAATGGATGAACGATTAAAAACTTTTGAATTAAAGATTGACAATAATATTATTTCATTGAATAGTTATTACAATAAAATAAAAATTAGCAAGAAATAACTTCAATATCTAAGCATGCAATAGAAGTTTTGATTAAAAAAATTAGAATAAAGACGAGAATAATTTCCAAACATTTATTGGTGGAAGTGATGTAAAATCATTATTTTATCTGATAAATGATTTTGATAAAAATTAAAATTAAAATCATACATAATTTACAACTTAAATTTTTGTAAGGATAATGTACCTGAAGACGACTTGAAATTTGCTTAATGGTAAGACCTGGCATATTCATCACTTCACGGATGGCTGACGGAAAACATCCTACATGTTTTATTAGAATGTAAAATTAATTTAATCAATATTTCAGTATTCCTTTATCAAACTGAGATATATATAAATACAATAATTACTACTCCTTAATTCCAAACAGATTGACGTTAGCTATAAGTGTAAATTCTTACTTTATATATATATATACTAGTGAGTCAACTTACTTCCGTCACCAAGTTGTTCCACAACTTCTGTGAATTTGACACGAAGATCATCAGTCCATTTTAAGCAGATCTTACGCATAATAGTCTTATTTCCTTCATTAATCTCTTTTGTGCTTTTTCGGCCTCTCTTCCTCCTCAACTTATGTTTTCCATTTGATACAACATTGTTATTATTGCTTTGTTCCTCAGTATTAATAAGCATATTCTTCTCTCGATCTCATTCTTCATCTCCAACACTGATATGATCTCTTTGTGTTTGCCACAAGAATGTCACAGTTTGCTCGACAAGTGGCTTCTTCGAGCAAATGTAAGCTCCGTTGTCCAAAGTTTTCTTCACTAAGAATTCATCGTGTTCATCATAGACAACAACTGCATAATTATATCAAGAAGCTAACAATTAAAATTGAATAATATTATTATACATTATGCAAATAGTTAATTTCACATATATTTACTAAATTTTATTTATTATGACAAAAATATTGTTACAAAACAAATGTTTATCATATAACTATAACAAAAAAGAACTAACAACGGATAGCTTTCATCTACAACAATAAAACGTAAAAAAGAGATACATGTCATATTCATCGAAACAATATGTGACTATTTAATTTCATGGATACCATCTGAATTTTGCTCAGTGTAACAATAATTTTACAAAATAACCACTATATTAAAATTTTAAAAAATAGCAATGGATGATTTAAGTCGCTTAATAATAAAAGTAATCGCTAATCTTATTTAACATGTGGATTATAAAAAAATTATTTAGCTACATACTATTTAACAATAGATTAAGATGTATTTTATAGCTAATTATTTTTTTATAGTGTATTAATTAAAATAACCTACTTTACCGTCTATATGTCACAACCCAAATCCGGATGTGATGGCACGTGTCCATTTTCCACCGGACACGTCAGCCTAACCCAACCACAACGATAGAGAAGTAGAAATACGAGAATAAAAGATAATAAATAAGCGGAAGCCTTTAATTAAGACTCAACACTACCCAGAATTTGGTTGTCACATGTACAAACCTCTAAATACAGAATTCGAATAAAAATATACAAGTCTCAGAGTATAGTTCTCGAATAGAACAAAACTGAAAGTAAAGATAACTCAAGGGCACGTCTGGAATGAACCGCTACCTCTCGAGTATGTCCAGAAGCTCAATCTGCTAAAGAAAATACTAAGCTGAATCTGAGAGAGCTGTCAACCTACACAATTGTGTAGAAGCAAGGGTGAGTACCGAAAACCACAGGTACTCGCAAGTAACTCTAAACTAAGCAAAACTAGCAGCTACAAACAACTCCTTTCAATCCCAACCGAACCACCGAAACTTCAATCTAGCAGCAAACCAACCAATCTATACTAAACATATCATATTCAACAGCCAGAACCAACAGTATATCCTCATCAACCTCAGATCAACAAATAAGAGCAAGTAGATCAAATTCCACATAAGAAGGGTAAACCGATACAATCCCAACATCACAGACAAAGATAAGGCAAATGCGATGCAAAATGCAATAATGATGTCATGTAGTCGTGATGCATGTCTGTCCTACGATACACATCTGTTGACGTAATCAGTCCGCGCTGAATACTCAAATCAGAACCCATGGGGGCCACACATGAACCATGTATCACCGGCGAAACCAGATCCCATCGGCATCTAAATCGCTAGCCGGAGCTAGTCTCAACTGTGTCTCATATCCATCCATCCTCATATCAGTGTCTCAGAACTCATGCAACAGATAGTTCACACATGGGATGAATAATGAATATGCACATGTCATCAATCACAATCATATCACGATCACATCATAGTATTACACATCATCTGTCTCAATCACAACCATATCACGACCACATCATAGTATTACACATCACCTGTCTCAGTCACAACCATATCACGACCACATTATAGTATTACACATCACCTGTCTCAATCACAACCATATCACGACCACATCATAGTATTACACATCACATGTCTCAATCACAACCATATCACGACCACATCATAGTATTACACATCATCTACCTCAACATCAATGTCCGTATCAATCATAGCCTGCTCATGCTCTTCTATCCCCTCAATATCAGTTATCACATGACTTATTCAACAAATTCAAGTCACATATAACACATTTAGCTCGTTTTATTCCCCATCTTTCATTTACAACAATTTCAATCAGCAAATAAAACCCATCCTCAATCCCCATTACTCCCCAACAAAATTAGGAAAGTAGTCATGCGTAGTCTAAGAGTTTTACAAAGTTTGGAAGCCACTTGCCTTAAAACGAACTCCAAAAGTTACTTAACTTGAGCCTTTCCTTTCCGAGTATAATCCGGATCACGATAATCTATTCAAACAATTATTCACAATCACAATTCGAGTCCAATGACACCAAAATCAAGAAATTTAGGGAAAAAGGGCAAAACGGTCCAAAAGTCTCATATCGGAAAACGATACCCAAATCTAGAAATTTTTTTATGTAAAATGATCCTTAAAGTATTTGGAAGCTAATGGTGAAAACCAATTTGAAAACGGAGTTGAAATCAATTCACAAACTCAATTTGAAGGAAAATCCACGTTCTTGAAGAAGCCTAAAATATTCGGATCCGAAACCCCGACTCGAAAATGAAATATCTCTTGAAAAACATCTTACCCATGCTTAGATAAGTTCAAATATGAAATTTCATCAAAAACGGAGTTAAGATCGACCTTGAAATTCTCAATTTATCAAACTTTAACTTTACCGGGAAAGTCCAAATTGTACGCGGTTAATATGATGAAAATAATCGATGAATCAATAATTTTATGTTAAAATCAGTTTACCCATAACATAAGGATCGTAAATATACCTTTTTCATTAAAAAGGGAGTCCAAATCGATAAAACCCCAATTTTTCCCAAGAGATTTACGGATAGGGAAAAAAACCCAGATAAAGAAATTATGAGAAAATATCGAATTGAAGATTGAATACTAACCCTCATATTAATTCAAGAAGAAAACCCATAAGAATCACTCCATTCCGATCTCTAGAACTCCCGATATGCTCAAAATACCAAATGAACACAGTCTGAGATTTTTATAACAGTACATGGCTGTTATGCATCAGAAAAACAGCAGTTAATCTTTCACTAAAAAGGCCGTAATTTCCTCATACGATAGTGAAATGACCCGGTTCTTTTTTGTAAATGTCTTAAATAATGATACAGACCTGCTCGTTCAATCAGAGCTCAATTTCATGCTCGTTTGCCCAGTCAAATATCATTTCTACTCGGTAAACAATTATTTCTTATTTGCGATAAAAGTCTAATCTCGGGTTAGCAAAAATGCACCAAAATTTGCAGATAAGTCCTATAATTCATGCTCAAAATTTCAGAACCTTCGGAATAATTTTTCGACCTTTAAAACTAATAATGAACCCTTTAATTGCCACAATTTGCTGAAATAGTGTCAAAGCATCCAAGAAGCTTAAAAGTTCACCCAAAACTCATTTGGCACTTCCCGAACACAAACCAAATATGCTACTAGCTTGAAAATGACATTTCGGACTCAATGAAATCGTCGGAATTTGAATTCGAGGTCTCCTTGACCCGGTATCCGATAAGGCGTCAAGAAACTAACTTTAGGCTCAAAAACTCGAAACGCACTCGGGGCCTCTAAAAATTCAACCAAGACTCATTCTAGACTTAGAATCACCCCCTGAATCCAACGGTGCCCTCGGAATTCCATTTCGAGCACCGGAACCTCGTTTGTTGACCAAAGTCAACTCTTGATCAAAATTTCACAATTTTTGCAACTTAGGACCTCAAATCTTCGTTTTAACTCCAAATTCGACTCCGTAAATTCTCATAGACCCGTTTCGACATTCTAAAACTGCTGGAATCGACGGAAATCCGATTCGAGTCTCGAAACTCCAAATGACTCGAAATCGCACTTTTAACCACACTTTAACTCTTAAAAACTCAACTTTTCATCAATTTTTCCTTCAAACCAACTTCGAAAATACAACAATTAGGACTCGGAGCAACTATCGGGAGGGGTAAAACGGTCATTTTATGAAAATTTCCAAAAATGAGCTTTAGGGTCATTACACTATAACAATAAGTGGAGGATAGAATTATAAATACTTACTGACTACGATGATGTTCAAGTCTACAACTTGTGCCAAGAGCTCAAAGCAATGTGAATCCAGTGAAATGACATTGATTATCATTGCATCAATTTTTTTCTTTTCTTTGGAAAGCATTGACATTGCTGCAGGAGCCATAACTTCCGTAACTACATATACCCACGCACTTTGAAATCAGTGAACGAAAATTATGAAAAAAATATTGTACACAAAGGTATCATTTGGACATGTTTGTTTGTTATTCAAATTCAACTGTGAATTTTCATGTTATATTTCTGCACTTTAATTTTTCAAATAACACATATTAATCAACTTATATTATAAATGATGTGTGCAATCTTAACTAGATTGGTTACATAAAAATCTATATATAGTAAAAAAAATTTGTAATTGGATTACTAAAAACTAGAGAAGATCCTAAAGAATATATTTCTAAAAACTATTCCAATTTATTTATGACTTGTCAAAAACAAATAAATATTAAAGCAAAAGATAATAGGATAAATTGTTTTGAGGTAATTTTATTTCATGGATATGTAATTAGATGATCTAACAAAGTATAAGAAAGGAGTTGCCAATTTTTTTGTCTACGTACAACAAAAAACAAAAACAAAAAATAGAAAGGGAAATGTTTTTTTCATGAAAATTAGGTCTCCTTCTTTTTTTTTACTACATCCAATAAAATACAAAAAATATTATCTCAAGTAATAATGATAGACAGATCATCTCTTATCATGTCTTTTCGTGCTCTTTCTCTTCCCTCCCGTCATCCTAATTTCTTGTGCATCCATCACTAATGTAGAATTATTTTTCTTCGAGGATAGATAAATTTGTAAAAATTAAAAAGTGCTATGATAACAAGGAAAAAGAGAAGTTCAAGATTTACAAGATAAATGAAATTTAAAAATGGACGATGCTAAAATCATAAATGGGATAACAAAGACCATATCATTTCGATATCTATATATATATATATATATGAATGTCACACGGCATTTAGTTATTATATCAAAGAAACAAAAAGGTTTAAAAATTCTAGAAATGTCACCTTTGTATTTAGAGCTTCCATTGGATTAGTTTTGGACATAAAAAAAATGATTTTATTGGTGAAACAATTTAATGTTTTGATGTATTTGTTATTGCAACTCTAATTAATATAGAGTTCACTTTAATCATCTCTAGAAGCTTCTTTATATAGTATATGTTACTTGCTTAATTATAAGTATGTTTAGAGTGGACTATACAAATAATTTTATCTAAATAATACCTAGATAGTCCCTCAAATTTGGCAGAATTTGTAAATTGAATACTTAAATTCATCTAGTGATCAGATAGATACTTTTGCTTGGAATATATGCATGTCATAAACACCTAATAACGACATGACAAATTTATGGGTATTGCACACCCCATTGGAACGTAAACGAATTAAATTAATCAATTTCTTCTTCTTTTCACTCAAATTTAGCCAAGTAAATTATCCCATTAATTAAGAAGGTGAATTGATCCTAAGCTATAACCCTAGTTATGGTTCCACAATGGAATATCCTGATTTTAAACTAAATGATCTCAAAGAATGTATAAGTGATTGTTTCCTTTATTATGAGAAAAATATATAAAACTACTAATTATATCATGTTAACCCATTGTTTATGTCGATAAAAAACATAAATATAGCAAATGCTTGATATATAGTAATGGTTGATAATAATGGTAATTGTGATGACAGAGATGTTTGATGACGGTAATGGTGGTGGTCATTGTTATAACAAAGACGACTAATAGTGATGGCTGATGAAAGAAAGAGGTCCATGTAGTTGTTGTGTCCACCCCTAGCTTCTTAGTCAATGGGCATAACATGTTTGATACCTACTACAAAAAAGAGAATCCATTTTAGATAAACATGTCTCTACATAGGCAGCGTGTGGAATGGCCGAAAGCGTAGCTTTTTGGATATATTATCCAAGTCGAGAGTAGAGCTACTAGAAAAGTTGCCTGCTGGAAAACAACTTTCACGTTTGGTTTTGTTGGGACTGAAATAGTTAGGTATCATGCAAAAGCTAGCAAAGCAATCGTTGAATGACCATGAGTAATAATACAAACGAAAAATATACCAAAAGACACAAATATTTAACGTAGTTTGAACAATCGACCTACATCCAAAAGAGGATATGAGCACTATATAAAAGAAAGTACAAAATATAGAGAGGAATAACCTCACACAATTCAATGTAAAAACAAAGAGGTTTACACAAGTGTTACTTTAACACTTGTGTCTCACACATTCTCCCCCTAGCTACACGCAATACACTAAACTCTCTAAGCCCCCTAGGACTACATTGTGAATGTTATTAGGCTAGAAGGAATACACATATAATTTTAGAGTTATAAACATTTTCCTACAACAAAAAGAACTAGCCAAATATGGAAACTGTGTTTTCCTTTTTCTAAAAGAAAAATACTCAATTATGGTAAGAAACTCATGACAAATACTAAACAAATATCTCCATTGGCCTAAATTTATGACAAAATAAATTTGCTCCACATTCTTCACATAATCTTCAATAACTTGCATCTCCTCTGCAAAAATATCTTTGAAAATATTTCTCCAACAAAATTCTTCATTACTATCAAATATGTTACGGTTAGAACTAAACTCGTCAAGATGAACACTTATTTTTGACCTGGTTCAACCATTGGATCATTAAACCATTGAACTTGACTCTGATATCACTTGTTGGGGCTGAAATAATTAGGTGTCATGCAGAAGCTAGCAAAACAAACCTCAAAAGATGATGAGTAATAAGACAAACGAGAAATATACCAAAAGACACAAACATTTGTCATGGTTCGGTCAACTGATCTACATTCACAAGAGGAGATGAAAAAATCACTATATAAAAGAAAGTACAAAATCGAGAGAAGAACGACCTCACACAATTCACTCGGAATACAAAGAGGTTCACACAAGTGTTAAAGTAATACTTGTGTCTCACACATTCTTCCCCTAGCTTCACACAATACGCCAAAACTCTCAAAGCCCCCTAGGACTACATTATGAATGCTACCAAGCTAGAATGAATAAACATCTATTTATAGAGTCATAAATTTTTTCCTACAAGAAAAAGACCTAGACAAATATAGAGATTGTGTTTACCTTTTCCTAAAAGGAAAATTCAATTATGGTAAGAACCTCAAGGCAAATACTAAATAGATTTAGAGAGCGCTTTTTTTATTGAGAATTCCTCGTTCCTTTTCGTGTGAATTTCCTAATGGCGAATATCAACTTGTAGTCCATATCTATTCCATTTCTCGAACCTCAAAGAAAACTATTCACACAAAAATACCTGTTACTAATATTAAGACTTTATTCTAGATCTTAATGATTAAAACCTATTCAAACCAAACAAGTTCTTGAATCTCAAGGATGAGATTATTTTATTAAGTATTAATTACACTTCTTGAGACTTACCAAAATTTAACGCTAGTCTTAGTTGGCTAAAGATTCTGACACATCACTTGAAATAAAAAGAGGTTCACACAAGTATTAATTGTTTCAATTGTTCAGATGATGAATCCATATGTTCAAGTAACAATTTTATGGATCGTTTGGTAGAGTGTATAAGAATAATGTAAAATAGGGTGTATTAGTAATACATGCATTAGTAGTGCTTGCATTAGTAATGCTTGCATTAGTTATGCTTGCATTATTTCTTATACACTGTTTGGTTGGATGTATTAGAAATAACAAATCTTGCATAATTTTCATTAAAAAAATGTATGTTTACAAAATACCCTTCACACTTTATTTCTTTGTACATTTCCTTTGCAACAAGAAAGGAAAATGCATAAGTACCCCCCAGCCTATGCCCAAAATCCCTGAGACACACATAACCTTTACTAAGGTCCTATTACCCCCCCCCCCCCCCAAACTTATTTTATATATAATTTTCTACCCCTTTTGGGCCTACATGGCACTATCTTGTGGGCCCAACGCGTGTTGACAATTTTTTCTTGGTGAGAAGTGAATCTTACATTTATGCTACTCTTTCCGTCTCATATTAGTTGATCATTTATGTATTAAAACATTCAACTATTAGTTATTTCTTTTTCTACCTAAACGATGGTGATGGTTAATAACATCCAAATCCACTCTTCCAAGTGAGAAAATGTACACGAAGTAACATATGCAATATAATTTAGTCAACTATAAGTCACAGGCAAATTTCACACATAACAACACATATGCGATCAAGTAAGGATTTGTTAATCAATACCCCAATTAGTACCACAAATTTTTGTTAATTAATCTTTTCCAATCTCTCTTCTTCTTCTTTTTTTACTCTCTCGAGCTCAAATCAAAGTAACTGAGCAAGTCCTAGGATTAGTCACTCCTTTTAGAAATATTAAAACACAAGAATAATTAAAGAAACAATTTGACTCACTTCATTAGAAATAAAAATCATTCAATACATAAGCAAAACAAGAGATTTATAATCCAAACATTAATCATTAAAAAATTTCATAAACAAGATTTAAGTATGTAATAATATACTACAATCTTAAACATTCAATACATAATAAGGAAACGAAGAAATGAGTAAAGGTTAAGAAATTTCTCATCAAAAGATGAAAATATTTTCCCAATTATAGCTTTTGCAATACAGGAAGATACATAAATGCATTCGATAAGTTATGATTATCATAAATTAACAATATAGGTATAGGCTAATCCATGTTAACAATTAGAGGATCGATAGACCATGACATAATATCAACCCTGTGAGTCAGTAAAATGATAGATCTCGTAAATTAGCTCATCAACTATATATAGATACGATAGGATTATGCAACTCTCATAGCTTCAGTTCACTACCTAAAACAAGGTAATATCCTCTGCCTCCTTCAATTTATTTATTTTTTAGTCTAAACTGATTTATTTATCATAAATTACGAGTTTTGCTCAATTGGAGAAATGGAGGAGAAAAAAAGGTAAGTGAAAAGCTACATTAAACAAGATTGCAACAAGACAAATATTACGAGAGCAAGAACTTGAAAGGAAGAGGGACAATTTCAAGTTCAAATGAGTATTTCTAATACATTCTCTTAATTTGGATAAAGCATTCCTTTCACTTTCCAATAGTTCAAGCAATTCAAATCATACGAAACAAAATAGTTTGTAGAAAATTACAATGAAAGATAGCAATTTCAATATGAGAAAACAACTTTGTCACTGATAGAACTGAATCATCATGTTGATTATTCATCAGGAAATTTGCTATTCTTGAAAACTGGACCCCCAATGTCTTTACTACCTGCATATGAGGAAAGTAACTTTATGAGATAATTGAATGACCATGTGAAAAGTCAATTCTATCGAACTAATATTTCAAATAAATAAAGTGTAGTAAGGGAAATGAAATAGAAGCATAAACTTACTGCCATGTTCATTAGGTAGGATAGCACTTGAAGATGTAGGATTTTGGAAGAGATCACCCATATGATAGTAATCGACAAATGCATCCCAATATTTCCACTCATTTGGATCACTTCCTTCAATATCATTCGCAACGATGTTGCTTGGATCAAACATGTTTTCTTCACCAATATCTTGCTGAAAATTAGTATTTGTTGCTCCCAATCCATTAAGTGTCACATTTCCAACATTTGTATTAGTTATCATTGTGTT
This sequence comes from Solanum verrucosum, assembly GCF_900185275.1. Taxonomy (NCBI): domain Eukaryota; kingdom Viridiplantae; phylum Streptophyta; class Magnoliopsida; order Solanales; family Solanaceae; genus Solanum; species Solanum verrucosum. The sequence goes on from NW_026020630.1 coordinate 3,777,819, forward strand.
ACCTGAATGTGTTGTTACATGGGCAGGATTGAGATCCAAGCCATAACCATTTTGAGTATGATTATCCAAGCCGTAATCATGATGATCCCCCTATTAAACGCCAAAGAAGACCTATAATTAGTGCTCCCAATAATAGGACCCGACATTCCAAATAACAGACTGTGTTGTTGTAGTTGACCACCAACATCATTTTGGACCGACAAAGATGGGTTGAGGTAGTGGGGTTGAGCCTGAAGTTGTGAGTGATGGAGTTGCTGCTGAGTTGAAACAGAAAAAATGTTGTTGGTATTAACTGGTGGGAACTCTGAGACTCTTTGAATTTGATTTGGAACATTTGTTTGAAGATGAGGCATCTTTCCAAGTTTTTTGCAGCTCCTTTTTTTTCTTTCTAATGATGTGTTACAACTACTTCTTTGTTGAGAATCACTTGAGGATCCATGATGAATATTCTTTCTCTCTTTTCGAGGTCTCCAATTATTTTCACGACATTTCTGAAAGAAAGAAAAACTCAAAAGAGAGTTGGACTACGGATATAATTATTATCTCAAATTCATTGTCATATATGTATGTTTAAAATGCATGATACAAGTCATTTCTGATAATATACTTTTTTGTAGCTATTCGATGAACGATAAAAATCTTTTGAATTGGCAATTTTATTATTTCATTGAATAAACTGTCACGCCCCGAGCCTACACCCTGGGCGGGACCGGCACCTGGAGACCATTGCTGGCCCCAGGCGAACCCTTGGCCTGGCTTTCTTAACTCAGCGGAAACCTAACTCAACAGAATGACTCAGTGTCATGCAAAGACACATACAACTTAACTAATAAAAATATGGCCCAAAGGGCAATTCGAGTCTCAAAATAGAATATTTACATATATATACATATACATGGATGAGAGACTCAAAACTAACTGACTGACTGACTGACTGTCTATTGAAGCCTCTAATATACTGAGATGGATGTGGGGACAGACCCCGCAACACCCTAATAGAACAAAACTAAGTAAGCAAAATAATTGAGTCCTCCGGAATGCAAGGAGGCTCACCACAGACTCTGGAGTGCTCGGCTGGATCAACGACGCGCATGATGCTGATCCGGGGTACTTGTATCTGCATCATAAGACGATGCAGGCCAACTGGCATCAGTACATGGAATGTACGAATATGTGAGCTGGAAAAGCTGAACCCCAACTTAAGCTTGAAAGGAGAACAAGAGATCACTTACCTTGACTCTGAACAACTCATATAAATAACTGGACTCAAAGTAAAGCAATAAGACACGAGCCACACATATAAAGCTTGTAAAAGAATGTAAACAACTTAGATCGTTAAGGATAAAATGACAACAAACTCCACTTTTCTTTTATAAACATAATACAGCTTTTGTGGGAGGTTCTTTAACCGACAACCACCACTACGAGCCTTAGTGATGATACAACGTTTTACCTCACGTTGCCAAAGGACCATCCTATACCTTGCCATCGATATAGGACCTTACTTTTGCTTAGTGGATCCACTAGCCTAATCTTACGTGATCATCTAAAAAGAATGATACGTCAAGTCCCATGTTGGCGCATGGTTCTTATGGAGAGTTGAGTTAATATGAACTCGTGTCCCCAATTCGGTGCTCAATACTACTCCCAAAAAAAAAATACTTTGGCTCATGCTTTTAAAATATCTTCTTTCTTTGATTGGGATAATTACTCAAAACTTTAGCCCAAAGGCTCCTTTGGGGAAAGAAAACATGATTCCCTTCTTATTCAAATATAATAGCATTTACAATCCTCCTTTGGGAATACTTAGTTCCCTAATAGCTTTCTCTTTTTTTTTTTTAAAAAAAAAGGAGAACTCAACTTTAAACTCATGACTTAGCTTGAAACTAAGACTCATACTCGACTTGAAACTTCACTTGACTTGGAACTATCTTTCCTTGAATCGGAATTATGAATTCAAGGTGTTCGATCACATGTTATGGAAGGATTCTTGAACGCTTAGACGCACTTTGGAACGTCGAAAACAACTATAAAACATAGGTGAATTACTTTGGAACATGCTTGAGAAAGTGAGAAAAGAAGAGGGGAAACTTGGCTGAGACTTCAGATTTCTGGTGACACAGATGGGACTTACGGACGCCATCGACGGACCGTAGATGGAGTTACGGTCCGTACTGCAGGTCCGTAGATTGCGTCAGAGATTTTCCCCAGAATTCATTTAAGAAAAAGACTAAGTGTTGACCTACGGTCCTGACTTACGGTTCGTAGGTCAGGCCACGGACCGTAGGTCGTGACCGTAGATCGATGCCCCAAAAACCAACTTCTGTTCCGATTGACGGTTGACCAGTACGGACCGTCGATCGATCTACGGTCCGTAGGTCAGTACCGTAGATGGGGATCGACAGCCCAGAAATTTCTGCAAATCGATGGTGGATCAACCTTTAAAGGGTCATAGCTCTTAGAATCATAATCCCCTCAACATACAATAGGTTTCAACTTAATGCACAACCCAATCAAGCCTCACAACGAACAATAACTTCAACAACCTCAACAACAATATCAACAACAACTAACAACTTCGACACTTCAACAACAATTCCCAATCTTTTCTCAAAGCATAGAATAAACTTGGTGTGTGTGAGGGAAAGGATCAACCCACACGAAAAACTCACATACCTTGATAGGGATCACCCCCGACGAAAATCCACAATGGTCTTGACAAATCTCCTCTTTCTTCTCTTCTTCTTCTTCTCCTTCTTCTCTTCTTCAATCTCAAGAACCCTAACTCTTTCTCTTTCAAAAATGGGACAAAAATGATCCAAAGATCATCTTAATACAACAATATGAGCTCAAAAGAATTGGCTAGGGAAAAGACTAAAATGCCCTTAATGATTCCCGAACGGATTTCCTTGTCAACTGCCCAACTTTCAAAGGTCATAACTCCCTCATACAAACTCGGAATCGAGCAAACTCGGTGGCGTTGGAAAGGTCGTTCCACGAACTTTGCAACCATAACTGGAATTCCACCTAACTCATCCTGAGCTAGAATTTATGGCTGTTCAAAGTTGGCCAAAATTTCACATTTTCCATACTTCGCCAAAATTTCCAAAACTTTAAATTCTTTCCAAAAAATGAAAATTTCCAATTCTAAGCCTCTTCAATTATTTCATATTGCCGGATGTTACATAAACATAACAAAAGAAAATAAAAATTAGCAACAAATAACTAAACATTTAATAAAAGTTTGTTACTAATCCTCTCTACTTAGCGAGTGTTTTAATAAAAAAAATGTGAGGACTAAAGATGAGAATAATTTCCAAAACATTTACTAGTGGAAATGATGTAGAATTAAAATTTTGTTCGATATTGATAAAAAAATAATTAAAATTAAGATCATTGTAGAAAAGTGGATCTCAGAAGTGTTAGTTGAAAAATCATTCCAAGCTAAATATTATTTAATAATCGAGTATCAGAAAATAACTTCATTAAAAATATATTTTTTTGCAAAATAATACCCCCCCCCCCCCCCCAAAACAAACATAAATACATGATAGATAGATATTACCACTTCATTTTTTTAAAGTATGTACCTGTAAGTGACTGGATACTTGTTTCCTTGTAAGATCAGGCACATTCATCACTTCAACAATGTCTGCCGGATAACATTCTACATGTTCCATAAGGATGTAACTTTAAGTTAATCACTACTTCAATATTTCTATATCAAGTCAAGGTACATGTAAATACAATAATCACTATTTTGTAATCCCAAATAAGTAACGTTAGCTAAAAGTATGAATTCTCATTGTTTATATAGCTATATATATAGAAACAAATTGTAGGCAAAATTAATTACTAGCGAGGTAAACTTACTTCCTTGACCAAGTTGTTCCACAGCTTTTGTGAATTTGGAATGAAGATCAACAGTCCATTTTGCGCAATTCTTACGTGTACCAGTCTTATTAATAACACCGCTACGACTTTCTCCTTCATTAATCTGTTTTATACCTTTTCTCCCTCTCTTCCTCTTCAACTTGTATTTACCAGTTGATACACCATCATTTTCAGCCTTATGGATATTATTGTTATGTTCCTCAGTATCAACATTCATATTCTTCTCTCCAAATTGTTGTTCATCTCTTACAATATTATTATCATAAATTTCATCAACATTCATATGATTTCGGCCATTTGCTTCTAAATCATTTATCGATTTCTCCCTTTGTATTTTTTCTCTCAATACAAGTTGCCATAAGTATTTCACAATTTCCTTGTTGAATGGCTTTTCCAAGCAAAAATCATTTATCATATAACTATAACTAAAAACAAGATTAACAATGGATAGATGTCGTCTCTTGACAATAGATTAATGATAAATTTTATAGCTAATTATATTTTTGTGGTGTATTAATTGAAACAACTGACTTTAATTACCCAATATTTATAACAAGAAGTGAAAAATAGAATTATAAATACTTACCAAGAGAGATTATATTTAAGGTTACAGCTGGTGTGAAGAGTTCAAAACAATGTAAATCTGATGAATTGACAACGATTATCATCATGTCAATTTTTTTCTTTTCTTTGGAGAGCATTGACATTGTCGCAGGAGTCGTAACTATCGTAACTGTATATATCCATACACTTTAAAGTTAGTGAAGAACATGAAAAAAATATTATACACAAAGCTATCATTTGGATATGTTTATTTAATTTCTCGTTGAAATTCAATTATGAAATTTCATATTATGTTGCTATACTTTAATTTATGAAATAACACATATTAATCAACTTATATCGTAAACGGTGTGTGCAATCTTACTAATATATAATATTACTTTAGAGTAACTAACTGTAGGAATATATAATAGAGAAGATTCTATAGGAATATAATTCTAAAGAATACATTCTAATTTATTCTTTGACTTGTTGAAAACAAATAAACACTGAATATATATAGATTAAATACTATTAAAGCAAGATATAATAGGATAAAAAGTTTTAAGATAAATTTATGTAAAAAGTTTTAAGGTAATTTTATTTCATAATAAGTAACGAGAGTTTAGGAGATTTAACAAATTATTAGAAAGGAGTTACCAAAAAAATTATGTTGAAAAGGTTTAACATAGCTTGATTAAGGAACAATCGATATTAAATACTAACAAAGTAATTGAAAATAAAACAAAAATAAATGAGGAAAAAGTCACATGAAAAGATTTTTCTTTTCTTGTCTACATCTAATAAAAGACAAAAAAGAAATTGAAGAAAAAAATCATGAAAATCATATGTCCCTATTTATTTGTTTGTCTACATCGAATAAAAGACAAAAAAGTCATCTCAGATAATAATGATAGCCAGATCATCTCTTATCATGTCTTTATCTCGCTCCTCTCTTCGATCCCTTACTCTTATGTTGTGCCTCAATCATCCAAGTGAATTTGTTTTCTTTCTAAAACGATATATAGATTTGCAAAAATCAAAGATCTATGATTTCAAAATCATTTATGAGGGACCTAATTATTTTCTCCTCCAACACGATGTAACTCTAGCCCGATTGACAAAGAATAAGTTTCCTTTTTATTTTTGTACAAAAAAGTCAAGTGTAAAATAATTAATATAAACTTAAACTATCTCCTTTATGGAAAAATATCCGATAAAATTAGAACAACACATACTTTAACATAAAATTATTGAACCTCTTAAAAATTACACAATCCTTATGGAGAAAGCTAATATGTGACATGGTTACAACAAAAACAAAAATGGAGAATCTAATTTAATTCTTTATAATCATACAAAATTCATTTATTAACTTGTAAAACGACATACACAAGCATAGAAATAATGTTATGATAACAAGGAAAGTAAAAGTTCTAAATAAACATCATATCAATTAATTCTCTCTATATATAATGAAAGTCATACAGAAATTAGTTCTAGATATATCACCTTTGTATCCATTGAACTCTAGTAAATCAACCATTGGATTAGAAACCAATTCCTCATCTTGATATACCAGCAACACAGAAACCTCTTCAGTCAAATCATAAAAAGGTTCTGTCATTAGATTAATTTGAATTTGTAAGAGAAACACTTACAACTGAAGCTATTTATAAAGTATCATTTACTGGCTTATGAGCCTGTTTAGAGATAATTATATATAAATAATCTTATCTAAATATCTAGATAATCCCTCAAATTTGACACAAATTGTAATTTAGATACTTAAATTTATCTAAAAGAGACCAAATAAATACTTTTACTATTGTCATATACGCACTCATGAACACCTTATGCTGACATGGCAAATTTATGTGTATTGTAAATGCTTGTGTTATTACATTATTGAATCACAATAAAAAGATTATTTCTTAAAAAAATTAAATTTTTGATTGACTTTTATTCCAATAATCAAATTATACAACTTGGGGTTCATTAACTATTTCTATTAATATCTAAATTTAACATTGATTATTGGATATTATTTGAAGTTATTGAGGATGACATTATATTTATTAAGTATTAATTACACTTCTTGAATAGTTGGAAGATTCTTTGACTTGTGTCCATTATTCAATAGTTCAAATGATGAATGTCTTGTCTTCAAGTAACGGCTAATGGTCTTAGATTTAGGCCTTATTTATTTTTGTTCGGATAAATTAGCCCAAAGATATTCTAAATAGAGTATGATATTGTGCACTTTGACCAAGTTAGCACAGTTTTTATTTTTCAAAAAGTCTCACACATTATGAAAAAATTACACGAGTTGACAAATATTACTAGGTTATTAGTCATTGAGGGTAGGGTATAGTTTAATTTACTTACTGTCAGTTTCAGTTTTTTTGCCATTAAAAATGAGACCCACCACCTCTTTGTATACCGAATCAACAAAACCTTCATCGGCCTTTGTATATGATTTTATACAAAATCAAATTTATCTCTCATCTCCTCTCCTTTCCTCATTTCCTATTTTTCTCCTAAAATAACTCTTTCACTTCCAATTTGAAATTCGAATTTCACTTTCTCCCTCCAATTGTGTTTTACTTTTTGCAGGTAACCGCCTAAATCGTAGGTGAACCTCTTCTTTTTTTTCATTTTTCAATTGTATATGTATTGTGCTTGTTAGTGTTTGGATAATTTTTTCTCAAAATTCCCTCATTACTTATTAGATTATCATTTTTATAGAAAATAAAATGGATGATTCGACTCCATCTAAGCGGATTACGAGAGGTACATCATTGCATGTCAAAGTTTTTAATAATCAACCTTCATTTTCAGTCGGTTTCACTCAAGATTTTGGAGTCAATGCAGGGTCTATGGAAAAATCTAAACAAATTCTAGAGGAAAAATCTATTGCAGAATTGAGATCCAAGAAAAAAATGACCCAATTGCACTTCCAGAAGTCATCAACAATGTCAAGGCAAGCGACATTAAAATTGTTGAAGGAGAAAGTAAGAGGAAAGCCAAAGATAGTGATCCTGAGGAGGTTGTGTCTCCTTCATTAGATCAAGACAAATACAAAGAACATCAGGTATTTGCTTAAAACACAATTGTATGTAGATATTTGTATATTTTGTTAGTTATATACAGCATTGTATGTAGTATATGTATATTTTCTGCTTAAATCACAATTGTATATAGATATTTGTATATTTTGTTAGTTATATACAAAATTGCTTGAAGTATATGTATATTTTCTGCTTAAATCATAATTGTATATATATATTTGTATATTTTGTAAGTTATATACAATAGTATGAACTAAACAATATACAAACCTTACATTATTATATATACAGTTAGGTTACACCAAAAATTATCAAATTAAAGCACACCTTTTTTATCGAATCATATACAATTCATATATATAATTGACTTAGTAATTTTATACAACTACTTACACTTATACATGGGATAAGAATTTTACACAATTACTTACGTATATACAATATTATCAATTAAACAATATACAAATCGTACAACTTATATATACAATAAAATTACAACAACAACAACAAAGATTATCAAATTAAAGCACACCGTTGTTGTCGAATCATATACACTTCATATATACAAATTGTGTCATTCAATTTTTCGAACAAAAAAATAGAATTGAATTGTTAATATAAAATTTATCTAATCTTGTATAAACAAAATTAAATTATTGTGAACCATTAGAATGAAAAAAACAAAAATAATCCATTTTCCAAAATTTCAATTATATACTATACAAATCAATTGTATACTTTCTTGCCGTTCAAAACATGAAGTTTCCTTGAAAGAAACGCTTACCTAGCGTTGAATATACAAGAATATTGATTAATCGTATGCTTCAGTCGTTTGAGGAACCCAGTTGTTATGGTGTTTCTATTGCTATAGAACTCTTTTTTGGAAAAATATTTAATTTTGGACGATTAGCTTGAATCATGGGATAATGTAAATTTTTTATTACCATATTTAGCACTCATGTATCCATTTATTAAAAAAAAAAATTGTATAAATTATATTTTTGAAAGAAAATATACAAAATTAATGCTTCATAGCAAACTAAACTATACCCATTGAATGTAATTACTAAACTATACCTATAGAGTGTTATTTCATTAAATACGTTTGTCATATATGAAATTTTCCCTTAAGCGATCCTACACCTTATATATAGCTTCTCAAATGTGGAAATTCAATCTCACACCCAACAATCTTTCCCTCAGACTAAGTTTCATGGCCCAATATCACAATGATCCACGAGTCAATTCATGAGATTCACTATGTGCGTCACCCACATCGTCTAAGTATTTTATGGCAATCAAACCCTACAACTAGCTTCTTCTTTATATATATATATATATATATATATATATATATATATATATATATATATGCATCTCTAATTAATCTCGTAAAGGGATTAAGGGGCCAATTTCAAAGAATTAGGCAATTTTCTTAGTTTTTCGTGTGTGTTAACCCATAAATATTTTGGTGATATGGTTTTCGGACGATTTCTTTTGTGCAACTTATATGGAACCCTTCGTAGGGAGTTAGTCTCACACTTTTTAGAGTCCATTTTGGGCATTTAGGGGCTAATTTATAGGAAATAGGTGATCTTCTCAGTTCGTTTGTATTAGCCTATGAATATTTTGGTGATATGTCTTCCGAAAAATTTCTTTGTAAAATCTTTACGGGACCCTTCATAGGGAGTTAGTGGAGCAGTACCTATAGTCTCACAATTTTAGAGTTCATTTTGGGCATTTATGTCACGCCCCGAGCCTACACCCTGGACGTGGCCGGCACTCGAAGACCATTGTTGGCCCCCAAGCGAACCCTTGGCCTGACTTACTTAACTCAGTGGAAACCTAACTCAATAGAATAACTTCATGCAATGAAAGGTCATAAGACAACCTAACTGATAAAAATCTGGCCAAAAAGGCAACTCGAGTCTCAAAATAGAATATTTACATATATACATAGATGAGAGACTCAAAACTAACTCACTGACTGTCTATGAAGCCTCTATAACACTGAGATGGATGTTGGACAGACCCCGCAACATCCTAATTAAACAAAACTAGGAACACAAAATAACAGGGTCCTCCGAAAAGTAAGGAGGCTCACCATGACTATGGAGTGCTCAGCTGGATCAACGGCGTGCTGGATGCTGATCCTGGTTGCCTGCATCTGTATCATAATAAGATGCAGGCCAACTAGCATCAGCACATGGAATGTACGAGTATGCGAGCTGGACAGCTAAACAACAACTTAAGCTTGAAAGGTATACAAAAGAGAACTTACCTTGGCTCTGTTCAACTCATGAGTAACTGAACTCAATTTAAAGCAATGAGACACATGCAATATATATAAAGCTGGCAAAACTATTTAAAACATGACGTCAAAATCATATTTATAATATCATGAAAATACCATGCTTCCTCTCAAAGTCTACTTGTGCAATGCATGAATGAAGTCCCATACCCCCATCCATACTAAGCAGAACCCCTCGAGGAACCATGCAATTTCTACTGTGGGAGTTTCTCTAACCAATAACCACCACTATGAGTCCTAGTGATGATACAACGTTTTACCTCACGTTGCCCGAGGACCATCCTATACCTTGCCATGATATAGGACCTTACTTTAACTTTTGCTTAGTTGATCCACTAGCTTAACTTTCGTGATCATCTAAAAAGTATGACCCGAGAAATCCCTTGTTTAGCTACATGGTTCATATGGAGAGTTGAGTTAATATGAACTCGTGTCCCCAATTCGGTGCTCAAGACTACTCCCAAAAATACTTTAGCTAATTAGTGTTTTAAACACATCTTTCTTTAGTTGAGATAATTACTCAAAACTTAGCCCAAAGGCTCTTGAAAACTCTTTCTAAAAAGAACATCTCAAAACCATATTTTTATATGATCATTGATGACTCGGGATATTCATACTGCTTAAACATTGATGGTATATCTAGAGACCATACTGTTTAAACATTGATGACATACTCGATTTGTCATACTAATCATATTTTTGAAACTCTTTCGCAAAGCTCATCTTTTCTCAAAAGAGATAGTACTCAAACTTCTCAAAACTCTTTTGGAAATCTCAGTTTCCTCTCATCTTAAATGTGAAAACATTTATAAACTTCTTTGGGAATACTTAGTTCCCTAATAACTTTTGAGAAATGAACTTGACTCTTACTCTTGGCTTAACTTGAAACTGTATGCTCTTTACTTAACTTGAAACTCTATACTTAACTTGGAACTCAATACTTAACTTCAAAGCTTAAGTCTTAAAACAAGATTTAAACATTTGTAAAAGACTTCTTAAAATATGGTTCATGTCGAATTATGGCATGAACAACTTGACTTGAAGGTGTACAAGCTACATGGAACTCATGTGTACGACACTTCTCATTCTCTTACTCACTTGCTCGAGTCTTGAAACAAGTTACTAGAAATTGTAGAAGAATCCTCAGAAAGACTCAAAGGGATTTTCTTAGAATATTCGAAAGAATTCTCAAAACATAATTCTCAACTCTACCTTGAATTTGAATTATGAATTCAAGATTATGATCATATTAGGAATGACTTTTAGGTGTTTAGAAGTAGCTTAGAGTAGTTAGAATCGAAAAGGAGTGAAGGTGCACTTTTAATGAACTCAAACGGGGCAACCGACGCAAATTGGATGGGGCAGGCGACCTTGGCGCTATGGGTGGCGCGGGGCGCCAGGCCCTAAACGTCAGAGGTGGGTTTGGGGCGCTCTGGCAGGCGCAGGCCCCCAACCCAGAAATTTCAGCAAGTTTATTTTCTCGTTTTCTCACCCTATTTCGCCTAAAATCGAATGGTTTCTTCCCCAAATCACTTAGAATCATTAAAACCTTCAATATACAATAGATTTAACTCAGAATTCCATCCGGGAACATGCACCAAACCCACAAGAAGTTTCAACAACACAACCACAAACTTCAACCAACACAACCACAAACTTCAACAAGAACAACCACAAAAATTCAACAACACAACCAATCTTTTCTCAAAAATAAAACGAGTGTGGCATGTGGGGGAAAGAACCAACCCAACACTATGAACTCACATACCTTAATAGGGATCACCCCCGACAAATCCACGACGATCTCTACGAACCTTGCTTCTTCTTCTCCTTCTCCTCCTCTTCTCTCAAGAACCCTAACCCTCACACTCACTCTTTTAAAATGGTAAAAACTGATCTAAATTCAGTCTAACACACTAATATAACCAAAAGAATTGTTAGGGAAAAGACCAAAATACCCTTACAATTTCCGGCTAATGCCCTGCCAACAGCCCAACTTCCAAAGGGCATAACTCACTCATACGAACTCGAAATCATGTAAACTTGGCATCGTTGGAAAGATCATTCAACGATCTTCGCAAAAATAACTGGAACTACACCTAAATCATCCTGAGCTAGGATTTATGACTGTTCAAAGTTGGCCAAAAACTCACTTTTTCCCATAACCAAATTTTCCAGATATTTTTTTTTCTTTCCAAAAATGACTATTTCCAATTCTAAGCCTCTTCATAGTTATTTCAATTTGTCAGATTTTACAATTTAGGGGCCAATTTACAGGAATTAGGCGACTTTCTCAGTGTTTTGTGTGGTTAACCCATTAATATTTGGTGATATGACTTTCAAACGATTTCTTGCTACATATTTACGGAACCCTCTGTAGGGAGTCAGGGGAGCAGTATGTACAATCTCACAATTTTAGAGTCCATTTTAGGCATTTAGGGGCCAATTTAAAGAAATTGGACAATTTTTTCAGTTTTTCGTGTCTGTTAGCCATTAATACATTGGTGATATGACCTACGGATGATTTCTAATCGAAATCTTTACGAAACCCTTAGTAGGGAGTTGGGGGAGCAATACGTACCATCTGACAATTTTTAGAATCCATTTTGGGCATTTAAGGGTCAATTTACAGGAATTAGACGATTTTCTCAGTATTTTTTCATGTGTTAGCCCATAAATATTTTGTTGATTTGACTAGAGTCTAAACTTCTCATGTATATTAAGAGATATTTATGCTTGGTTAATTGAATCGAACTAGGAATAGAGAAATTCCTACTTGGATCTTAATATTTCTCTCTCTTTGATTTGGAAAATTCTATGAAGTTGATTTCAATGGAATTAGTGCCCGTTTGGAATGACTTAAAAAAAGTAACTTTTTTAAAGTGCTGGAACTTATTTTAAAATAAGTAGTTATGTGTTTGGATAAAAGTGTTGCAGTTGAATAATAATAATAATAATATAATAATAATAATAAAATAATAATAATTCAATATGGGCAATTTGGAAATTGTATAAAAGAATTAAGGGCAAAAAGGTAATATACTTGGTCAACATAAAAGGGCTTTTAAGTTTAAAAAAAAAAAAAAAACTCCCCTCACCTAGCTTTTAGCTTTTAGCTTTTGGCTTAAAATAAGTCATTTTTGACTTAAAATAAGTCACTTTGCTAATTGTCAAACACTCTAATAAGTCAAAAACTGACTTTTAAGTCAGTTTGACCAGCTTAAAAGTCCATTCAAACAGGCTCTTAAAATCATCAATCTCTTGTATGTAAGAAACATACTTATATTCATGAATAGATATGTGTAGGGTCTAATAATGAATGATCACAAATTTTTCTACATGATGATAAGGTTGGTGGACCTAGCTGGAAATGTGATGGAAATAGCTAGTAAAAGAAAGAACCTTGCATTTTCTGTTTTCTTAAGAACTGAAAAATTACATAACTTGTGGCAATTTGTCCATTTTCATACTGAGAGATATTTCTATTTTTTGGATATATGGCTTATGCTGCTGTTACTTCCCTTATGAGAACCATACATCAATCAATGGAACTTACTGGATGTGATTTGCAACCGTTTTATGAAAAGCTCGAATCATTGAGAGCTATTCTGGAGAAATCCTGCAATATAATGGGCGATCATGAGGAGTTAACAATCTTGGAAGTTGAAATCGTAGAGGTAGCATACACAACAGAAGATATGGTTGACTCGGAATCAAGAAATGTTTTTTTAGCACAGAATTTGGAGGAAAGAAGCAGGGCTATGTGGGAGATTTTTTTCGTCTTGGAACAAGCACTAGAATGCATTGCTTCCACCGTGAAACAGTGGATGGCAGCATCGGACAGCATGAAAGATCTAAAACCACAAACTAGCTCACTTGTCAGTTTACCTGAACATGATGTTGAGCAGCCCGAGAATATAATGGTTGGCCGTGAAAATGAATTTGAGATGATGCTGGATCAACTTGTTAGAGGAGGAAGGGAACTAGAAGTTGTCTCAATCGTAGGGATGGGAGGCATCGGGAAAACAACTTTGGCTGCAAAACTCTGTAGTGATCCTTACATTATGTCTCGATTTGATATTCATGCAAAAGTAACTGCTTCACAGGAATATTGTGTGAGAAATGTAATCCTAGGCCTTCTTTCTTCGATAAGTGATGAACCTGAGAATCAACTAGCGGACCGACTGCAAAAGCATCTGAAAGGCAGGAGATACTTGGTAGTCATTGATGACATATGGACTACAGAAGCTTGGGATGATATAAAACTATGTTTCCCAGACTGTATTAATGGAAGCAGAATACTCCTGACTACTCGGAATGTGGAAGTGGCTGAATATGCTAGTTCAGGTAAGCCTCCTCATCACATGCGCCTCATGAATTTTGACGAAAGTTGGAATTTACTACACAAAAAGATCTTTGAAACAGAAGGTTCTTATTCTCCTGAATTTGAAAATATTGGGAAACAAATTGCATTAAAATGTGGAGGATTACCTCTAGCAATTACTGTGACTGCTGGACTTCTCTCCAAAATGGGTCAAAGATTAGATGAGTGGCAAAGAATTGCGGAGAATCTAAGTTCGGTGGTAAGCACAGATCCTGAAGCACAATGCATGAGAGTGTTGGCTTTGAGTTACCATCACTTGCCTTCTCACCTAAAACCGTGTTTTCTGTATTTTGCAATTTTCGCAGAGGATGAAGGGATTTTTGTAAATAAACTTGTTGAGTTATGGGCCGTAGAGGGGTTTTTGAATGAAGAAGAGGGAAAAAGCATAGAAGAGGTGGCAGAAACGTGTATAAACGAACTTGTAGATAGAAGTCTAATTTCTATCCACAAATTGAGTTTTGATGGGGAAATACAGAGCTGTGGAATGCATGATGTGACCCGTGAACTCTGTTTGAGGGAAGCTCGAAACATGAATTTTGTGAATGTTATCAGAGGAAAGAGTGATCAAAATTCATGTGCACAATCCATGCAGTGTTCCTTTAAGAAGCGAAGTCGGATCAGTATCTATAAGGAGGAAGAATTGGCTTGGTGTCGTAACAGTGAGGCTCATTCTATTATCATGTCGCGTGGATTCAATTGCATCACACTGGAATTGTCTTTCAAGCTAGTAAGAGTACTAGATCTTGGTTGGACTCCATGCCCAATTTTTCCCAGTGGAGTACTTTCTCTAATTCATTTGAGATACCTATCTTTGTGTTTTAATCCTTGCTTACTGCAGTATCGAGGATCGATAGAAGCTGTTCCCTCATCAATAATAGACATTCCTCTATCGATATCACGCCTATGCTATCTGCAAACTTTTAAACTTTACCTTCCATTTACCGATAGTTATCCTTTCATATTACCATCGGAAATTTTGACGATGCCACAATTGAGGAAGCTGCGTATGGGCTGGAATTACTTGCGGAGTCATGAGCCTACAGAGAACAGATTGGTTTTGAAAAGTTTGCAATGCCTCAATCAATTGAATCCTCGGAATTGTACAGGGTCTTTTTTTAGACTATTTCCCAATTTAAAGAAGTTGAAAGTATTTGGCGTCCAAGAGGACTTTCGCAATCACAAGGACCTGTATGATTTTCGCTACTTATATCAGCTCGAGAAATTGGCATTTCGTGTTTATTATCCAGGTGCTGCTTGCGTTCTAGAAAGCACTGCACCTTCAGGTTCTACTCCGCAAGATCCTCTGAGGTTTCAGACGAAATTATTATACAAAAAGACAAAATTCGGGAAAGCTGCACCTCCAGCTGATGTTCCAACTTTACTCTTACCTCCTCCGGATGCTTTTCCACAAAACCTTAAGAGTTTAACTTTTAGCGGAGAATTCTTTTTGGCATCGAAGGATTTGAGCATTGTTGGTAAATTACCCAAACTCGAGGTCCTTAAACTATCAGACAATGCCGTCATAGGCGAGGAGTGGGAAGTAGTTGAGGAAGGGTTTCCTCACTTGAAGTTCTTGTTTCTGGATAACGTATACATTCGGTACTGGAGAGCTAGTAGTGATCACTTTCCATACCTTGAACGACTTTTTCTTAGAAATTGCTATGATTTGGATTCAATCCCTCCAGATTTTGCAGATATAACCACACTAACTCTTATTGATATAAGTAGCTGTCGACAATCTGTTGGGAAATCCGCCAAGCAAATTCAACAGGACATTCAAGACAACTATGGAAGCTCTATCGAGGTCCATACTCGTCATCTTTTGTAAGACATCTTCTTCCTTGATTTACAACAATATTTAACTCATCATCATAGTAAACTCGATAATAATCTGGATAATAGCTTTAGTAAGTCCAATTGCACCAATTCAACAAAAGTTTTTGATGCTGTCATTGTGTTTGATTTGAATCCTTCCAATATTGTGTAACTTGTTATACTTGCATGTTCATTCTTGATTTTGGGAAGTGTAACATTTTATTTTTCATCTTTTGTAGAAAGCATTTTCGATATAACAACAGAAGAAGATGATGATGACGACTTTGAGAAAGAAGTTGCTTCTTGCCACAATAATGTGTAAGTTCTTATACCTGCATGCTCATTCTTGCTATAATGTTCTCTTGTTCCTTAATTATGGGACATCTAACATATTATTTTCCATTTTTTGCGTCTTTTTTTTTTCTCTGCAGCGAGTAGTTAAGGTGTTCTGAGGACTAGCCAGTTCTCTGAAATAAATGTCAAATCAGAATTTTCATTTTTTCTGCATAAGGTGGCAGGATGATTGCAAATGGCTTGTAATTTAATTGTATATGATCTTTCGTATAGCCATTTGTCAGTGGTTCTTTAGATACTCCAAATTTTATGTACATACATACATACTGTATAGGCCAGAACACTCTCTGTCACCTTGACACAAGTGTACTCCTCGACCCCAACTTTTGTTGAGTTTATTATTGCTAGACCGTACTACACTTGAATTTGAATTGGACGTTATCAATATACAGCTTGAACTCCTTTATTGAAACTTATTTTTCTAAAGAGATTAGTGTAGGGTCTAATAATGTATGATCACAAATTTTTCTACTTTTTCCTGTCTTTTTTTTTTTTAACTTTGGTCTCTTCTTTTGTCTACATGATGATAAGGTTAGTGACCTCACATCTTTCTACTTTATCCTGTTAGTGGACCTAGCTGGAAATAGTTGGTGTCTTATGTGTATTGTGTCATGTAGGACTCATGTGGCTAGTTGTTCAACTTTATACAAGTTTACTCTTACCTTTCAGGGCAACTGCACCTCCAACTGATGTTTCAACTTTACGCTTACCTCCTCCGGATGCTTTTCCACAAAACCTTAAGAGTTTAACTTTTAGCGGAGGATTCTTTTTGGAATGGAAGGATTTGAGCATTGTTGGTAAATTACCCAAACTCGAGGTCCTTAAACTATCACACAATGCCTTCAAAGACGAGGAGTGGGAAGTAGTTGAGGAAGGGTTTCCTCACTTGAAGTTCTTGTTTCTGGATGAAGTATACATTCGGTACTGGAGAGCTAGTAGTGATCACTTTCCGTACCTTGAACGACTTTTTCTTAGAAATTGCTATTATTTGATTTCAATCCCTCGAGATTTTGCAAATATAACCACACTAGCTCTTATTGATATAACTCACTGTCAACAATATGTTGGGTATTCCGCCAAGGAAATTCAACAGGACATTCAAGACAACTATGGAAGCTCTATCGAGGTCCATACTCGTGATCTTTTGTAAGACATCTTCTTCCTTGATTTACAACAATATTTAACTCATCATCATAGTTAAATATTCTCTTGTTCTTATACCTGCATGCTCATTCTTGCTATAATGTTCTCTTGTTCCTTAATTATGGGACATCTAACATATTATTTTCCATTTTTTGCATCTTTTTTTTTCTGCAGCGAGTAGTTAAGGTGTTCTGAGGACTAGCCAGTTCTCTGAAATAAATGTCAAATCAGAAGCCAAATGTGTGAGTGTTTGTTTTATTTGTTTTCATTTTCTTTGAAAAGATTCTGCATAAAGGGGCAGGATGATTGCAAATGGCTTGTAATTTAATTGTATATGATCTTTCGTATAGCCATTTGTCAGTGGTTCTTTAGATACTCCAAATTTTATGTACATACATACATACTGTATAGGCCAGAACAGACTCCAGTAACTTGTGTTTCCTTTCTTGGGAGTCCTCAATCTATCTTGCAAAGGAAGACGGAAGGCTAAATCCAATGGCACCAGCAACACCAGTAGAAAGGTGTAATCTCTCTGCCTTTTTCTACTCGAATATTAAGGAATTCACTGTGGCTATTCCACAAGGTCATTTTTTTTTAACTTTTACCAGAATTTTCTTACGAAAGTCATACACAAATGAAATATGTTTCTTGACTTACAAACATTGAATTAAAATCTTTTGAACTTTTATAAATTAAGGTTTTTTTCTTTTAAAGAAATCGATACTGTAATCCTCTATATCAACGAGTTTACTCATGTGAAGGTCAAGTGATAAAACCAGGGGCCAGAGCCAATCTAGACCTAGGGGGTTCGGTGCTTTTGTAATTGGATCATTGTGATTACGGGTTGAATGTCTAATTTTCTAGGAGATAATGATAGTATTTTGTATTTGAATAATAGCTCACTTTTTCCAAGTAATGGAAAAGAAGGTCAAAACCACTAAAAGACTTGACTAAGACAAAAATGGGTTGTCAAGAACGTAGAGGAGGGTAGGATGAACAGTTGGTCAGATCTAGTATGGATAATACATGGCGGTAGTTAAAGTGGCGGCTCTCCCAAAATTCTCTCATCTTAGATCTTTGGATTCGGTCTTATACATATGTGAGGAAGGTAATGAAAAAAATTGGGAGTAGAGGATTACAGTATGGGGAATCGAGAATTCAAATAGTCAGTCAACTAACTGAGCTATTAAGATTTCCAAAAAAAAAAAAAAAAAAAAAAGAAGGATTCCATGTGACATGAAAGTCTCATATTGCATAGTTTTGAATGAGGGAAAGAAGTGAGGAATCAAATGAACCACCTTCAATGGAAAATTATACTATTTATACATATAATTAAAATTATTTTTTATCTTTGTATTATTGTAGTCAACTAATTTGTATGTTTACTTATTCATATTTTGAATAGGCATAATACATAAATATACCCTTTAACTTGGCTTCAAATCACATTTATGCCCTTCAACTTCGGGTGTGCACAAGTAGACATTTAAATTTATATAAAGTTGAAGAAATAGACACACAGGTCCTACATGGTATCCTACATGTCATTTTTTATCCTATGTGGTGTCTTAAGTGTATTGTGTCATGTAGAACTCATGTGGCTAGTTGTTCAACTTTATACAAGTTTAAGTGCATACTTGTGCATACCCAAAGTTGAAGGACATAAACGTAAAATAAAATCAAGTTAAAGGGCACATTTATGTATTTTGCCTTTTGAATTTCATTAATAGTGAAAAGCCTGAATCATATTCAAATTCCATCACTAATCGTTGAACCATGTTAATTTACTATGTATTATCTAATGGATTTTTTTGCAATCTTATTTATACTTCTTCAAAGTTTTGTTAATTATCTTTAGCATAATATCTGATTATATTATTTCGATATACTTTCTCTATCCATAATTACTTGTCCATTTTTGAATTGGCACACCTATTAAGAAAACAATTATTGAAATAGTGAGTTTACTATTTTACCCATATTAATTATAAAGTGGATGAATTAAAAACTCAAGATTTTCAAAAAGTTCTACTTTTTTCAAAGTAATAAATTGAGGGTATAATAGATAAAAAAAATTGTTCTTTCTTTATTTGTCAAAATAGACAAATAATTAGGAATAACTAAAAAAAATGATAAATAATTAAAAACAGAGGGAGTAACATTAGCCTAATACTCCCTCCGTCCCTATTTACTTGTCTATATTTCCTTTTTTAGTTGTCCCTATTTAGTTGTCCATTTTGACAAATCAAGAAAGGACAACAAATTTTTTCCTATTATACCCTTATTTACACTTCTTGAAAATTGTAAAAGTGTATGTTGTTTTCCTCCAATTTATTTCACTTGAATTCAAATAAGTGGTTGTAATTTTGAAGTGAAAAGTTGTCATAAGGGTAAAATTGTAACTTCACTGTGCTAATCATTGTTGTCTTAATCTGTGTGTCATTTCTAAAGTGGACAACTAAAAAGGGATGGAGGGAGTAATATCTGATTAATGGCCACCCTAATTGATTGGATAGGAGAGGATAGACTTGCTTCCAAGTAAGCCAAAATATAAAAAGTTGACAAAAGGGTGCTAAATTCGAGACACATGTAGTACTTATATAATTCATGTGCGGACTCGTTCTTTTGTAGTACTCCCTCCGTTCTATTTTATACGTCACATTTTTACTTTATACTTTCATTAAGAGATGATGTAATTTTATCTTTCTATTCTTATTTAATGTTTTCTTAAGTCAATTTTATAATAAATGATGAATATATTTTCAAGATTAATTAACTACTCTATCAAGAGTATAATAGGTAAAATATGATAATTTATACATAAATTTTATAAAATGACAAGTATTGTGGTCCACCTATTTATAGAAAGAGATGACATATAAAATGGGACGGAGGGAGTTATAAAGTTGACTTAAGAAAGCATTAAATAAGGGTAGAAAGGTAAAGTTACATTATTTCTTAATGTAAGTGTAAAGTAAAAAGGTAACATATAAAATGGGAAGGAGGGAGTAGTATTTTCTCGTTTTATTTTACGTGGCACTCTATTCTCATAATTCGTCTTTAAAAATGTCATTTTATTGTAATTGAAAATAATTTAACTTAAAATTCTCCATCTACCATTAATTAATGAAATGATTTACGATTATATAAATATATAAAAATTGTTTTAGCCTATAATTTTCTAAAATCTTTTTTTTTTCTCTTATACATAGTATTAAGTCAAACAATACTAAATCAAATAGAATGGACGGAGTATTTCTTTTATTTTTTTTGTCACACCGTCCATATGTTTTCTCCCATGACCATCCCCCACTATGTATATTCACTCCTTAGTTGGATCTGAATTTAGAGTTTAGAAGCTTCTATAATAATTTTAGATTAATATATAATAATAATAATTGAACTTACAGTATTAAATTTATGTGAATCTATATATATTGTATTGTAATTTTTTTAATTATAATTTTAACCAAATCAATAAAGATATTCAGATGTAAAGTATATATTATGACTTAACAATAAATTTCTATACGAGCCGCGTCTTCCCAAGTTTTGATGCATAATTTCCTAAAACTCATAAATTTCCAAGTGACTATTTCCAGTATTTCAATGAGAACTTATGTTTCATTATGGATTTTCTTAGTGAATTAGTTTAATAAAATCAAAATGAAAAAAACCATGTTTTATAGCATAAAATTTTCATTGATTCACGCGGAAAAAAACATATAGTTCTTATAGTGTGAAAACTATTGAACTTATGGGATGTGGCTGTGTGGAAGTTCATCAAGTAGTAGCTCCTTGTACGCAACTAGTGCTACTTTTTATTGACTAAAAGTTATTTTCTAGATTAAGATTCTTATCATGGGGCCTAATATAAGGTCCTAATCATATTTCTAAAATGATAAACTTATACTTGTTTAAATCAAATAGATAGATAAAAGACGTGTTTGCACAAAACTCCTCTCACTTAACCATGATCCATTAATATTAATTTTTCAACTTCATCAAATCACTTATGATGTGTGTAATAGTTCATCTGTCGCAGTTTATGTAACACATTTGTTTTAGTCTAATATAAAAAGAATATCACATTTCGATGATTGAAAAAACTTTAAATTCATCTATTATTCTTAATGACATGATTTATAACGACACAAATGATTAAAGATTTGTTTTACACCATATATTTTAAAAGTCTCCCTTTCCTTATTAAATATTATGTCAAATCAAACCGCATAAATCAAGACCGAGTTGAGTAATATGATATGGTGTTGTTTAATAATGTGTAGGGCCTTTTCTTTTTGGCCATGCCCCTTTAACATAATGTGATGTTGACAAGTGACAACCTTAAGAATCATTATTTGCAAACTACTATTCTTGTCCTTATAAATACTCACTTCTAATTGTATTAAAAACCTGAATTCTAACCATTCTTCATCTTGCCATTACTAAAATAAATCAATACCAAGAGGCAAATATGGCCTTAGAACAAATTTTTCAAGACCAAATACCAGAAACTACCTTTGATCAACGCGATATTTTCTACGAAAAATGGAACACAATTGATCTTGATAAACTTGAAGAAAATTCACCTGGAGGTTTCGAGTGCAACATTTGCCTGGATGTTGTACATGATCCTGTTGTTACATTATGTGGTCACCTCTATTGTTGGCCTTGCATCTACAAATGGATACATATTAAGACCATTTCATCAGAAAACATCGATAATCAACAGCCAAAATGCCCTGTTTGCAAAGCTGAAGTCTCACAAAAAACATTGATTCCACTCTATAGTCGCGGTCAAGCTACAAAAACATCAGGCAAGGCCCTGAATCTTGGTATAGTCATACCACAAAGACCTCCTACTCCGAGATGTAGGAGTCACGGTGTAATACACAATAACAATATGCCTCCATTATCCCAACAATCTCATGATCATCATCGAAATAATACAAATACAGAACATATGCTAAGTCTTGGTGGAACGACAACAGGGGAAATTTTTTATGCGCGAATGTTTGGGAACTCATTGAATACTAATTTGTATACATATTCAAGTTCATATAATCTAGCAGGAAGCAATAGTCCAAGGTTAAGAAGACAACTATCACACGCAGATCAATCACTTAGCAGAATCTGTTTTTTCCTATGTTGTTGTTTAGTAACATGTCTTCTCTTGTTCTGATCATCTTCTTCGTGTGTTCATACAATGTAATTATATTTAGTAACGCGATATATGATATGAATATACATCTTTGCATGTAACATTTGATCACCTGGATTTATATAGTTAACATTATGAATTTTGAGACAGACTCAATCGAAATTGAAAGGATGAATCAAATCCAATCATTAAGAAGACAAAGCTTGTTTAGCTTCTTGTGTCATTTTAAAATCAAAATAACAAAATCCCACTAAAGAGACCAATACCATTTTATAGCACATCTCAGCCATCACTCCTTTCGTTTTAATTTATTTATTTGATTTTGACTTAACACAAAGTAAGTAAGTAAGTAAAACAAACTTTTAAATTATATGGTATTAGATTAAAGATACGTAAAATATAAAAAAAATATTCTTTATAATCTTAATATTCAAATTGAAACGGAAAGAGTAGTTTTCTCATCTAGAGAAAGTAATGAATATTCAAAGATACAAGCACGAGTGTTGACATCCAATTTTGGACCTCCACAATATAAATTAATCATTTCGAGCTTCTTCAATTTTAAACGATTTAAAATAATTAGTTTTATAAAATTTCAAAAAAATAAATAAATAATAATAATAATATAGCTTGCAAGTTATTTTAACTAGTTTTGTCACATTTTATAATTTTTAGATAATATATATGTTGTTTTACATAATTATGTATATAATTATTATATTTTATGATTATTAGAAAATCGTCTCAAAAAAAAAAAAAAAAGATTTTATATTTTTAATATTAGGGATGGTTATAATTTTGAACTAATGAGTTTTATGAAATTCAAAATACTTTCAAGCTATGTTCAAAGTAATTTTATCATTTTTTAATAATAAATATGTATATTTTATTTTTTTTTGCAATCATTTTATTTTATAAATATTTGAAAATCATCACAAAAGATTTTACATGTTAGTTAAATATTTTATTAATTTACTTTAAAATTATAGTTATAATTTTGAGCTAATTAGTTTATAATTAAGTTAATTATTTTATTTTGTTAAGATTAAGAAGCTCATTAATCAATTTATATTAATTCGTCTTAATTAGCTTTTAGCCAAATCACCAAGTAAACTCAATTTGGCTAAATCCTTAATTCAATAGCTATAATTACAATCAATTAGGCCAATTCTCAAATCGAGTCTAACCATTTATTTAATTTTAATTCCCTTTTTGCCTCCCTTCAAACTCATTTGTAAAATCAATTTTTTGGGCCTTTCATTTTGAATTGCCAGACCCATCAGCCCATCTGTCCAATTTCCAATTCAACAAAAACATTCCCAACCCACAATACAGCACCCGATCCAACTCCTAAATGACCCGACCCAGCCCAAAACTCTGTCCACAAAAGAAACCCAGCCTTAACAGCAGCAGTTCCAAATGACAAAGCAGCAGCAACATCAAAGCAACGAGCAAATGGCGTGAACATGGCGTCAAAATACACGGCAACTCGAACAGTAGCATCAACGGCACCAAACAGAGTCAAATCACGCAGCGGAGTTCACGGAACCAGCAGCTTTCCGCGTTTCCCTTCTCTGCCCTCACCAAACCATTCCAACAGCTCCCACATCCTGTCTCTGCAACAACCGCCCATTTGATCTTGTCATCCGGATTTTGAGGGATTTTGGTTGAAATCTTGTACAAGCAGCAGTTCTTTGGTTTTGGGAGAAATTTGAATCGAAGATCGGATAGTAATTCCCGTTTCTGCCCTTGCCCTCGTCCAATTTTCATCCTCTAAAATCCCTCCAATTCGACCCTAAGACCTCCTCTATAAAAAGTTCGTGTTCCCCTTCAGTGAGAGGGGGGCTAGAAGAAAAATTGGAAATCTTTGACAAAAAAAAAGAAGAGAGAAAGATTATTGGAT
This sequence comes from Solanum verrucosum, assembly GCF_900185275.1. NCBI lineage: Eukaryota > Viridiplantae > Streptophyta > Magnoliopsida > Solanales > Solanaceae > Solanum > Solanum verrucosum. The sequence goes on from NW_026020630.1 coordinate 3,802,401, forward strand.
TTTGGAGGCGATATATGAAAAATAACTGGCAAAACGGCTTTTTCTTTGGAGTTTGAGTTTTTGGCAATAGTCATAGTATACGAAAGAAATTTTATTATTTGGTTCTCTAATTTTAAGTTTTCGAAAGAGGGTTGAAATTCCGCCCTAAGTCTCTCGTTTTTGTGATTATTATTTGGATTTCGTGGTAGAAGAATCGCTGCTCTCCGCTCGTTTGGCCTAGGCTCGCTGCTCACAGAAAGGTAACCTCTTCATCTCTTATATCTCGACTTAATATCTGCGAGATTGTGAAATCTTTGCTTCCGTTTGGGTACTACTATTCGAGATCAAATTTTGATGCCTTCACTTGTTATTTATCCATTCTGGAAGGATATCTTAATCTAGTTTCGACATTGATTCAGACGGTCATCAGGCTATGTTTGTCATCTGTTTGTTTCTAGGTTCAAGTTTGCTCATTTGTTATGTTCTTATTTTAAGTAGTCTATGAGTGTCATGAACATGATCCTTTTGATTTTAGTCTAATCCAGTCCAATTCGAACCATGTTCGTGAGTCGGGTTCTTGTTCTAGCTTGCTCAGGACGTACTCAATGTCCATGATCTGTAACCTTTGTTTGAATCACATCAAAGTTGATTTGTTTAGCTAAATCTGTTACTGCTCCATATTTTGTGGCCCTCATAGCTGTGTATTGTACAGTTTAGGACATCCCTGCTTGTTTTTTTTTTTAGTTTACCTTAGTTGGTTCTGGTTCTTGTGGTTTCTTTTCAAAGTTGTGGCCTGCTCATATTTGCAATCTCGTTAAATCCTCTGAAATTTGGTCTTGTCTAAAGTTTATTTCCTATAAATATGTGTATCTGTAGTATGTATTCCTATCTGTAATGCTTTGCTAAGTTTGAGTAAGACCATCGCTTAAATGATGGGATTATTACACTAAAAACATGTTGCTTTGACCCTTTGTTCTACATAAACTATTAATAAATGCCTCTTTGTCATTAAGTGTTTAGGGCTTTGTATTTAGTTTACATGCTCAATAAATAATTTCCTCGTGTCAAGATGATAATCAAAATATGCGAGAGAAGAGTCTGTTTTTTACATAAAAAATGAGTATCTAATGAAAAATTAAGTTTTCTTTCTGCTTTGCATATGAAATTGCAATAAAAAAAATGCGAATTTTCTTCACCTAGCTTTATTCTATGCTGACTATTTATTCTTTGTTATGAGATGCTGATTTCCTCTGTTCATTATTTGGAAAATCACTAATTGGATTAGTATTAACATCATATGCTATTCGAGAGTGCATCATGTAGCTCTTACTGTTGTTTGGCTTTGGTCTCATGGAACTTGTTCTAGTTTCCTTTCGAAATGTTTAGTACATGTTAAAGTTTGATGTGTAAATCAATTTCAATAGGAATAGATGACAAATCTGCCAATTGTCCCTTTTTCTTCTCTTACCTAGCTTGATTCAATGTTGTAAGAGTTAAACAAGTAACGAAAAAGGCCATCCAAATAATGTCAGCACTAGATTGTATTCTCGTGCAAATTTCGAGTCATTGGCCGCTCATTTCTTATTACATTTATTTGGAAAGCTTTAAAGTTGCAAAGGGTGGCTCGAATGCCGTTTTCCTGTTGCTTAAGTTATCGATTGTGGGTTTACCAAGCAATTTTGGTGACCCACTTGCTCATTGTCTCTTAAATCTTATCATTTGATTTCTCACCCTTGCTATCTTAAGGACAAAATGATTAGCTTACTTCCATTGTTTAAATGTTTTGAGTAAACCTTATTGTGATTGTTATTTTATTCGTATATGCATATATGGCTTCTTTGCCTCGGTTAATTTGAGTAGTTGGTAATAACATCATTTATTTATTTTAATTGCTTCCGCTAGTTCCATTTCATTTTTTTTTCTTTGACTAACTTGATTTTTTTGGTATCATGTGAATTCGTATGGAGTCCAATTTGGACTCAAGTTCCATCTCCCTTGCATTTCGAAATGGGCCGTGAAGGCCCAATGTTCTTTTCTCCTCTGGTCAACCCTTAAATACTAGCAACAAAGCCGACGAACAGGTCCTTGAAGGCAAAATACTGGCTGGAAATTGAAATATGAGCCTCCAAAGGCCCAAAAAGTGGGCTGTATGCAGCAGTATACATTCACTATACAAAGACACAGGTCAAAAACGCAGGAATACATGGCTGAGACGAAATACAGGTGTTCGGAAGCAAGATATACATGAAAAGGGCTGATATACATGCCGATATACATCAAGTGTATACAAAAACGGGATTGAGTAAAATTCCCAAAAACAGTAGCGAATTTGGCACAAGAAAGGCCCAAATTCAATTTCTCCCTTACGCTTTAATTATTTAATTGCGATTACTTATTATTTGTTGTTTAACTCTAACTTTAGAATTTTTAATTAACTTAGTTGAATTCCCCAAAAGATGAATCATATTCTTTATGTTAGTTTCTTTATAAATAATTCATTTTATCAACTCTTATACTTATTCAAATACTTTTAGTCAAAACTTTCCACTTATCTTTAATTAGATTAAAATGATTTCTTGGTTTATCTACTAAGTCGGCTCGAATTGTTATTTCTAAAAAGTGATGTAAATAAATTTTAATTAATCTAATTTTGTTAAAATCCTAATTGACCGAGTTGTTTCAATTAAGGTCCTATTTTCTTAAAAAATTAAAAAATTATTCTTTATTTAACTATGTTTATCAAAGTTAATCGAATATCGTAAAATATTATATATTTTATGTTAAATTATTTTCCTAAATATTTTTGAAGATGCGTTCTTTAAGGGTTTTTCTTCATTTAAATCATCAATTTTTATTTCAAAATTATTCTAAGTTAAAGTATATATATATTTTTTATTTTGTTTTATTTATTTTTAATAAACTTTAAAAAATGCGTTAGTCAAAACCTCTTTTCAATTGATTAATAGTAATGATAAATAAATAAATAAAAAAATAAATAATAAAAAAATAAATAAATAAATAAATATATATATATATATATACACTTAAATCATTTTCTCAAAAAAAAAGGTTTAGTCATTTAATAAGAAATGATTTTCATGCTTTAATGTATTAAATAGGTTTAAGTTATTTTAAAACGAATTAAATAAATTATAATTAACCTAGTTTTATTAATATTACTTGTATTTCGAGTCGAATATATCATTTTGGATCCCTTCCTCTAAAAAAATAAAAATGAAGTAAAATGCGTCATTTATTTAATTATTTTCTTAATCAAATATGTTATAAGTTATTATTATTATTATTATTATTATTATTATTTTATGTTAAATTATTCTATTTTTTTTCTAAAAAATAGTCAAATATATTTTAGTCAAGTCGCAGGTTAACCGCATGTTAGCGGACACTTCGAATGCTTAAACCCTTCTCGAAGTGTAAATTGAACCCCGAACCCTCGTTGGCATTTTCAAATGATTTTTTCTGTTTAAATCTTTGAAAATTATAAGTTTTCTTAATTTCTTTAAAAAATTAAGTGGCGACTCTTTCTAAGTATTTTTCTTAAAATGTTTTATACTTAGAACATTTCAAAAAAAGTAATTTTTCTAAAGATAGGACAATTACGACGCAACAACGAGGATTGAAAAACAAAACATTCAAAATCAAGGCATCAACATCTCAAAGAGAAATAGGCATAGGCCACCTCTCTTTTTTTCTCACGCTCACTGTTCGGAGTCTGCGTTGAAGCTTAAATTAAATTTGAATTGCATAATACAAGCTCATTCGAGAGTGACGCTTCCAATAGGATTTTCTTCATACCCAAAACTCAAACCTGAAAATTCTAATTAAGAATTGACCAGTTACACCATTGCACCACAACCCATGTTGATAGGCATAGGCCGCCTATCTCATATGCCAACTTGTCATTATCTATTTGGCTAGGTTAACAACAGTAAGTGCTGGTGGGTGGTGATTGACATGATGGCTGCCGTCTGTGGAGAGTGATGGTATAGAACATTCCAAAAATGGGTGTGTTTGATGTGAAAAAATTGAAAATTGCTTATGGTGAGTAATATCTTGTTTTAATAAATCATCTATTTTTAATACTTCAAAATTATTTGAAAGCATGTCACCAATGATAATTGTTGTATAGGTATGGACACCTCAATTTGGTTTCAACGGTCTACTAAACACTCAACTCGTCTCCATTATATCTCATTACATTCGATGTTGATGTAACGAATAAATTTTGAAGGTGTCTAAATGATTAATTTGTATATATGTTGGAGAGTTTAGCTGGTATAGTGGAAACGAGTCGAGTTTATAAGGTGTCTAAATATGCATACATAATGATAAAGTTGAAGTATTTACTTTTAAGCGGAGGCTATATTTGAATGTCAGTTTAAGAAATTATGCCTCTCGAACTAGTGGTATACAAGTTGATAACAATATCTAATTTCAATTTATCTTTTTTTACTTAGAAAAAAAAAATCAAATTTCACAATGAAGCATAGTCAAACGCTCCAATGAATTTAAAGGTATATATCTGATTCTATGATTGATAACTTATGTTTTATTTGGTCAAATATGATAGATAATATCAACAATTGTCTAAAGATTTCCACTTATTAAAGTTAGTGTAACACTAGGGAAAGCATTTTAAAAAATTCGGTGTCCACTTTCATAAGTTGATATCCACCTAATTCAACATCACTTACACTACATAGAAATGATTGTAATTAGCACTAAATCTTATATAGGTAATAGGTTTAATGATTTAATGATCTATCAAGTTTCACAAACATTATAACAATATTACCTATGCATGTCCAAGTAACTGATTTAATGATCTATCAAGTTTCACAAACATTATAACAATATTACCTTTGCATGTCCAAGTAACTTAGGTGGTATCTACTTTTGCACAAGTTGTAGACCATATTTTCCCCCCTAATAAATAACATTGAACTTTAATCTCTTCAATATGATTAACTAGTGCATCAATATAATATATGCCTTGTTACTATCATTTTGAACCACGCATTATAGGCATCCCAATTATTGTAATGTGAAAACTTTCTTTTCTTCAAATATAAAAATGACTTTTGTTCCCTTGATAATGTTATAAAGCATCATATTCTTCTTATCAAAGCTAGTGTTTCACATTCCCATGCTCTTTTTACCAATCACAAAAATATTGTCATGTTCCACTATCATTGCATAATGCCCCCCAAAGAATCTTCTACCATATATAATTCATTATTGAAGTTTGACTGATTCAAATGTTATTTCTACCTGTTTTAGTTTGGGCGAATATAGTTAAATATAATATTGCTATGAAAAATGACAGATATCTCATATAATCAATCAAGTTAAGGTGTAAAAGTTATCCAGAACATCATTATTATAAGGCATAATACATATATTGACCCCTAAACTTGGCTTCAAATTTTAACTTTGACATTTAACTTTGTAAGTGCACAAATAGGCACTTTAACTATCCAAAACTTAAACAAAAAAACACTCGGATCCTACCTGGCAAAATGCGTGAAATACACTCAAATTAGGCGCGTCAGATGTAAAAATTCTGGGGGTCAACAGTAAAAAAAGCATTGAAAGGACAATTAAACCCTTTTTATATTTTTTTCAACAATTTTCCCCTCTTTTTTGCATTATTTGTTGTTTACTGCAAAATGCAAGTGACATTTAATAAAAAATTTTGTTATTACGAAAAAAAATTATAATGAAGTTTTTTTTTGGCAAGAAGGAAAAAGGAACACGTGTAGTACTAAATTTTTTTTTTGAGATTCAATCAATTTTTTTTGTTTTTGAAATATTTCTAGCTGTTAATTACTGTAATTTATAGTACTTTCTAAGAAATTTTCAAATAATATATATTATTTCATTTGTCCGAATTTATGCGTCACCGGTAAAATTTGAAGAGTCAATCAGATCTTTTATATATTTTTATATCTTTTAAATATTTAAGTAATTAATTATCGTGATTTATAATATTTTATACAATTATTTAGTATGGTAAAAGAAATTTAAAAGAAACACGCATCCTTCAATAGTAAAATATGGGTCCCCCTTTTTTTTACAGGTTGACCTCATGTCTGTATAGTCTTTTTTTGTCCAGAAGGAAAAAGGAACACGTGTCGACCCCAAGGTCCTCTCTATTCCCGCTTATTATATTATAAACTAGTGATGAAGAGCCCGTGCTAATAATTAATTTAAAAGTTAATTTAATTGACGTTAAATAAATAGTTTTAAATTTTAAATTTGAATAAATTATATATATTTATATGGTAGTAAATGTTCATGTTAACTCTAAAATGAATACATCACTATTAATAAAGCTTGAAGTTTAAAGAAAATCTCTTAAATGACCAAAATAACCCTTAAACTCAATTTTAATCACAAAAAACATACATGTCCACGGTGTGGTGGCTGATTCATCAACTAATTTTTTGTATGTTTTTTCAAAAATATTTTAGTTGCTAATTTGTTATAATTTATAAAAATCATTAACGTCATTTTCGAATAACTTATAGTATTGTTAACTTTCAATAATATATATTGTTCCATCTATTCAAATTCATGTGTCACCAATAGAATTTCAAGAGTCAACAAAAAAATTTCTAAAAAAAATATATTTTAATTATGATTTATAGTACTTTTAAATATAACGTATAGTGTGTTTGTAGGCTCTTATTAGATTGAAAAAATATTTTAAATTAGTAATTATTGTAATTAATTGTGTATATTACGTAATTTTCAAATTTGTAATAATTTTTAAAAAATATTAAGTCTAATAATTTATAGTATCTTAAATGTAATCTTTGAATACATATAAATTAAAAAAAGAAATAAGACAAATAAATTATAAATTGAATAATTGACATTTTCAAATATTAATTTACCACAAAATGAAAGTGAAGGAAGAAGTTGTAAGGCAAAAATAAAGAGAAATTATTTGAAAAGGTGTCAAATAGACAGGAAAACGGGCCCATATGCATTGAATAGTTGGCAGCCATTGAATGGGTCACTAATACACGTGGCAGCGTGTGCATTTCACGCTTTTGGCTCCAAAAATCACGTGTTTATTTATTTAAAGGTAGGATAGTTAAAGTGCCTATTTGTGCATTATGAAAGTTGGAGGTCAAAGTTAAAATTTGAAGCCAAGTTTAGGGGCTAATATATGTATTATGCCTTATTATAAAAAAGAAAATAAAGATGAAACAAGATAAGCCTATGCTTCAAAAGGCAGACTTATTTGAACAAAACCAAGAAAATTCCACCTAACTACACCCCATCTTAAATAAAAAAAATACCATGTCTCAACCTGTTTAGAATTGGGATGGTGCTTTGAAGTGAAAAGGGTTTAAAGGATGGATCGGAATAATTACAGCTCAATGTCTTTGATTAATCTAATTTACAAATAGTCATAATTGTATAGGTTTTGTATATTTTAGTATACTATATATACTTATTTATACCTATGATATACATAATTAGTGAATATGTTTTACATATTTTGATCATATTGATAAAATAATTTGGCCGGATCGTACATATAGATAAGTTTTACTTTAGATTAATTGAAGTATAAATAAGTCATAACCAAACTTACTTCCATTGTCAAATATATTTTAATTCAAGTGTCCTCGGTCAGAATTCAGAAACACTAAGCTTATCAATCTAGTTATGGTGTCCTGTTTTTGGGGTTGGTTAACAGAACAACGTAGCTAGGTTGAATTGCATTGTCATGTAAGGAAAAGTAGAAGTTGCTTTTGATTGAAGTAGGAAGAAAATAATATTGAAATGACCTTACTAACCTTAAGTAGAACAAAAAAAAACATGTTTAAAAGTAAACCAATCCCTTGGATTACTAACAAAAACACCATTCTGATTTGTATTTTTCCAATTATATATGATCCCTTTCCTCAACCTATGATGGAGTACACAAAGGCCAAAGATGTTGTGAATCAAGTTGTCTCTGTAAGGCCTATGGGTTATTAGAGACTTTTATTTGGGATCCAGGCCCAATAACCATTTGTTAGAAAGGACTAGGAGTTAGAAGAACGGTTATGAAAACTATTATGTGAAGCTTTGGCTTTCTGATCCTCTCATCTCCTTTCTATGGTCTAGTATCTCATCCCCTTCTAGTTACCTTCTTCTATGTTAAGCTATCCGTAATTAGTGTGTTATTACTTTGGTGTGCGTACTCTGCGGTATAACTTGTATTCAGTGATTAATATATATAAGAGTGCTTTTGTTGGAATTGAGTTTGTTACATTGGTGCTTTCATCCAGAGGTCTCTCTAATGGAGGACCAAAAAGTACTCGAGGTTTTTGTTGGTGATTCCATTCGGAATTCAATACAAGAAATGAAGGATTGCATCTCTAAAGATCTCACTGAATTTCGTTCAATGTTGCTGGAGGTTTTGGGGGAAAAGCATCCGACTTCTTTTGAACCCAAAAACACAGTCATGGACGTCGAATTATGGCAGTTTCGAGGTGAGATACAGAGGCTTGGATAGTTCAAGAAGAACATTATTTCAATTTCTATAAAATTGAGAAAGATCAAAAGCTTAACGTGGCATCATTCTACCTTGATGGTGAAGCATTGGAATGGTACCAGTGGTTATTTAGGAATAATCAATTAATTGATTGGATGCATTTCGCTGAAAAGGTGAGAATTCGATTTAAACAGAAAGTATGTGAGTCTGCTGGAGGGAGATTTGCCAATCTCTGGCAGGTACCCTCTGTGACTGAGTACCCAAATCGTTTAGAGGTCGTTTCGTCGGATTTCGGCCAGCAAGATATACTTTCGCCATGCCTTGCACATGTAACCAATTCACCCTTGCCTCAAAACTATGATGAGCAATCAGAAAACCCAATCAAAATTGATGAGCACAAGGTGTTCGATGAAATGTTAAATGGTAACTGCCCCAAGGTATTTACTGTGGCATTAGGTGCTCCTTTTGAAATTCGCGATGAAGATGTTATAGGTCCTGATGGCAGCAAAGTCCAGTTGTTCTATGGGCATCCTCAAATAGATATGTCAGAGAGGTATGTTACAACAACTTCTCTGGATTGTGGCTCTTGTAAACAAGAAGTTGGTCTTAATTTCTTTGAAGACATGTATCTTGCTGAATTTTTCTTTGAGCCTGAGAGTATTGAGGATTTATATCTGGATAAATTTTTTATAAAGAATGAAAGTGGTATTCCAATAAGTGAACTACTTTCGGATGAAATGACCTTCATGGATATGGCTCTAACAGGTTATACAGTGAATGCAGAGACATTACTTTTGTTGGGATCCAGTAGCACGTTTTATTTCATTATATATGCTAACCATATGACGCAAGTGTGAGATCCATGACGATGATGGTGCGGTGCTTACGCCACTACTTATCGGACATTTGTTCAGTTTGAAATTTTAAGGGATATTAATTTTATTTGCTATTGTTGCATTAACTAACAGGGAAGTGATTACTAAGGACAAAAGCCATTTTATCTTGGTTAGTGGACAATGTGGTGTTTGTAAGACTAACACTAACTACTACAATACTTAAGCACAGTTCTGATTTTTTTTGGGTGGCCTTAGAAGCATTGAAGAGCAACCGGTGGAACATGAAAGCCTGACCACTGATGTAATTACAGGAGGCATGGCTTGTGTTATTCATCTTGGTAATTTAGAATCTGCATAGGGTACTGAAGTTGATTCATCAGTACTTGAGGTTAGCAACTCTTGGTTTCACTCTAACACTAAAGCAGTAGCTCTCGACTCACCTTCAGGGTTGGACAGAGTTACTATTGTAATGTCATGGTGAGTCCACTCGAACCTTGAGGACAAGGTTCTTTTTGAGGGCGGGAGTATTGTTGTGAATCAAGTTGTCTCTGTAAGGCCTATGGGTTATTAGAGACTTTTATTTGGGATTCAGGCCCAATAACTATTTGTTAAAAAGGACTAGGAGTTAGAAGAACGGTTATGAAAACTATTATGTGAAGCTTTGGCTTTCTGATCCTCTCATCTCCTTTCTATGGTCTAGTATCTCATCCCCTTCTAGTTACCTTCTTCTATGTTAAGCTATCCGTAATTAGTGTGTTATTACTTTGGTGTGCGTACTCTACGGTATAACTTGTATTCAATGATTAATATATATAAGAGTGCTTTTGTTGGAATTGAGTTTGTTACAAAAGACAACACAAAAATGTAAGAACAAATAACAAAATTGTTGGTTGCGTAAACAAAGTCCCAGCTTAAAAGATTGAGAAATTATATATAAAGTGTAGAGTTTCTTAATAGTGTGAAGCTTTTTGAAGAAAATCGTACCAAAATTTGACCCAAAACAAATAATATGGCACCTTGTTAAGAATATTTCATATATTTTTAAAATAGAGGAACTATTTTTCTTTCCAATAATGACCCTAGTTGATTCTTGTTAACCTAAAATACAGCAGCAAAAACAGAGAAATAAGAAATCGAAGAAATGGCAGAGACAGTTGAATTGCAGAGAAATTCAGCAAATTGGGCTAAGGTAGTTGACGATATAGTGAAAATAGAGAAGAAGATTTTCCCCAAACATGAATCTTTAGCTCGATAATTTTGATGAAGAACTGAAAAAGAAGAATTCTGGGTTACTCTACACTCAATTGGGTGAAGATATTGCTGGTTATGTTGTGTATTCTTGGCCTTCTTCACTCTCTGCTTGTATCACTAAATTAGCAGGTCTGCACAAAAAAATACCCTTTTCATAATTTTCTGTTTTGCTTTGATTTTCCTTTCAATAATTGGTCTTATTCTTGAATTTAATCTGATTATTGTAGTTGTATTCTTGGATTGAAGTCTAAGCTGATATCTAACATTGTTTATTGGAACAACAACATACTCTGTGTAGACAAGTCGGGTCTGGAGAGGGTAGTGAGTACGCAGTCTTATCCATCCCTACCTATGAAAGTAGAGAGACTAATTGCCAATGTGAGTGTGACTAGGACTGCGTAGACAAGTGAGGTCTGGAGAGGGTAGTGTGTATGCAGTGAAAGTAGAGAAACTATTTCCCAATGTGAGTGTGGCTAGGACTGCGTAGACAAGTGGGGTCTGGAGAGGGTAGTGTGTACGCGGTCTTATCCATCCCTACCTGTGAAAGTAGAGAGACTAATTCCCAATGTGAGTGTGACTAGGACTGCGTAGACAAGTGGGGTCTAGAGAGGGTAGTGTGTACGCAGTGAAAGTAGAGAGACTATTTCCCAATGTGAGTGTGGCTAGGATTGCGTAGACAAGTGGGGTCTGGAGAGGGTAGTGTGTACGCGGTCTTATCCCTGGCTGTGAAAGTAGAGAGACTATTGCCAAATGTGACTAGGACCAATTTGATATAATATAGGAGGTTATAATCGTGAGGAACTCAAATGTGACTCTTTGATAATGTTTTCGTAGGAAAAAGAACAGTCAAGAGTGTGAATGTGACTACTACTTGAGCATTCAAAAGATAAAATTACTTATTTGGGAGCAGTTCATCTACAAAAAAGTTGTCTTTTTTTTTTAAGAAGAATATGCATGAATAGAGAGGTAGGAAAAATTGCTTCTGCTCTTTCAATGTATTTCTCTGTAGCTGGATTGGATGAAAGTGCAGCATTTCTTGAACGATCCAAATCTCTAAACTTGAGAGGTGTTGTGTATTTTTCCCCTCCGAGCAAGCTGATATGTTACTATTGAGGAAACAACAAACCTTGAAATAGCTAGCAGTTGTTTTAAAGGAATTTTGCAGGAGAGTTTAGTTAAATCTATCTCTGATCATCATCATATCGCATCATTATAGGCAAAGAAAGAAGGTGAATTGATATTATTAGTAAATATTCCCGATAAGTCTGTGAAGCATTGTCCGTCATTGCATAGAAGAGAGAACCATCATCATGTAAGTTTATTTTTCCCTTTTTAAGAATTGCTTTGGTTCTCTCTGTGGTTATGAGTTTCTTATTGTGATGTTTATGCCTGTCTCTCTCTTGTTGTTCTGTGGCCTGAGCGAATCAACACAAGTTGAAAAATGAGGGGGAAAGAGATTCATTTACAATACTCCTTCTCTTTTGTCATTTAAATTTTTTCGTTTTGTTTACTGATGCTGCATCGTTCCTGTGGAATACATCAGTGAAAGAGAACTACAGGGGACAAGGCCATGGAGAAAAATTATTGAAGGCAGCAGTGCAGAAATGCAGAACAAGAAACATTCATCGGATATTGCTTCATGTAGATCCTACAAGGACTGCAGCTATGCAGCTATACAAGAAACTCGGTTTCCAAGTGGATACTCTTGTGGAGGGCTATTACTCTTCAGATAGAAATGCCTATAGAATGTATTTGGATTTTGACATGGAGTAATTGCAATAATGAAATAATGAGAAAATTTGATCTTTCCATGATCCTGCAGCTGTCTCATATTCTTTTTACGTACTATGGGGAGGATGACGTGTATGCAGTCTTTGTTGGGTTTTAAAAGGTGTGAATGGAAAATGAAGAGTTGCGACTTTTATGAAGAGTTGTGACTTTGATGAAAAGTTGTGACTTTGATGAAAAGTTGCAACTTTTATGAAGAGTTGTTACTTTTATGAAAAGTTGCGACTTTTATGAAAAGTTGTGACTTTTATGAAAGGTGGTGACTTTTCCAAAAGATTGTGACTTTTCCAAGGTTTGTGACCTTTCCGGTAAGGCACAATAAGAACCTTTTCACACTACCCTTTGTTTTCTATAAATTGAGGAATTTCCTCTCATTTTAAATATAGAATTTTTTTGGACTTCTTCTACTACTAAATCTAGTATTCTAAGTGTACTTTACTGCCGTTGAGTGGCTCACTAACACCAGCGTTTTGGGTATCAATACACTGGTGATTGAGATCATTCTATCCTGGGAGGACATATTCCAAATCAAACCTCGGATACTAGAGGGGAATAATTTCCTTAAGGGGACACTGTGCATTCAGTGGGCTTGATCTTCTTTCTGTTTTTCCAAATTCTGGTATGTGTTACAGATTTTAGATTTGTGAATTAATTTATATTCTTTTGTTCTTCACTGGTTCATTAAACTTTGGTAACTTCGTGTTTCTGCAAAGTTTGTTGGAATCAGTAAGATTCTTTAAACACAGATTGACAACAATTCTTCTTTAAGAAAAAAAAAATATTTCGTATATTTTATCTAATTTGTTTCTGATTCTAGTTTCTCTACTAGTTTTAATTTTTCTAGTTGTGAAAGTGTTCTTAAACTTTATTGTGTCTTACCAAGTTCTTCAAAGTTTTGTTCTAAGTATCTTGGGAATACAAGACGAATAACAGTCTTACCCTACCTTGTGAAGGTAGAGTTGTTTCCGATAGAACAAGGATGTAATGTAAATATAGAAGTGAAAAAGTCATGGTGAAAACGATAAAGAGGAGAAACACGTTTTCGTTGACATGCCCGTCGACAAATATAAAAAAAAGTAAAACAAAATATATGTTGCTGCCCAGGATCGAACTGGGGACCTTTAGTGTATAAGACTAACGTGATAACAACTACACCACAGCAACTTATTGTTCTTTTTAATGCATAGTTAAATTAAAACCAGTATATCTATTGTTCTCACTACACAACCTTATATAAATATATTTATTTTAGTTTTGGTTCGTTAATTTTAATTTTTTAATCAAGGTTTAGCATATATATTTTTTCTTCTCAAACGTCAATTATGAAATTACATTAAATATATTATTATTATTGTGTTTTAAATAATGTGTTTTAAATACATTAAGTATCATGCAAACGCTAGCAAAGAAAACTTTGAAAGACATATATAATTTTAGAGTCATAAACATTTTCCTACAAGAAAAAGAACTAGCCAAATATGGAAACTTTGTGTTTTCCTTTTTCTAAAAGAAAAAAACTCAATTATGGTAAGAAACTCATGACAAATACTAAATAAATATCTCCATTGGCCTAAATTTCTGACAAAATAATTTTTTTCCACCTTCTTCACATAATCTTCAATAACTATGCATCTCCTCTGCAAAATCTCTCTCTCTCTCTCTCTCTATATATATATCTCAACACAAAAAACATCTTTGAAAATATTTCTCCAACAAAAATCTTCATTACTATCAAATATGTTATGGTTAGAACTAAACCCGTCAAGATGAACACTTATTTTTGACTTTGTTCAATCATTGGATCATTAAACCATTGAACTTGACTCTGATATCACTTGTTGGGATTGAAATAATTAGGTGTCATGCAAAAGTTAGCAAAGCAAACCTCGAAAGACGATGAGTAATAAGACAAATGAGAAATATACCAAAAGACACAAACATTTATCGCGGTTCGGTCAACCGGTCTACATCCACAAGAGGAGATGAAAAAATCACTATATAAAAGAAAGTTCAAAATCTAGAGAAGAATGACCTCACACAATTCACTCGGAATACAAAGAGGTTCACACAAGTGTTAAAGTAATACTTGTGTCTCACACATTCTTCCCCTAGCTTCACACAGTACACAAAACTCTCAAAGCCCCCTAAGACTACATTATGAATGCTACCAAGCTAGAATGAACAAACATCTATTTATAGAGTCATAAAATTTTTCCTACAAGAAAAAGAACTAGATAAATATGGAGACTGTGTTTACCTTTTCCTAAAAGGAAAATTCAATTATGGTAAGAACCTCATGGCAAATACTAAACAGATTTAGAGAGCGCTTTTTTCATTGAGAATTCCTCGTTCCTTTTCGTGTGAATTTCCTAATGGCGAATATCAACTTGTAGTCCATATCTATTCCATTTCTCGAACCTCAAAGAAAACTATTCACACAAAAATACCTCTTACTAATAGTAAGACTTTGTTCTAGATCTTAATGATTAAAACCTATTCAGACCAAACAAGTTCTTGAATCTCAAGGATGAGATTATTTTATTAAGTATTAATTACACTTCTTGAGACTTACCAAAAATTTAACGCTAGTCTTAGTTGGCTAAAGATTCTGACACATCACTCGAAATAAAAAGAGGTTCACACAAGTATTAATTGTTTCAATTGTTCAGATGATGAATCCATGTGTTCAAATAACAATAGGGATCGTTTGGCAGAGTGTATAAGAATAATGTAAAATAGGGTGTGTTAGTAATGCATGCATTAGTAGTGCTTTATATATATTTTGAGATAAAACGAGTCCAAAAATAAAAAATAAAAACTGATGGAATGTAAGGGAGATACAGGCAGCATAGACCTGAGATAATTCCTAACTGCAAAGCGGTACCCTATTAAAATCAGTATATGCACTTTATATATATTAGGAGTCTGGGCATATGCTTTAGCAGCCACAGATCCTATGTTCTAGTGCAATTGAAATACAAAAAAGTATTACCAACAATCAATTTATAAATAATGGAGATGTTTTTTTTTAAAGGTTTACACTACAAGAAAAATGTGAATTACATGGGGATTTCCCTGGGATTAGTATGAAAATTTGCAGAAAAATAAGTTTCCTACGGATTTTCATACTAATCCCCAGGAAAATCCTCATGTAATTCACACTTTTCTTGTACTGTTAGCAGCCACATAGAAGATGAAAGGTTTCTAAACACAGTACCATGGAAAATGAAGATGTTTTTTTAAAAGGCTTTGAGGGTAGTTTTGTAATTGTATAATCTAATGCAAGTGTTAAAACGCTATGTATTACTAATATCTAGGATTTCTTGGTATTAGTAATACACAATATAGTGTATAACTAATGCTTGCATTAGTTATACATGACGTGAAAAAGTGTACCAAACAAGGTATTACTAATACACACACCTAATGCATGTATTATTTTACCTCATACACTCTACCAAACGACCCCTAATGATCTTAGATTAATATCATAAGCATAGTTCCTTATTGATATAATTCCACCTAAAAATAAATAAAATTGTGGTTTTTGTCAAATTAGTTTTGTTCTAAAAGTCCCGCATAGGAAGAAGAGAATAATTGCTTTCTTTCAAATCTACTATTTCAATAAATTATTCTAGGGATACATAATAATTATTAACCTCTAAAAGGAAAATAATAAGAAAGGAGGATTCTTGGTGAGAAGTGAATCTTACATTTACGCTACTCTTTCCGTCTCATATTAGTTGATCATTTATGTATTAAAACATTCAACTATTAGTTATTTTCTTTTTCTTCCTAAACGATGGTGATGGTTAATAACATCCAAATCCACTCTTCCAAGTGAGAAAATGTACACAAACATATGCAATATAATTTAGTCAACTATAAGTCAGAGGCAAATTTCACACAGAACAACACATATGCGATCAAGTAAGGATTTGTTTATTAATACCCAAATTAGTACCACAATTTTTGTTAATTAATCTTTTCCAATCTCTCTTCTTATTCTTTTTTCACTCTCTCGAGCTCAAATCAAAGTAACTAAGCAAGTCCTAGGATTAGTCACTCCTTTTAGAAATATTAAAACACAAGAATAATTAAAGAAACAATTTGACTCACTTTATTAAAAATAAAAATCATTCAATACATAAGCAAAACAAGAGATTTATAATCCAAACATTAATCATTAAAGAATTTCATAACAAGATTTAAGTATGTAATAATGTACTACAATCTTAAACATTCAATACATAATAAGGAAACGAAGAAATGAGTAAAGGTTAAGAAATTTCTCATCAAAAGATGAAAATATTTTCCCAATTATAGCTTTTGCATTCGATAAGTTAAGATACAAATATTACGAGAGCAAGACTTGAATGGAAGGTAGACAATTTCAAGTTCAAATGAGTATTTCAAATACATTCTCTTAATTTGGATAAAGCATTCCTTTCACTTTCCCATAGTTCAAGCAATTCAAATCATACGAAACAAAATAGTTTGTAGAAAATTACAATGAAAGATGGCAATTTCAATTTGAGAAAACAACTTTGTCACTGATAGAACTGAATCATCATGTTGATTATTCATCAGGAAATTTGTTATTCTTGAAAACTGGACCCCCAATGTCTTTACTACCTGCATATGAAGAAAGTAACTTTATGAGATAATTGAGTGACCATCTGAAAAGTCAATTCTATCGAACTAATATTTCAAATAAATAAAGTGTAGTAAGGGAAATGAAATAGAAACATAAACTTACTGCCATATTCATTAGGTAGGGTAGCACTTGGAGATACAGGATTTTGGAAGAGATCACCCATATGATCATAATCGACAAATGCATCCCAATATTTTCACTCATTTGGATCACTTCCTTCAATATCATTCGCAACAATGTTGCTTGGATCAAACATGTTTTGTTCACCAATATCTTGCTGAAAATTAGCATTTGTAGCTCCCAATCCATTAACCGTCACATTTCCAACATTTGTATTAGTTATCATTGTGCTACCTGAATATGTTGTTACATGGGTAGGATTGAAATCCAAGCCATAACCATTTTGAGTATGATTATCCAAGCCGTAATCATGATGATCCCCACTATTAAAAGCCAGAGAAGACCTATAATTAGTGCTTCCAATAATTGGACCCAACATTCCAAATAACAGACTGTGTTGTTGTAGTTGACCACCAACATCATTTTGGGCAGACAAAGATGGTTTAGGTAGTGAGGTTGAGCCTGAAGTTGTGGTATTAACTGGTGGGAACTCTGAGACTCTTTGGATTTGATTTGGAACATCTGTTTGAAGACGAGGCATTTTTCCAAGTTTTTGCAGCTCCTTTTTTTTCTTTCTAATGATGTGTTACAACTACTTCTTTGTTGAGAATCACTTGAGGATCCGTGATGAATATTCTTTCTCTCTTGTCGAGGTCTCCAATTATTTTCACGACATTTCTGAAAGAAAGAAAAACTCAAAAGAGAGTTGGACTATGGATATAATTATTATCTTAAATTCATTGTCATTTATGTATGTTTAAAATGCATGATACAAGTCATTTCTAATAATATACTTTTTTGTAGCTATTCGATGAACGACAAAAATCTTTTGAATTGGCAATATTATTATTTCATTGAATAAACATAACAAAAAAAATAGAAATTAGCAACAAATAACTAAACATTTAATAAAAGTTTGTTGCTAATCCTCTTTACTTTGCGAGTGTTTTAATTAAAAAAAAAAAGTGAGAACTAAAGATGAGAATAATTTCCAAACATTTACTAGTGGAAATAATGTAAAATGAAAATTTTGTTCTAACAAATGACTTTGATAAAAAAATAATAATTAAAATTAAGATCATTGTAGAAAAGTGGATCTCAGAAGTGTTAGTTGAAAAATCATTCCAAGCTAAATATTTTTTAATAATCGAGTATCAGAAAATAACTTCATTAAAAATATATTTTTTGCAAAATAATAACCCCCCCCCCCCCACCCCCAAACAAACATAAATACATGATAGATATCTATTACCACTTCAATTTTTTAAAGGATGTACCTGTAAGTGACTGGATACTTGCTTCCTTGTTAGACCAAGCACATTCATCACTTCAACAATGTCTGCCGGAAAACATTCTACATGTTCCATAAGGATGGAACTTTGAGTTAATCACTACTTCAATATTTCTATATCAAGTCAAGGTACACGTAAATACTATAATCACTATTTTGTAATCCCAAATAAGTAACGTTAGCTAAAAGTATGAATTCTCATTGTTTATATAGCTACATTTATAGAGAAACAAATTGTAGGCAAAATTAATTACTAGAGAGGTAAACTTACTTCCTTGACCAAGTTGTTCCACAGCTTTTGTGAATTTGGAATGAAGATCAACAGTCCATTTTGCGCAATTCTTACGTGTACCAGTCTTATTAATAACACATCTACGACTTTCTCCTTCATTAATCTGTTTTATACCTTTTCTCCCTCTCTTCCTCTTCAACTTGTATTTACCAGTTGATACACCATCATTTTCAGCCTTATGGATATTATTGTTATGTTCCTCAGTATCAACATTCATATTCTTCTCTCCAAATTGTTGTTCATCTCTTACAATATTATTATCATAAATTTCATCAACATTCGTATGATTTCAGCCATTTGCCTCTAAACCTTTTATCGATTTCTCCCTTTGTATTTTTTCTCTCAATACAAGTTGCCATAAGTATTTCACAATTTCCTTGTTGAAGGGCTTTTCCAAGCAAAAATAAGCTACATTTTTCAAAGCGTTCTTGGCTAAGACTCTATTGAGTTCATCACATTCAACTGCATAATTATATTGAGAAGTTAAAAATTAAAATTAAATTATATCATACATTATGAGAATAGTTAATTTCACACATATGTTTACTAAATTTTAATCTGCTATGACAACAACTTTGTTATGAAACAATCATTTATCATACAACTATAACTAAAACAAGATTACCAATGGATAGATGTCGTCTCTTGACAATAGATTAATGATAAATTTTATAGCTAATTATATTTTTGTGGTGTATTAATTGAAACAACTGACTTTACCCAATATTTATAACAAGAAGTGAAAAATAGAATTATAAATACTTACCAAGAGAAATTATATTTAAGGTTACAGCTTGTGTCAAGAGTTCAAAACAATGTAAATCTGATGAATTGACATCGATTATCATCATGTCAATTTTTTTCTTTTCTTTGGAGAGCATTGACATTGCCGCAGGAGTCGTAACTGTCGTAACTGTATATATCCATACACTTTAAAGTTAGTGAAGAACATGAAAAAAATATTATACACAAAGTTATCATTTGGATATGTTTATTTAATTTCTCATTCAAATTCAATTATGAAATTTCATATTATGTTGCTATACTTTAATTTATGAAATAACACATATTAATCAACTTATATCGTAAATGGAGTGTGCAATCTTACTAATATATAATATTACTTTACAGTAAATAACTGTAGGAATCTATAATAGAGAAGATTCTATAGGAATATAATTCTAAAGAATATATTCTAATTTATTCTTTGACTTGTTGAAAACAAATAAACACTGAATATATATATATATATATTAAATACTATTAAAGCAAGATATAATAGGATAAAAAGTTTTAAGATAAATTTATGTAAAAAGTTTTAAGGTAATTTTATTTCATAAATAAGTAACGAGAGTTTAGAAGATTTAACAAATTATTAGAAAGGAGTTACCAAAAAAATTATGTTGAAAAGATTTAACATAGCTTGAATAAGGAACAATCGATATTAAATACTAACAAAGTAATTGAAAATGAAACAAAAATAAATGAGGAAAAAGTCAGATGAAAATATTTTTCTTTTCTTGTCTACATCTAATAAAAGACCAAAAAAAAAAAAATAGAAGAAAAAAATCATGAAAATCACATGTCCCTATTTATTTGTTTGTCTACATCGAATAAAAGACAAAAAAAGTCATCTCAGATAATAATGATACCCCGATCATCTCTTATCATGTCTTTATCTCGCTCTTCTCTTCGATCTCTTACTCTTATTTTGTGCCTCAATCATCCAAGTGAATTTGTTTTCTTTCTAAAATGATATATAGATTTGTAAAAATCAAAGATCTATAATTTCAAAATCATTTATGAGGGACCTAATTATTTTCTCCTCCAACACGATGTCACTCTAGGCCGATTGACAAAGAATAAGTTTCCTTTTTATTTTTTGTACAAAAAAGTCAAGTGTGAAATAATTAATATTAACATAAACTTAAACTATCTCCTTTATGGAAAAATATCCGATAAAATTAGAACAACAGATACTTTAACATAAAATTATTGAACCTCTTTGAAAAATTACACAATCCTTATGGAGAAAGCTAATCGAGTATGTGACATGGTTACAACAAAAACAAAAATGGAGAATCTAATTTAATTCCTTATAATCATACAAAATTCATTTATTAACTTGTAAAACAACATACACAAGCATAGAAATAATGTTATGATAACAAGGAAAGGAAAAGTTCTAAATAAACATCATATCAATTAATTCTCTCTATATATAATGAAAGTCATACAGCAATTAGTTCTAGATATATCACCTTTGTATCCATTGAACTCTAGTAAATCAACCATTGGATTAGAAACCAATTCCTCATCTTGATATACCAGCAACACAGAAACCTCTTCAGTCAAATCATAAAAAGGTTCTGTCATTAGATTAATTTGAATATATTTGTAAGAGAAACACTTACAATTGAAGCTATTTATAAAGTATCATTTACTGGCTTATGAGCCTGTTTAGAGATAATTATATATAAATAATTTTATCTAAATATCTAGATAATCCCTCAAATTTGACACCAATTGTAATTTAGATACTTAAATTTATCTAAAAGACCAAATAAATACTTTTACTATTGTCATATACGCACTCATGAACACCTTATGCTGACATGGCAAATTTATGTGTATTGTAAATGCTTGTGTTATTACATTATTGAATCACAATAAAAAGATTATTTCTTAAAAAAATTAAATTTTTGATTGACTTTTATTCCAATAATAAAATTATACAACTTAATTGGGGTTCATTAACTATTTCTATTAATATCAAAACTTAACATCGATTATTGGATATTATTTGAAGTTATTGAGGATGACATTATATTTATTAAGTATTAATTACACTTCTTGAATAGTTGGAAGATTCTTTGACTTGTGTCCATAATTCAATAGCTCAAATGATGAATGTCTTGTCTTCAAGTAACGGCTAATGGTCTTAGATTTAGGCCTTATTTATTTTTGTTCGGATAAATTAGCCCAAAGATATTCTAAATAGAGTATGATATTGTGCACTTTGACCAAGTTAGCACAGTTTTTTTTTTTCAAAAAGTCTCACACATTATGGAAAAATTACGCGAGTTGGTAAATATTACTAGGTTATTAGTCATTGAGGGTAGGGTATAGTTTACTTTATTTACTGTCAGTAAATACAGTTTCAGTTTTTTTGCCATTAATAATGGGATCAACCACCTCTTTGTATACCGAATCAACAAGCCTTCATCAGCCTTTGTAAATGATTTTATACAAAATCAAATTTATCTCTCATCTCCTCTCCTCTCCTCATTTCCTATTTTTCTCCTAAAATAACTCTTTCACTTCCAATTTGAAATTTGAATTTCACTTTCTCTCTCCAATCGTGTTTTACTTTTTGCAGGTAACCGCCTAAACCGTAGGTGAACCTCTTCTTTTTTTTCATTTTTCAATTGTATATGTATTGTGCTTGTTAGTATTTGGATAATTTTTTCTCAAAATTCCCTCATTACTTATTAGATTATCATTTTTACAGAAAATAAAATGGATGGTTCGACTCCATCTAAGAGGATTACGAGAGGTACGTCATTGCATGTCAAAGTTTTTAATAATCAACCTTCATTTTCACTCGGTTTAACTCAAGATTTTGGAGTCAATGCAGGGTCTATGGAAAAAAAATCTATTGAAGAATTGAGATCCCAAAAAAAAAAGACCCAATTGCACTTTCAGAAGTCATCAACAATGTCAAGGCAAGCGACATTAAAATTGTTGAAGGAGGAAGTAAGAGGAAATCCAAAGATAGTGATTCTGAGGAGGTTGTGTCTCCTTCATTAGATCAAGACAAATACGAAGAACATCAGGTATTTGCTTAAAACACAATTGTATGTAGATATTTGTATATTTTGTTAGTAATATACAAAATTGTATGAAATATATGTATATTTTCTGCTTAAATCACAATTGTATATAGATATTTGTATATTTTGTTAGTTATATACAAAATTGCTTGAAGTATATGTATATTTTCTGCTTAAATCATGATTGTATATATATATTTGTATATTTTGTAAGTTATATAGAATAGCATGAATTAAACAATATACAAACCTTACATTATTATATATACAGTTAGGTTACACCAAAAATTATCAAATTAAAGCACACCTTTTTTATCGAATCATATACAATTCATATATATAATTGACATAGTAATTTTATACAACTACTTACAATTATACATGGTATAAGAATTTTACACAATTACTTACATTTATACAATATTATCAATTAAACAATATACAAATCGTATAACTTATATATACAGTAAAATTACAACAACAACAACAACAAAAATTATCAAATTAAAGCACACCGTTGTTGTCGAATCATATACACTTCATATATACAAATTGTGTCATTCAATTTTTCAAACAAAAAATTAGAATTGAATTGTTAATATAAATTTATCTAATCTTGTATAAACAAAATTAAATTATTGCGAACCATTAGAATGAAAAAAACAAAAATAATCCGTTTTCCAAAATTTCAATTATATACTAGAAAAATCAATTGTATACTTTCTTGCCGTTCAAAACATGAAGTTTCCTTGAAAGAAACGCTTACCTAGTGTTGAATATACAAGAATATTGATTAATCGTATGCTTCAGTCATTTGAGGAACCCAGTTGTTATGGTGTTTCTATTGCTATAGAACTCTTTTTTGGAAAAATATTTGATTTTGGACGATTAGCTTGAATCATGGGATTATGTAAAAATTTTATTACTGTAGTTAGCGCTCATGTATCCATTTATTAAAAAAAAAATATTGTATAAATTATTTTTTAAAAAGAAAATATACAAAATTAATGCTTCATAGCAAACTAAACTATACTCATTGAATGTAATTACTAAACTATACCTATAGAGCATTATTTCATTAAATATGTTTGTCATATGTGAAATTTTCCCTTAAGAGATCCTACACCTTATATATAGCACCTCCCTACCCCCAAACTTTTTTTAATACCCCAAACTTCTTAAAATTACATTTTCATCCTTTTTTTAACTATAAATACCCCTAATCTTTCATTCTTTTCACTCACAAAAATATCTTCTAATATCTCTACTCTCTACTCTCTAAATTCTCTTATTCTCGTTAAAATTACGAATTTGGTCTTTGGAAATTGAAGCTTCAAAATTCAACTTTCAATTTTCGCCTTCCAGTCATACACGTCTACTTTTTTAAGTAGACGTTTGGTACCTTCATTCCAACTCACTTTTCATTTAGTTATTTATTTGTTTACATTTAATTATTTATTTTGTGAGTAATTAATCTCTAGTCTCTACTTATTTAGTTGTTTATTTGTTTAAAACTTTGCTAATCATTTTCGTATTATATATAATTTACACACTTTTTATATTTGAATATGGATTTCGGAAAAAACATTATTGAAAAGGGTAAAACAACCATAGTTAATTCGTTCACTAATTTATCTAGCTCAAAATCCAAGAAAAATAAAAAAACCGGTAGTACTTCTCAATTTAAAACTAAAAAAACTTCTCAATTAAGAATAAATACGGATGATTATACGCATGTTGATGAAACTGTTTTTAATATTGATAGTAATAGTGGATTAGATCCTTATCATGAACATTTACAAAGAAGATTTGGTAATTTTGAAGAGGAATTACCTGAAGATGATGAACATGATGATGTTAATGCTTATGTTGATAGTTTTGATAATAATGTTGATGAATATGATGATGAAACTGAGCCACCGTCGGCTACTAGTCCCACTCCCAATCCCTCTTCCCCGGCTCCCGCTCCCTTTCGTTGTCCTGCTCCCATTCCCCCAGTGCATCCTAGGACTAAGGTAGAACGCGCTAAAAAATCAGTTGTGTGGCAATTTATGACTCAGAATAAAGATAAAACACAAGCTATTTGTAATAAATGTAAACATAGAATGAATCATAAAACTGTAGGAAAACAGGGTGGGACGGGATATTTGAGTAATCATTTAATGTCATGTTGTAAAAATGAATTTTTGCATGCTAAAGCTGTAGCCGAAGCTAAAAAAAATGGTACCACCCTTCTTGAAAATGTAGGAGTAGAGGGCTCTAATATGGTCCAAACACAATTAAATCCTTCTAATGTTTTTGGTTCTAGTATACAACGGTCATATAGTAGAGAAAAAGATCTTGAAGAATTAGCTAAAATGATTGTTGTTATGGGTTTGCCATTTAGTTTTGCTGAAAATTTCGATTTTATTCATTATATTCAAATTGTGTATAATCCACATTTTAAAGGTTTTACTAGAAATACAATTAAAAAGGTTATCTTTGATTATCAAGCTCAACATTTTCAATATCTTCATTGTTTATTTTATTATAACAATTGTAAAATAGCTATTACTTCTGATATGGGCCGTAGTGTAAATGGTAATGATTATTTCACTATTACTGCGAATTGGATTGATGAAAATTGGAATTTGCAAAAAAGAATTTTAGGTTATAAATGTTGTGAAATGCATAAAACCGGTAGTTATATAGCTCAAACAATTATAGATGTTTTGCAAAACTATGGAATTTGTGATAAAATAAGTAGTGTCACATTAGATAATGCTTCTAATAATAGAACTGTTGTTGAAATACTAAAACCGTCTCTTTGCCCTATTTATATTGATGGTTTTCATATTAAGTGTGCTGCACACATATATAATTTGATTGTTAGAGATGGTATAGCAATGTATGATAATGGTTGCACAAAAGTTGAAACTGCATGTCATTTTATTTTTAAATGTCAAGTTAAGTCTAGACGTAGAGATTTTGAAAATCGTTGTCGTGAATTTAATCTTCCACCTAGAAAAATTCCAAAATCAGTGTGTACTAGATGGAATTATTTATTTGATATGCTTGAAGTTGCTTATGAGTATAAGAAACCTTTACAAATGGTTTGGAATGCTCATAATTCAAATATGACATATAAACTTGATGATAATGATTGGAATAACATAAAAGAACTTATAGAATTCTTAAAAGTTTTTTATTTAACTACAAAAAAAATATCTGCACTTTATTATTCAACTATTTGCTCTGTTTTACCTAATATTTGTGCTATTTCTAGTAAATTTTATAAATTCAAAAATAAACCAAGATTTGAAGAATTTGTTAAGAAAATGATTGAAAAATTTTAAAAATATTTTATTCCTATTCCTCAAATTTATTTAACTGCTTGTTTGTTAAACCCACATTACAAAGATGAAGGTGCATCACGAATGGTTGATAAAATATATTTTAATTTGGGTATTGATAGTGAAGATGATGAAACACCTAGTTGTCAAGATGTTAAAGATAGTATAAAAATTGAAGCTAGAAAATTGTACGACTTGTATAATTCTAATATAAGGAATGTAGTACATAACGAAGAGCCTCAAAGTTCTAGGAGTAGATATAATAATGAAGATGATATTGATGATATGATAGATTGTATTATTGAACTTTCTCATAATGATAGAAATGATTTTGATGCATATATTAATCAAAATACAGAACCTACTACTATTGATCTTCTAGAATGACGGAGTAATCGTGGCCAATGATTTCCAAAACTACAACCGGTTGCTCGAGATATGTTAGCTATTCAAGCATCTTCAGTAGCTTCGGAAGGCGCTTTTAGTGCAACAAGATTTCAAATTGGAGAGCATAGACATTCATTAGCAGCAGATAGCTTGGAGATATCCGTACTATTTAGAGATTGGATTAATGGCGAGAGAAGGAGTTATGGTCGTCCACCTTTACCGACCAAATTTGAAAATGACGTTGATGAAATAATGCAAGATTTTAGTGATGACGACATTGATGCAATGGAAGAACTAGCTAATCAACCAATTCCAGAGCATGTTACTAGAGAAATGTTAAATGATTTAAAAAAAGATTTCCTTGGTAGCATGAACTATTAAATTTAAATGTCTATTAGTATGAGTATAATAATTCGAGGTCTAATTCAAACAGAACCCTTCCTAGAAGGTGGCTGTGTAGATTAGATTTTTTAATACTCTACTAATATTTTGTAACTCAACTTGTACTATCTAATTAATATTAATAAAAGTATAGGGTATTCGCCTTAATTTTTTTTTATTATTGTCTTCAAAAGTTCAAATTTAACTTTTAAAGTGTGAAATTTAAACTTTTATAGTTTTAAAGTTTTAAATTTTCAAACTTTTAAAGTTTGAAATTTAAACTTTTATAGTTTTAAAGTTTGAATTTAAATTTTCAAACTTTTAAAATTTAAAGTGTGAAATTTAAACTTTTATAGTTTTATAGTTTGAATTTAAATTTTCAAACTTTTAAAATTTAAAGTGTGAAATTTAAACTTTTATAGTTTTATAGTTTTATAGTTTTAAAGTTTATAATTTAAATTTAAATTTTCAAACTTTTAAAGTGTGAAATTTAAACTTTTTATAGTTTTAAAGTTTGAACTTTGAATTTAAATTTTCAAACTTTTAAAGGGTGAAATTTAAACTTTTATAGTTTTAAAGTTTGAAATTAAATTTTCAAAGTTTTAAATTGTGAAATTTAAACTTTTATACTTTTAAAAGTTTGAAAGTTTGTATTTAAAACTTTAAAAGTATAAATTTTTAAGTGTAATTTTCCTAATTTTTTAATTTTAATAAAAAAATTATAATTTATAACAGTTGGACCCGGTTTCCGGTCCGGTACCGGTCCGGGACGGGTACACGAATTTTTTCCCGGAATTACCGGTTCCGGTCCGTTCCGGTTCCGGCCCGTGGTGCCCGGTTCCGGTACGTCCCGGTCCGGTAGTCCCGGTTCCGGTCCCGTTGCCACCCTTACTCACACCCAACAATCTTTCCCTCAGACTAAGTTTCATGGCCCAATATCACAATGATCCACGAGTCAATTCATGAGATTCACTATGTGCGTCACCCACATCGTCTAAGTATTTTATGGCAATCAAGCCCTACAACTAGCTTCTTCTTTATATATATATGTGTGTGTGTGCGCGAGCGCGCGCATCTCTAATTAATCTCGTAAAGGGATTAAGGGTCCAATTTAAAAGAATTAGGCGATTTTCTTAGTTTTTTGTGTGTGTTAACCCATAAATATTTTGGTGATATGGTTTTCAGACGATTTCTTTTGTGCAACTTATATGGAACCCTTCGTAGGGAGTTAGTCTCACACTTTTTAGAGTCCATTTTGGGCATTCAGGGGCTAATTTATAGGAAATAGGTGATCTTCTCAGTTCGTCTGTATTAACCCATGAATATTTTGGTGATATGTCTTCCGAATAATTTCTTTGTAAAATCATTACGGGACCCTCCATAGGGAGTTAGTGGAGCAGTACGTATAGTCTCACAATTTTAGAGTTCATTTTGGGCATTTACAGGAATTAGGCGACTTTCTCAGTGTTTTGTGTGTGTTAGCCCATTAATATTTGGTGATATGACTTTCAGACGATTTCTTTGCTACACATTTACGGAACCCTCTGTAGGGAGTCGGGGGAGCAGTACGTACAATCTCACAACTTTTAGAGTCCATTTTAGGCATTTAGGGGCCAATTTAAAGAAATTATACAATTTTCTTATTTTTTTCGTGTGTGTTAGTCATTAATATATTGGCGATATGACTTACGGACGATTTCTAATCGAATTCTTTACAGAACCCTCAGTAGGGAGTTGGGGGAGCAATACGTATGGTCTGATAATTTTTAGAGTCCATTTTGGGCATTTAAGGACCAATTTACAGGAATTAGGCAATTTTCTCAGTAGTTTTTCATGTGTTAGCCCATCAATATTTTGTTGATTTGACTTTTAGAGTCTAAACTTGTCATGTATATTAAAAGATATTTATGCTTGGTTAATTGAATCGAACTAGGAATAGAGAAATTCCTACTTGGATCTTAATATTTCTCCCTCTTTGATTTGGAAAATTCTACGAAGTTGCTTTCAATGGAATTAAAATCAGAGTCAATTCCCTAAATGGTCACCCAAGTTGAGGGAATTGCCTTGAAATATCATTTATGTTTCATTTAGGACCAAAATATCACTCAACTATCACTATTTTCCTCCAAATATACTTGACACTTCAAAAGCCTCACTCTCTCCTAATTGGCATGACATGTCATTAAGATTTTTTTAAAAATAATAGAGTAATTTAATTCATCAAATTCATTTAACTAAAATAATGATCGTATTATTTTTTTTTAAAAAAAGAATATTAGTTTATTAAGAATAAATATTCATACTTAAGAATCTTTTATCATAATTAAACTTTTTTATTTTTTTATGTTATGAAGAATAGGTTTTTACAACGTACTATAATATCATCAATTTTGAATATTTATAAACATGTACATTCAAAAAAAGATATTGATATACAAATCACTCATGAATGCTAACTTACATCAATTAATCATAAATTGTATAATGAATCAATAATATTAAAGGTCAATTAACGGTTACAATAATATTAATCGAGTACTTTGAAATTCATGCGTACCATTTTATTATATTTTTTGAAAAAATAGAAAGTGAATAATATCATATTTTTTATCCAAAAACAAATACTAAATGGCTCAAAAGTCTTCTTCTATTCTAGTTGATATTTCATGTCATTAAATCATCATTTTAAAAAATAATAGACCTATTTAATTCATCAAACTTATGTCTCTACAAAACAAATATATGAATTACATGAGAATTTATGAAGATTATTAAAAAAAAAAAATCTTATTCCTTTATATATTTTTACCAAACAAAATTCAATGAAATTTTTTTTTTGTGCAATTATTACCTGTTAATTTTTAAAATTCCTAAGTAAATTATTCAAAAAAATTTAAGCAATTTTTTTCATAAAAATATTCAAATAAATTTGTAAGGTTGACAAAAAAGTTGGTAAGAAAGAGAAAATTATTATTTAACTTTTTTTAATTTAAATTTTTATTCTTTTATTCTATATTATATTATATTTTAACTTCTCATACAATTAAACACCAATATATATTCTTATATCATCCCAAATTCATGAAATACAAGTAATAATTAATTGAATTGCCTATTTTAATTCAATAATATACATATTATATGAGATTAATATGTTGATAAATAAAGATCAAAATTTTATTTTCTAATATAAATATTATTCACTTTCTATTTTCTTTTCAAAGAAAGATATTGTAAGATATATGGATTTCAAAGCACCCAATTAATTATTTTTTAATAGTTAATAGATTTTCAATATTATTGATCCATTATATAATATATGATTCATTGATGTAAGTTGACATTCATAAGTGATTTATATATCAATATTTTTTGAATATATTTTCTCATAATTATTCAAAATTGATGACATTATGGTAAGTTTTAAAAAAATATTTTTCACAGCATAAAAAAATAAAAAAATTAATTATGATAAAAGATTATTAAGTATGAAAAATTCTTCTTAATAAACTAATATATATATATATATATATTTAGAAAATAATAAGATCATTATTTTAGTTAAATGAGTTTGATAAGTTATTAAGCCTATTATTAAAAAAATGACTTTAATGACATGTCATGCTAATGGGAGAGAGTGAGACTTTTGAAGTGTCAAGTATATTTGGAGGAAAATAGTAATAGTTGAGTGATATTTTAATCCTAAATAAAACATAAATGATATTTTAAGGCAATTCCCTAAACTTGGGTGATCATTTAGGAAATTGACTCATTAAAATCATCAATCTCTTATATGTAAGAAACATACTTATATTCATGAATAGATATGTGTAGGGTCTAATAATGAATTATCACAAATTTTTCTACTTTTTCCTGTCAGAGTCCTGCCTTTTTCTTTTTTGACTTTGGTCTCTGCTTTTGTCTACATGATGATAAGGTTGGTGGACCTAGCTGGAAATGTGATGGAAATAGCTAGTAAAAGAAAGAACTTTGCATTTTCTGTTTTCTTAAAAACTGAAAAATTACATAACTTGTGGCAATTTGTCCATTTTCATACTGAGAGATAATTCTATTTTTTTGGATATATGGCTTATGCTGCTGTTACTTCCCTTATGAGAACCATACACCAATCAATGGAACTTACTGGATGTGATTTGCAACCGTTCTATGAAAAGCTTGAATCTTTGAGAGCTATTCTGGAGAAATCCTGCAATATAACGGGCGATCATGAGGGGTTAACAATCTTGGAAGTTGAAATCGCAGAAGTAGCATACAAAGCAGAAGACATGGTTGACTCGAAATCAAGAAAAGTTTCTTCCGCAGAAACTGTAATTACACGAAGCAAAGCTTTCTGGGAACTCTGTTGTTTCTTGGAACAAGAGGTAGAATGCATTGATTCCTTCATGATGCAGTGGTTGGCAATATGGGACTGGTACAACAACATTAAAGATTTCAAAGCACAAATTTTTTGTCTATCCAAGATACCTGAACTTGCTGTTGAGCGGTCCGAGGATATAATGGTTGGCTATGAAAATGAATTTGAGATGATGCTGGATCAACTTGTTAGAGGAGGAAGGGAACTAGAAGTTGTCTCAATCGTAGGGATGGGAGGTATCGGGAAAACAACTTTGGCTACAAAACTCTATAGTGATCCTTACATTATGTCTCGATTTGATATTCGTGCAAAAGCAACTGTTTCACAAGAGTATTGTGTGAGAAATGTACTCCTAGCCCTTCTTTCTTCGATAAGTGATGAACCTGATGATCAGCTAGCGGACCGACTGCAAAAGCATCTGAAAGGCAGGAGATACTTGGTAGTCATTGATGACATATGGACTACAGAAGCTTGGGATGATATAAAACTATGTTTCCCAGACTGTAATAATGGAAGCAGAATACTCCTGACTACTCGGAATGTGGAAGTGGCTGGATATGCTAGTTCAGGTAAGCGTCCTCATCATATGCGCCTCATGAATTTTGACGAAAGTTGGAATTTACTACACAAAAAGATCTTTGAAAAAGAAGGTTCTTATTCTCCTGAATTTGAAAATATTGGGAAACAAATTGCATTAAAATGTGGAGGATTACCTCTAGCAATTACTGTGACTGCTGGACTTCTCTCCAAAATCGGTCAAAGATTAGATCAGTGGCAAAGAATTGCGGAGAATGTAAGTTCGGTGGTAAGCACAGATCCTGAAGCACAATGCATGAGAGTGTTGGCTTTGAGTTACCATCACTTGCCTTCTCACCTAAAACCGTGTTTTCTATATTTTGCAATTTTCGCAGAGGATGAACAGATTTATGTAAATAAACTTGTTGAGTTTTGGGCTGTAGAGGGGTTTTTGAATGAAGAAGAGGGAAAAAGCATAGAAGAGGTGGCAACAACATGTATAAATGAACTTATAGATAGAAGCTTAATTTTCATCCACAATTTGAGTTTTCGTGGAACAATAGAAAGTTGTGGAATGCATGATGTGACCCGTGAACTCTGTTTGAGGGAAGCTCGAAACATGAATTTTGTGAATGTTATCAGAGGAAAGAGTGATCAAAATTCATGTGCACAATCCATGCAGTGTTCCTTTAAGAGTCGAAGTCGGATCAGTATCTATAAGGAGGAAGAATTGGCTTGGTGTCGTAACAGTGAGGCTCATTCTATTATCATGTTGCGTAGATTCAAATTGGTCACACTGGAATTGTCTTTCAAGCTAGTAAGAGTACTAGATCTTGGTTTGACTTATTACCCAAGTTTTCCCAGTGGAGTACTTTCTCTAATTCATTTGAGATACCTATCTTTGCGTTTTAATCCTTGCTTAAAGCAGTATCGAGGATCGAAAGAAGCTGTTCCCTCATCAATAATAGACATTCCTCTATCGATATCAAGCCTATGCTATCTGCAAACTTTTAAACTTTACCTTCCATTTACCAATTATTATCCTTTCATATTACCATTGGAAATTTTGACGATGCCACAATTGAGGAAGCTGTGTATGGGCTGGAATTACTTGCGGAGTCATGAGCCTACAGAGAACAGATTGGTTTTGAAAAGTTTGCAATGCCTCCATCAATTGAATCCTTGGTATTGTACAGGGTCTTTTTTTAGACTATTTCCCAATTTAAAGAAGTTGCAAGTATTTGGCGTCCCAGAGGACTTTCGCAATCACAAGGACCTGTATGATTTTCGCTACTTATATCAGCTCGAGAAATTGGCATTTCGTGTTTATTATCCAGGTGCTGCTTGCGTTCTAGAAAGCACTGCACCTTCAGGTTCTACTCCGCAAGATCCTCTGAGGTTTCAGACGAAATTATTATACAAAAAGACAAAATTCGGGAAAGCTGCACCTCCAGCTGATGTTCCAACTTTACTCTTACCTCCTCCGGATGCTTTTCCACAAAACCTTAAGAGTTTAACTTTTAGCGGACAATTCTTTTTGGCATCGAAGGATTTGAGCATTGTTGGTAAATTACCCAAACTCGAGGTCCTTAAACTATCAGACAATGCCGTCATAGGCGAGGAGTGGGAAGTAGTTGAGGAAGGGTTTCCTCACTTGAAGTTCTTGTTTCTGGATAACGTATACATTCGGTACTGGAGAGCTAGTAGTGATCACTTTCCATACCTTGAACGACTTTTTCTTAGAAATTGCTATGATTTGGATTCAATCCCTCCAGATTTTGCAGATATAACCACACTAACTCTTATTGATATAAGTAGCTGTCGACAATCTGTTGGGAAATCCGCCAAGCAAATTCAACAGGACATTCAAGACAACTATGGAAGCTCTATCGAGGTCCATACTCGTCATCTTTTGTAAGACATCTTCTTCCTTGATTTACAACAATATTTAACTCATCATCATAGTAAACTCGATAATAATCTGGATAATAGCTTTAGTAAGTCCAATTGCACCAATTCAACAAAAGTTCTTGATGCTGTCATTGTGTTTGATTTGAATCCTTCCAATATTGTGTAACTTGTTATACTTGCATGTTCATTCTTGATTTTGGGAAGTGTAACATTTTATTTTTCATCTTTTGTAGAAAGCATTTTCGATATAACAACAGATGAAGATGATGATGATGACTTTGAGAAAGAAGTTGCTTCTTGCCGCAATAATGCGTAAGTTCGTATACATGCATGCTCATTCTTGCTATAATGTTCTCTTGTTCCTTAATTATGGGACATCTAACATATTATTTTCCATTTTTTGCGTCTTTTATTTTTCTGCAGCGAGTAGTTAAGGTGTTCTGAGGACTAGCCAGTTCTCTGAAATAAATGTCAAATCAGAAGCCAAATGTGTGAGTGTTTGTTTTGTTCGTTTTCATTTTTTCTGCATAAGGTGGCAGGATGATTGCAAATGGCTTGTAATTTAATTGTATATGATCTTTCGTATAGCCATTTGTCAGTGGTTCTTAAGATACTCCAAATTTTATGCACATACATACATACTGTACAGGCCAGGACAGACTCCAGTAACGTGTGTTTCCTTTCTTGGGAGTCCTCAATCTACCTCGCAAAGGAAGAATCCAGTGGCACCAGCTTTATTACTAAAACATTCACACTGGAACAGTTAAGAAAAACTAGTCCATTTTCATACTGAGAGTGAGAGATAGTCCTATTTTTTTTGGATATATGGCTTATGCTGCTGTTACTTCCCTTATGAGAACCATACACCAATCAATGGAACTTATTCGATGTGATTTGCAACCGTTTTATGAAATATGTTTTTTGACTTACAAACATTGAATTAAAATCTTTTGAACTTTTATAAATTAAGGTTTCTTTCTTTTAAAGAAATCGATACTGTAATCCTCTATATCAACGAGTTTACTCATGTGAAGGTCAAGTGATAAAACCAGGAGCCAGAGCCAGTCTAGACCTAGGGGTTCGGAGCTTTTGTAATTGGATCATTGTGATTACGGGTTGAATGTCTAATTTTCTAGGCGATAATGATAGTATTTTGTATCTGAATAATAGCTCACTTTTTCTAAGTAATGGAAAAGAAGGTCAAAATGTGCCACTAAAAGACTTGACTAAGACAAAAATGGGTTGTCAAGAACGTAGAGGAGGGTAAGATGGACAGTTGGTCAGATCTAGTATGGATAATACATGGCGGTAGTTGGAGTGGCGGCCCTCCCAAAATTCTCTCATCTTAGATCTTTGGATTCGGTCTTATACATATGTGAGGAAGGTAATGATAAAAATTGGGGTAGAGGATTACAATATGGGGAATCGAGAATTCAAATAGTCAGTCAACTAACTGAGCTATTAAGATTTCCAAAAAAAAAAGGAGAAGGATTCATGCGACATGAATTGCATAGTTTTGAATGAGGGAAAGAAGATGGAAAATTATACTATTATACATATAATTAAAATTGTTTTTTATCTTTGTATTATTGTAGTCAGCTAATTTGTATGTTTACTTATTCATATTTTGAATAGGCATAATACATAAATATACCCTTTAACTTTGCTTCAAATCACATTTATGCCCTTCAACTTCGGGTGTGCACAAGTAGACATTTTAATTTATATAAAGTTGAAGAAATAGACATACAGGTCCTAGGGGTGTGCAAAAACCGATTTAACCAATAAATCGAACCGAAAAAAACACTATTGGTTTATTGATATTGGGTTATTGGGCTAACGATTTTAAACGGTTTTGCAAAAATTTTTATTGGATTATTGGTTCGGTTTCCGATTTTATAATTTTTGTTAATGGTTAAACCGATAACCCAATAAGACTATACTAAATTTACTAGTCTTATTGTTAATGGTTAAACGATTGTTAATTTCACACTTTTTGTTAATGGTTAAAACGATTGTTACTTTCACACTTTTTCCTTTGAATGTGTCTAGTGTCTAAACTTGCAAGAAAAATGATTGTTACTTTTATGATTATTACTTTCATGCCAAATGCTGGAAAAATCATATGGTTTATTTGAAAATTTTCTTATCGTGTATATAATATATATGAGTATTTTCTTATTGGTTAAACCGAAAACCGAACCGTTAAGTACCATAAACCGATTAACCAAAAACCGATAAGAAATATGTTATTGGTTTGGTTATCGGTTTGAAGTATTTACAAATCGAAAACCGATAAACCAAACCAATAACACCTAAAACCGAACCGAATCGACCGATGCGCACCCCTAACAGGTCCTACATGGTATCCTACATGTCATTTTTTATCCTACGTGGTGTCTTAAGTGTATTGTGTCATGTAGAACTCATGTGGCTAGTTGTTCAACTTTACACAAGTTTATGTGCATACCCAAAGTTGAAGGACATAAACATAAAATGAAGTCAAGTTAAAGGGCACATTTATGTA
This sequence comes from Solanum verrucosum, assembly GCF_900185275.1. Lineage (NCBI taxonomy): Eukaryota > Viridiplantae > Streptophyta > Magnoliopsida > Solanales > Solanaceae > Solanum > Solanum verrucosum. Next base: position 3,838,395 of record NW_026020630.1, read on the forward strand.
TTATGCCTTTTGAATTTCATTAATAGTGAAAATCCTGAATCATATTCAGATTCCATCACTAATCGTTGAACCATGTTAATTTACTATGTAATATCTAATGGATTTTTTTGCTATCTTATTTATAATTGTTCAAAGTTTTGTTAATCATCTTTAGAATAATATTTAATTATATTATTTTGATATACTTTCTATATCCCTAATTACTTGTCCATTTTTGAATTGGCACACCTATTAAGAAAACAATTATTGAAATAGTGAGTTTTCCATTTTACCCATATTAATTATAAAGTGGATGAATTAAAAACTTAAGATTTTCAAAAAGTTTTACTTTTTTCAAAGTAATAAATTGATGGTATAATAGATTAAAAAAAGTTGTTCTTTCTTGATTTGTCAAAATAGACATGTAATTAGAAATAACTAAAAAATGGATAAATAATTAAAAACGGAGGGAGCAATACGTTATCTTAGCCTAATAATATCTGATTAATGGCCACCCTAATTGATTGGATAGGAGAGGATAGACTTGCTTCCAAGTAAGCCAAAATATAAAAAGACACATGTAGTACTTATATAATTCATGTGTGGACTCGTTCTTTTGTAGTAATCCCGTTCTATTTTATACGTCACGTTTTTACTTTATACTTTCATTAAGAAATGATGTAATTTTATCTTTCTGTTCTTATTTAATGTTTTCTTAAGTCAATTTTATAATAAATGATGAATATATTTTCAAGATTAATTAACTACTCTATCAAGGGTATAATAGGTAAAATATGGTAATTTATACATAAATTTTATAAAATGACAAGTATTGTGGTCCAACTATTTATAGAAAGAGATGACATGTAAAATGGGACGGAGGGAGTTATAAAGTTGACTTAAGAAAACATTAAATAAGGGTAGAAGGGTAAAGTTACATTATTTCTTAATGTAAATGTAACGTAAAAAGGTAACATATAAAATGAGAAGGAGGGAGTAGTATTTTCTTGTTTTATTTTACGTGGCACTCTATTCTCATAGTCCGTCTTTAAAAATATGTCATTTTATTGTAATTGAAAATAATTTAACTTAAAATTCTCCATCTACCCTTAATTAATGAAATGATTTACAATTATATAAATATATAAAAATTGTTTTAGCCTATAATTTTCTAAAATCTTTTTTTTTCTCTTATACATCGTATCAAGTCAAACAATACTAAGTCAAATGGAATGGACGGAGTATTTCTTTTATTTTTTTGTCACACCGTCCATAAGTTTTCTCCCATCCCCCAGACCCCCACTATGTATATTCACTCCTTAGTTGGATCTGAATTTAGAGTTTAGAAGCTTCTATAATAATTTTAGATTAATATATAATAATAATAATAATAATAATTGAACTTACAGTATTAAATTTATGTGAATCTATATATATTGTATTGTAATTTTTTTAATTATAATTTTATCCAAATCAATAAACATATTCAGATGTAAAAGTATATATTATGATTTAACAACAAATTTCTATATGAGCCGCGTCTTCCTAAGTTTTGATGCATAATTTCCTAAAACTCATAAATTTCCAAGTGACTATTTCCAGTATTTCAATGAGAACTTATGTTTTGTTATGGGTTTTCTTAGTGAATTAGTTTAATAAAATCAAAATGGAAAAAATCATGTTTTATAACATAAAATTTTCATTGATTCACGCGGAGAAAAACATCTAGTTCTCATAGTGTGAAAACTATTGAACTTATGGGATGTGGTTCTGTGGAAGTTCATCAAGTGGTAGCTCCTTGTACGCAACTAGTGCTACTTTTTATTGACTAAAAGTTATTTTCTAGATTAAGATTCTTATCATGGGGCCTAATATAACGTCCTAATCATATTTCTAATATGATAAACTTATACTTGTTTAAATCAAATAGATAGATAAAAGACGTGTTTGCACAAAACTCCTCTCACTTAACCATGATCCATTAATATTAATTTTTCAACTTCATTAAATCACTTAATTATGATGTGTGTGATAGTTCACCTGTCCCAATTTATGTAACACATTTGTTTCAGTCTGATACAAAAAGAATATCACATTTCGATGATTGACAAAACTTTAAATTCATCTATTATTCTTAATGACATGATTTATAACGACACAAATGATTAAAGATTTGTTTTACACCACATATTTTTAAAATCTTCATTTATTTATTAAACGTTATATCAAATCGAACAGTACCGCATAAATTAAGACTGAGTTGACTAATATGATATAGTGTTGTTTAATAATGTGTAGGGCCTTTTCTTTTTAGCCATGCCCCTTTAACATAATGTGATGTTGACAAGTGACAACCTTAAGAATCATTGTTTGCAAACTACTATTCTTGTCCTTATAAATACTCATTTCTAATTGTATTAAAAACCTGAATTCTAACCATTCTTCATCTTGCCATTACCAAAATAAATCAATACCAAGAGGCAAATATGGCCTTAGAACAAATTTTTCAAGACCAAATACCAGAAATTACCTTTGATCAACGTGATATTTCTTACGAAAAATGGAACACAATTGATCTTGATAAACTTGAAGAAAATTCACCTGGAGGTTTCGAGTGCAACATTTGCCTGGATCTTGTACATGATCCTGTTGTTACATTATGTGGTCACCTCTATTGTTGGCCTTGCATCTACAAATGGATACATATTAAGACCATTTCATCAGAGAACATCGATAATCAACAGCCAAAATGCCCTGTTTGCAAAGCTGAAGTCTCACAAAAAACATTGATTCCACTCTATGGTCGCGGTCAAGCTACAAAAACATCAGGCAAGGCCCTGAATCTTGGTATAGTCATACCACAAAGACCTCCTACTCCGAGATGTAGGAGTCACGAACTAATACCCAATAATAATATGCCTCCATTATCCCAGCAATCTCATGATCATCATCAAAATTATACAAATACAGAACATATGCTAAGTCCTGGTGGAACGACAACAGGGGAAATTTTTTATGCGCGAATGTTTGGGAACTCATTGAATACTAATTTGTATACATATTCAAGTTCATATAATCTAGCAGGAAGCAATAGTCCAAGGTTAAGAAGACAACTATCACACGCGGATCAATCACTTAGCAGAATCTGTTTTTTCTTATGTTGTTGTTTAGTAACATGTCTTCTCTTGTTTTGATCATCTTCTTCGCGTGTTCATACAATGTAATTATATTTAGTAACGCGATATATGATATGAATATACATCTTTGATCAATGTAATATATGATCACCTGGATTTATATAGTTAACATTATGAATTTTGAGATAGACTCAATCGAAATTGAAAGGATGAATCAAATCCAATCATTAAGAAGACAAAGCTTGTTTAGCTTCTTGTGTTATTTTAAAATCAAAATAACAAAATCCCACTAAAGAGACCAATACCATTTTACAGCACATCTCAGCCATCACTCCTTTCGTTTTAATTTATTTATTTGATTTTGACTTAACACAAAGTAAGTAAGTAAGTAAAACGAACTTTTAAATTATATGGTATTAGATTAAAGATACGTAAAATATAAAAAAATATTCTTTATAATCTTAATATTCAAATTGAAACGGAAAGAGTAGTTTTCACATCTAGAGAAAGTAATGAATATTCAAAGATACAAGCACGAGGATTGAAAAACAAGACATTCAAAATCAAGGCATCAACATCTCAAAGAGAAATAGGCATAGGCCACCTCTCTTTTTTTCTCACGCTCACTGTTCGGAGTCTGCGTTGGAGCCTAAATTAAATTTGAATTGCATAATACAGGCTTATTCGAGAGTGACGCTTCCAATAGGATTTTCTTCATACCCAAGACTCAAACCTGAAATTTCTAATTAAGAATTGACCAGTTATACCATTGCACCACAACCCATGTTGATAGGCATAGGCCGCCTATCTCATATGCCAACTTGTCATTATCTATTTGGCTAGGTTAACAACAGCAAGTGCTGGTGGGTGGTGATTGACATGATGGCTGCCGTCTGTGGAGAGTGATGTTATAGAACATTCCAAATATGGGTGTGTTTGATGTGAAAAAATTGAAAATTGCTTATGGTGAGTAATATCTTATTTTAATAAATCATCTATTTTTAATACTTCAAAATTATTTGAAAGCATGTCACCAATGATAATTGTTGTATAGGTATGGACACCTCAATTTGGTTTCAACGGTCTACTAAACACTCAACTCGTCTTCATTATATCTCATTACATTCAATGTTGATGTAACGAATAAATTTTGAAAGTGTCTAAATGATTATTTTGTATATATGTTGGAGAGTTTAGCAGGTATAGTGGAAACGAGTCGAGTTTATAAGGTGTTTAAATATGCATACATAATGATAAAGTTGAAGTATTTACTTTTAAGCGGAGGCTATATTTGAATGTCAGTTTAAGAAATTATGCCTTTCGAACTAGTGGTATACAAGTTGATAACAATATCTAATTTCAAATTATCTTTTTTTACTTAGAAAAAAAAAATCAAATTTCACAATGAAACATAGTCAAACGCTCCAATGAATTTAAAGGTATATATCTGATTCTATGATTGATAACTTATGTTTTATTTGGTCAAATATGATAGATAATATCAACAATTGTCTAAAGATTTCCACTTATTAAAGTTAGTGTAACACTAGGGAAAGCATTTTAAAAAATTCGGTGTCCACTTTCATAAGTTGATATCCACCTAATTCAACATCACTTACACTACATAGAAATGATTGTAATTAGCACTAAATCTTATATAGGTAATAGGTTTAATGATTTAATGATCTATCAAGTTTCACAAACATTATAACAATATTACCTTTGCATGTCCAAGTAACTTAGGTGGTATCTACTTTTGCACAAGTTGTAGACCATATTTTCCCCCCTAATAAATAACATTGAACTTTAATTTCTTCAATATGATTAACTAATGCATCAATATAATATATGCCTTGTTACTATCATTTTGAACCACGCATTATAGGCATCCCAATTATTGTAATGTGAAAACTTTCTTTTCTTCAAATATAAAAATGACTGTTGTCCCTTGATAATGTTATAAAGCATCATATTCTTCTTATCAAAGCTAGTGTTTCACATTCCCATGCTCTTTTTACCAATCACAAAAATATTGTCATGTTCCACTATCATTGCATAATGCCCCCCAAAGAATCTTCTACCATATATAATTCATTATTGAAGTTTGACAGATTCAAATGTTATTTCTACCTGTTTTAGTTTGGGCGAATATAGTTAAATATAATATTGCTATAAAAAATGACAGATATCTCATATAATTAATCAAGTTAAGGTGTAAAAGTTATCTAGAACATCATTATTATAAAAAATAAAATAAAGATCGAAACAAGATAAGCCTATGCTTCAAAAGGCAGACTTATTTGAACAAAACCAAGAAATTCCACCTAACTACACCCCATCTTAAATAAAAAAAATACCATGTCTCAACCTGTTTAGAATTGGGATGGTGCTTTGAAGTGAAAAGGGTTTAAAGGATGGATCGGAATAATTACAGCTCAATGTCTTTGATTAATCTAATTTACAAATAGTCATAATTGAATAGGTTTTGTATATTTTAGTATACTATATATACATATTTATACCTATGATATACATAATTAGTGAATATGTTTTACATATTTTGATCATATTGATAAAATAATTTGGCCGGATCGTACATATAGATGAGTTTTACTTTAGATTAATTGAAGTATAAATAAGTCATATCCAAACTTACTTCTATTGTCAAATATATTTTAATTCAAGTGTCCTCGGTCAGAAACACTTGCTTAAGCTTATCAATCTAGATATGGTGTCCTGTTTTTGGGGTTGGTTAACAGAACAACGTTGCTAGATTGAATTGCGTTGTCATATAAGGAAAAGTAGAAGTTGCTTTTGATTGAAGTAGGAAGAAAATCAATGACCTTAAGTAGAACCAAAAAAATAACATGTCCAAAAATAAACCAATCCCTTGGATTACTAACAAAAACACCATTCTGATTTGTATTTTTCCAATTATATATGATCCCTTTCCTCAACCTATGATGGAGCACACAAAGGCCAAAGCTAACACCAAAATGTAAGAACAAATAACAAAATTGTTGGTTGGGTAAAGAAAGTCCACATTGATAGCTGAAAAGATTGAGAAATTACATATAAAGTGTAGAATCTCTTAATAGTGTGAAGCCTTTTGAAGAAAACCGTACAAAGACTTTACCCAAAACAAATAATACCACACCTTGTTAAGAGTATTTATAAATTAATTTAGCTCAACAACTAGTATTAGTCCTTGTTCAACCAGATGAGTATGATAAAGACAGATGATATCGTGAGACTCGATTTACTTCCACTTACGAGCTTAGAAACGCACACATACATAAAGAAGTTGGGCATAAATTAACAATCAGAAAATCGATTTACTTCCACTTACGAGCTTAGAGATGTACACATACAAAAAAACTGGCCATAAATAATCAGAAAATTAGAGAGAATTTTTACTATTGATTAATTGATAAGTTAATTAAACATGAATACAAATTTATACTATATGTATAAATTAATAAACCATGTAAAATAAAAACAATGTACATAATAGTTTCTAATAATTAAAATGTTAAAAATATATAAGAACTTTATAGTGTAAAAAAAATAAAGTAAAACTTTTAAAATAACAAGAGGAACTATTTTTCTTTCCAATAATGACCCTAGTTGATTCTTGTTAACCTAAAATACAGCAGCAAAAACAGAGAAATAAGAAATCGAAGAAATGGCAGAGATAGTTGAATTGCAGAGAAATTCAGCAAATTGGGCTAAGGTAGTTGACGATATAGTGAGAATAGAGAAGAAGATTTTCCCCAAACATGAATCTTTAGCTCGATCTTTTGATGAAGAACTCAAAAAGAAGAATTCTGGGTTACTCTACACTCAATTGGGTGAAGATATTGCTGGTTATGTTATGTATTCTTGGCCTTCTTCACTCTCTGCTTGCATCACTAAATTAGCAGGTCTGAACTAAAAATACCCTTTTCATAATTTTCTGTTTTGCTTTGATTTTCCTTTTAATAATTGGTCTTATTCTTGAATTTAATCTGATTATTGTAGTTGTATTCTTGGATTGAAGTCTAAGCTGATATCTAACATTGTTTATTGGAACAACAACATACACTGTGTAGACAAGTCGGGTCTGGAGAGGGTAGTGTGTATGCAGTCTTATCCATCCCTACCTTGTGAAAGTAGAGAGACTATTTCCCAATGTGAGTGTGACTAGGACTGCGTAGACAAGTGGGGTCTGGAGAGGGTAGTGCGTACGCAGTCTTATCCCTACCTGTCTTATCCCAACCTGTGAAAGTAGAGAGACTATTTCCCAATGTGAGTGTGAGTAGGACTGCGTAGACAAGTGGGTCTGGAGAGGGTAGTGTGTACGCAGTCTTATCCCTACCTGTGAAAGTAGAGAGACTATTTCCCAATGTGAGTGTGACTAGGACTGCGTAGACAAGTGGGGTCTGGAGAGGGTGGTGTGTACGCAGTCTTATCCCTACCTGTGAAAGTAGAGAGACTATTTCCCAATGTGAGTGTGACTAGGACTGCGTAGACAAGTGGGGTCTGGAGAGGGTAGTGTGTACGCAGTCTTATCCCTACCTTTGAAAGTAGAGAGACTATTTCCCAATGTGAGTCATCTTATCCCTACCTGTGAAAGTAGAGAGACTATTTCCCAATGTGAGTGTGACTAGGACTGCGTAGACAAGTGGGGTCTGGAGAGGGTAGTGTGTACGCAGTCTTATCCCTACCTGTGAAAGTAGAGAGACTATTTCCCAATGTGAGTGTGACTAGGACTGCGTAGACAAGTGGGGTCTGGAGAGGGTGGTGTGTACGCAGTCTTATCCCTACCTGTGAAAGTAGAGAGACTATTTCCCAATGTGAGTGTGACTAGGACTGCGTAGACAAGTGGGGTCTGGAGAGGGTAGTGTGTACGCAGTCTTATCCCTACCTTTGAAAGTAGAGAGACTATTTCCCAATGTGAGTCATCTTATCCCTACCTGTGAAAGTAGAGAGACTATTTCCCAATGTGAGTGTGACTAGGACTGCGTAGACAAGTGGGGTCTGGAGAGGGTAGTGTGTACGCAGTCTTATCCCTACCTGTGAAATTAGAGAGACTATTTCCCAATGTGAGTGTGACTAGGACTGCGTAGACAAGTGGGGTTTGGAGAGGGTAGTGTGTACGCAGTCTTATCCCTAGCTATGAAAGTAGAGAGACTATTTCCGAATGTGACTAGGACCAATTTGATTTAATATAGGAGGGTATAATCGTGAGGAACTCAAATGTGACTCTTTGATAATGTTTTCGTAGGAAAAAGAACAGTCAAGAGTGTGAATGTGACTATAACTTGAGCATTCAAAAGATAAAAATACTTATTAGGGAGCAGTTCATCTACAAAAAAGTTGTCTTTTTTTAAAGAAGAATATGCATGAATGCATTTGCCGAACAAGTTTTGATCTCTATGAATAGAGAGGTAGGAGAAATTGCTTCTGCTCTTTCATCGTTTTTCTCTGTAGCTGGATTGGATGAAAGTGCAGCATTTCTAAATTAGAGAGGTGTTACGTAGTTTTCCCCTCCGAGCAAGCTGATATGTTACTATTGAGCAAACAATGAACCTTGAAATAGCTAGCAGTTGTTTTTAAGGAATTTTGCAGGAGAGTTTAGTTATATCTTTCTCTGATCGTCACATATTGAATCGCTATAGGGAAAGGCAGAAGGTGAATTGATATTATTAGTAAATATTCCCGATAAGTCACTGAAGCATTGTCCGTCATTGCATAGAAAAGAGAATTATCTTTCATGTGATGTTTATTTTTCAAAAGAATTGCTTTCGTTCTCTCTGTTGTTATGATTTTTTTATCGTGATGTTTATGCCTGTCTCTCTCTTGTTGTTCTCTGGCCTGAGTGAATCAACACAAGTCAAAAAATGAAGAGATTCATTTACAATACTCCTTCTGTTTTGTCATTTAAATTTTTCGTTTTGTTTACTGATGCATCGTTCCTGTGGAATACATTAGTGAAAGAGAACTACAGGGGACAAGGCCATGGAGAAAAATTACTGAAGGCAGCAATACAGAAATGCAGAACAAGAAACGTTCATCGGATATCGCTTCATGTAGATCCTACAAGGACTGCAGCTATGCAGCTATACAAGAAACTCGGTTTCCAAGTGGATACTCTTGTGGAGGGCTATTACTCTTCAGATAGAAATGCTTATAGAATGTATTTGGATTTTGACATGGAATAATAGCATAATAATGAAATAAAGAGAAAATTTCATCTTTCCATGATCCTGCAGCTGTCTCATATTCTTTTTACGTACTATGGGGAGGGTAGCGTGTATGCAATCTTACCCTACCTTGTGAAGGTAGAGTTGTTTCCGATAGAACAAGCATGTAATGTAAATATAGTAGTGAAGAAGTCATGGTGAAAACAATAAAGAGGAGAAACACGTTTTCGTCGACATGCCGGTCGACAAATCAAAAAAAGTAAAACAAATGAATGTTATGTTGCTGCCCAGGATCGAACTGGGGACCTTTAGTGTGTAAGACTAACGTGATAACCACTACACCACAGCAACTTATTGTTCTTTTAATGCACAGTTGAATTAAAACCAGTATATCTATTGTTCTCACTACACAACCTTATATAAATATTTTTTTTAGTTTTGGTTCGTTAATTTTAATTTTTTAATCAAGGGTTAGCATATATATTTTTTCTTCTCAAACGTCAATTATGAAATTATATTGAATATATTATTATTATTGTGTTTTAAATAATAAATTTCCCCAAGTGGACATTATATGTGTCATGATAAATCCGGACAGTAAAACTTAAATTTAATAATAATTTTATTATTATTATTTTATTTTCTAATAGTTGAATGTATATACTAGATTGCGATAAGCTAACCTCAATTCGTATGTCCTACTAAGTCAAAAGTAACGAAGGAGTGCTAATTAAGTAAGAAAGGGCTTACAATGAAAATCTCTTTGCTCAAAAGACTATAAACAACTCCTTATCAATCAATCTATACTAACTTCAACGAATGATTTCAAATTACACCTTTATAATTTAAGAGATTAATTTTAGTACTTTAACTCAAATGTTAACTATAATTGTTCTAACAACTCTCCAAATGATACACTACTCTTCTTGTTACAAAAAGCTAGGCATTATTACAATTATATAATAATCCTATGAATTACAACTTCAACTTCAATAATAGAGGGTGTTGCTTTGCAACCCTAATTATTATTATTTTTATTTTTATTTTATTTTACAACCCTAATTGTTTCACATTAGCTATTACCCTCCTTTTTAAATATATTTTCTCTTCTAGAACCTTCATAAGATTCTTTACAGAGTTTCACTTACATTACTTTATTTGTATATAAGTGGGCATATCATCAATTGAAGATATATATAACACACCTTTTTATTAATTGAAGAAAAAAAATTAAAGAAGGACATTGTGATAAAACTACATAGCTTCTTAAGGGATATGCTATTTAAAAAAGATTACACATATTTAAAGAAAACTCTTTGGATATTTTTTATGTATGATATCTTGTCTTTTTAATTTTTATCATGATGAATTTATATAGAGAGAGCACTGAGAATTTATAATGGTTGGAGAAACTATGAAGATCTAGCGAACACTAATTACAAAGTTATCTATTTTAAATATTATATTAAATAAGATAGATTTTCTTAATAATTTGACCATGAGATAGATGGATAAAGTTTTTAAATTTCGGTGGAAAGAAAAAAATAAAGAGAAATGAACATACACATATACGTACACGTACATAAAGTAGGTAGATATGAATTTATAACAAAATATTTAGTGTAATCTCACCGTTAAAGTAACAAGATAGAGTGCATATACAAACTTTATTCATATCTCATAAAAATAGAGATGTTATTCCCAATAGAACCCTCCCTTTGTTTAAGAAAAGAATCCATCAATAAGAGTAGTAACAACAACCAAATAATATGAATGGTGAGCAAAACGTACATCATTACCCAAGAAAGAAGAGTAATACCCCAATAATTAATATATCTTTTTAAAAAAAGGTGATAATTGAAATCGTGAAATAAAAAAGTAAAAAAATAGTGCTAATATCACTAATAAGAAAAAAGGAAAATTGTATATAATAGCAAACTATTAATTCAAATTAAATGCTATAAACATAATTTGATTTAATTGTACCCTATAGCAAATTATTGTTATTTTCGCCTCTCTCCCTAGTGGAATCTTGCTCGCCACTCTCATTTTGGTGGCAGTCTCGCTCGCCTCTCTCGCTTTTATACAAACACAAATGTATAAAATGCATTTGTGTTTGTATAAAGCGAGGAAAAATTGTATATATACATATATTTTCGTTCCCCTCTCCCAGATCTCGCTCGCCACTCTCACTCGCCTCTCTCACTTTATACAAACACAAATGTATACATTGCTTTTGTATTTGTATAAAGCGAGAGTAAATTGTATATACAAATACAAATGCATATATTTTCGTCCTATACACTTATGATTATACAAATACAATCTTCCCCTGCCTAGTTTTCTTTTGTCTTTCTCTCTTTCTCGCTTTATACAAATACAGATTATACACTGCTTTCTTTTGTATATGTATAGCGAATTATACAACTACTTTCTTTGCATATGTATAGCGAATTATATAACTGCTTTCTTTGTATATGTATAGCGAAATATACATATTTATGTTTGCTATGGAGCGCAATTATGCAAACTATAGTTATAGCATACAAATATGATTTTTATGTTTGTTATATGTGAAAGTTACTCTAAGAAAAAAGATTCAACTATGATCACTAAATATATCTTGTAGACCAATGAAAGAACGCACAACTTATATCAACTAATTTAATTGTATCATATATAATCGTAAGAAAAATTCTTACAAAGAAATTTCTTCAACTTATTAGAATCATTATTGATTGCACGATTATTGGAGAGGATGATGAAATGATGTGAATCATTACTTAAATAGAAATTGAATTTGGAAGTAACTTGATAGGAAATTGAAGTTGATTTAATGTTCAAAACAACATCATCTTTTTGCATGAAATGGTTATTGAACATGTAATGTTGTGAGTTTCAAGACTTCACAAGTTACTTACGCGTGATAATGGAATTCAACATCTCATGCATTTAAAACCAACAAGTTTGTGCATCTTTCCTTCTGATGGTATTAAGAATGAGATAGTTACTTAAAAGTACAATAGTCCACATATTGATATTTCGTTTTTCTGTTCATCGAATTTAGTCACCAACCTATTTAGCCTGAGTTGTAATGTTTTATCAGATATAGTCAAAGTTGTAGTACTTTACTAGATTTAGCTGCCAACCTATTTAGCCAGAAATTTAATAGTTTACCAGATATAGTCAGAGCTGTAATGTTTTATCAGATATAGTCAAAATTGTAATACTTTACCAGATTTAGCTACCAACCTATTTAGCCAGAGATTTAATGTTTTACCAGATATAGACAGAGTTGTAATATTTTACCAGATTTAGCCATCAACCTATTGATATTTCTCTTTCCTCTCTCGTCTTTACACACTCAAAACGTAAACACACATACGCTCTCTCTCTATGCTTGTACATTTCATTCGCTATTCATCTTTAAAATTCTCAAATATAATTAATTCATGTTCAAATTCTTTGTTCTTCAATTATCAAGTAGTATCAGACCCATTTATATCGATATATATATATATATAGTGGGGGTGGGGATTGAGAGGGGATACATAGATCAACAATATTTTTTGAGAAAATCTTTATAAATTCTCACAACCCATAGGAGTTAAAACTTTATGTCCTCATTCCCTTTCTCAGAATTGCAAGACCTATAATATTCCAGTATATTTAAGTTTGAATATTCCAAAATATTATAGGTTCTTGCTATTTTGAGAAGGGGAATGAATATAAAGAAGCAAATTAAAGAAAAAAAAATTTGGATATTTTTTATGTATGATATCTTGTCTTTTTTATTTTTATCATGATGAATTTATATAGTGAGAGCAATGGGAATTTATAGTGGTAGGAGAAAATGTGAAGATCTAGTGGACATTAATTAGAAGTAATCTATTTTAAATATTTTTTTTATTAAATAAGAGATATTTTGCTAATAATTTGACCGTGAGATAGATGGATAAAAAAAATTAATTTCGATGGAAAGGAAAAAATAAAGAGAAATGAATGGAATACACATATACGTACACATACATGAAGCAATTAAATATGTATTTATAATAAAATATCTTGTGTAATTTCACAATTAAAGTAACAAGATAGAGTGTATGTACATACTTTATTCCTATCTCATAAAGATAGAGAAGTTGTTCTCGATAGAATCCTCCCTCTGTTTAAGAAAAGAATCCATAAACAAGAATAGTAACAACTACCAAATAACGTGAATGGTGAGCAGAACATACACCATTACCAAGGGAAGAATAGTAATATCCCAATAATTAATTAAAAATAACACATGTGATGATTGAAATTCTAAAATAAAAAAAGAAAAGTGCTAATGTCACTAGTAAGAAAAAAGATTCAACTATGTTCACTAAGTATATCCTGTAGACGAAGGAAAGAATATACAACTTTTATCAACTAATTTAATTGTATCAAATATAATCTTAAGAAAAATTCTTAATAGATATTTCTTTAACTTATTAGAATCATTATTGCTTGCATGATTATCGGAGAGGATGATGAAATGATGTGAATCATGACTTAAATAGAAATTGAACTTGGAAGTAACTTGATACGAAATTGAAGTTGATTTAATGCTAAAAATAACATCATCTTTTTGCATGAAATGGTTATTGAACATGCAGTGTTGTGAGTTTCAAGCCTTGACAAGTTACTTATGTGTGATAATGGAATCCAACATCTCATGCATATACAACCAACAACGTTTGTGCATCTTTCCTTCACATCTCTGCATATTGATAATCTTTTTTAAAAATATAGTATTGAGCTTTGTATAAAAATATGTGTTTATTGATAATAAACATTTAAATTTGAATAATTTAATCATTTATTTCTTGCGTTTGATAAATACTTCTAGATCCAAGTTATTATATTATGAATTTCAATTCTACAACTCTTTTTTAATCATCAAGTCAATTTAGTCACTTATAATCGGTTATTCTTCTATTTTTCATTTTATGTTATCAATTTAGTTTTTATAAAGATTTAATTTGTTATTGTAACAGGAACTTAATCTGATGGTATTAAAAATGAGATAGTCACCTCAAAGTACAATAGACTCAACATATCGATATTTTTTTTTTCTGTTTATCGGATTTAGTCACCAACCTATTAATTTAGAGTTGTAATATTTTATCAGATATAGTCAAAGTTGTAATACTTTACTAGATTTAGCTACCAACCTATTTAGCCAGAGATTTAATATTCTACCAGATATAGGCAGAGCTGTAATGCTTTATAAGATATAGTCAAAGTTGTAATACTTTACCAGATTTAGCTACCAACCTATTTAGCCAGAGATTTAATGTTTACCAGATATAGTCAGAGTTGTAATATTTTACCAGATTTTTCATTCGCTACTCATCTTTGAAATTCTCAAATTTAATTAATTCATGTTGATTAGTGTGAATTTTTTACTATAACACTCAAATTCTACGTACTTCGATTATCAAGTAGTATCAGACCCATTTATATATATATATATATATATATATATTGTGTGGGGTGGGGTGGGGTGGGGGGGAATTGAGAGGAGATACATAGATCAACAACATTTTTATTGTAACACTCAAATTCTTCGTACTTCAATTATTAAGTAGTATCAGATCCATTAATATATATATATATATATATATATATATATATATTGTGTGTGGGGTGGGGGTGGGGGTGGGGTGGGGTGGAGATTGAGAGGGGATAAACAGATCAACAACAATTTTTGAGAAAATCTTTATAAATTCTCACAACCCATAGGAGTTAAATCTTTATGTCCTCATTTCCCTTCTCAGAATTGCAAGACCTATAATATTCCAGTATATTTAAGTTTGAATATTTCAAAATATTATAGGTTCTTGCAATTTTGAGAAGGGGAATGAATATAAAGAAGCAAATTAAAGAAAACTTTTTTGGATATTTTTTATGTATGATATCTTGTCTTTTTTATTTTTATCATGATGAATTTATATAGTGAGAGCAATGGGAATTTATAGTGGTAGGAGAAAATGTGAAGATCTAGTGGACATTAATTAGAAGTAATTTATTTTAAATATTTTTTTATTAAATAAGAGATATTTTGCTAATAATTTGACCATGAGACAGATGGATAAAGTTTTTTAATTTCGGTGTGAAGAAAAAAACAAAGAGAAATGAATAGAATACACATATACGTACACATGCATAAAGCAACTAAATATGTATTTATAATAAAATATCTAGTGTAATTTCACAATTAAAGTAACGAGATAGAGTGTATGTACACATTTTATTCCTATCTCATAAAAATAGAGATGTTGTTCTCGGTAGAATCCTCCCTCTGTTTAAGAAAAGAATCCATAAACAAGAGTAGGAATAGCAACCAAATAACGTGAATGGTGAGCATACCGTACACCATTATCAAGGAAAAATAGTAATATTTCAATAATTAATTAAAAAAACACAGGTGATAATTGAAATTCTGAAATAAAGAAAAGAAAAAGAATAGTGCTAATATCACTAGTAAGAAAAAAGATTCAACTACTACCACCAAGTATATCATGCAGACGAACAAAAGAATGCACAACTTTTACGTACAAACTAATTTAATTGTATCATACATGATCTTCAAAAAAATTCTTATAAGAAATTTCTTAACTTAGAATCATTATTGCTTGCATGATCATTGAGGAGGAGGATGTAATGATGTGAATCATTACCTAAATAGAATTTGGACTAGGAAGTAACTTGATAGGAAATTGAAGTTGATTTAATGCTCAAAACGACATCATCTTTTTTCATGAAATAGTTATCAAACGTCCAACATTGTTAGTTTCAAACCTTGACAAATTACTTACGCGGGATACTGGAATTACACAATAATTTTTTCATCATTATATGTCCAAACAAATTAATGATTGTGTTGAACAGAAACAAAGGCATATAGCTGAAATTGGTAGAGCATTACTATATCATGCTAAAGTTCCCTCACATTTTTGGACTAATGCTTTTTGAAACTACAGTCTACACCATTAATATTACCAACGTTATGACTATAAAAAAATTACACTGTATATACAGAGTTAAAATTATTTTATATTTATATATATTTTAGTGAAATCCATATATAGTTATTGTATTTTTTTTTTCTCTAATTCTACTCAAAGTGGAAAAAGTAAGGATAGAGATGACCAAACACAATAAAAATATGTACCATCGTGTGATCCACCATTTCTTGATAATAGTTTCATAGCTTGAATATTATTAGGTAGTTTGACATGAATATTTTATTAGGGTCAATGTTCATTTTTTTTAAAGAAGAAACTAATCTTATAGGCTCAAAAATGAATATACGACATAATCAAATTGATTAATTCAAAATCGAACTTAAGAATATAATCCAATCCTAATTACTTATTTGAATTGGTTTGGATTTAAATTTCTTGAAATCCAAAAAATAAAAAATCTAAATTGAAGTTATCATATCTAGTAATATGAACCGCCTTAAATGTTCATCCTTAGCTGAACACATGATAAAATATTTTATTAGACATTTCTAATTCATATTTTGAAAAAGCTTTTATATTATGTTATTCACAAACACCCATTACGTTAATTACAAAAAAATATATCTTATTGATCTTTTAATTATACACATTAACATTAATTAAAATACGTATGACATGTGAGTTAAAAACATCCACATCATGCCAGAAGAAGAGTGTTAAAATGGGAAAGAAAAAGAAAGGAAAGAGCAAACTTTTAGATTACAATGCATATAAAAAGGCAACGTACATTAAAGCAGTAATTACGCAAAATTTATGGCTTTGATAATAATGGAAAAAAAGCCAATGAGAATATTATTACAAATATACTCCTCCATTCACTTTTATTGGTTTATTATATAAAAATAAATATTTATTTTCACTTACTTAATTAAAATATAAGCGAATATTTATCATTTTATATGTATTTTATTCTTGTCATTAAGTATTATTATTCATTTCCTAATAAATGAAATGACTTATGATAATTAATAGTTATATAGTAGTAAAATTATCATTTTATTTATTGTTTTTTCTCTTTTAATTTACGTGATACTGTTTAAGGAAAAAAAACTTTTGAAATTTATGATCTAAAACATTTCTATACTATTTGCTCATTTTATTAAAGAAAGATAAAAAATAATCTAATTACATTACTTTTAATTATAAAAAAAAATAAAATTTATGTCACATCAAACATAGACAAGTAAATATGAACAGAGTCAAGGTATACCTTCTAAGAAACTCCCATTGTGTAGGTGTAATGACCCGGATTGTCATTTTTAGAAATTTACATAAAATTACCGTTTTTACCCCTCTCAATAGTTGACTCGAGTAATTTTTGATTAGTCGGTGAAGTTGATTTGGAAATTTTGAACTATTCGTTTAACTTAAGTTAATTAATCGATAGTTAGTGGGTTAAAGTGGTCATTTATTAAAGACTCTATACCACTTGACCATGGGTTAAAATGAATTAAATTATTTGGGGTTTAATATTTGAGTCATAACTGAAAAAGGAAAAGAAGAAAAGGGCGTAGGGTTTCGGCATCGTGAGTTCGATTTGCCTCAGGTACTGCATCAAGTGCTCTGCATGCTCTTCATTAATTTCTACATATGTATATGTGTGGAAATAATAAAATATTAGGTAGGAAAAGGAGGATTTGCTTCATAAGTTTGTAGATAAGAAACAGTGTTAATATTATTGTTATTATTATTATATTTCTTTTCGTTTGTTGTCAATTTATGGGGATGAAGGGAGTTGAACTGTTAGGAGTATATATATAAAATTATTTTTCATACATGCCATCTCCAGTTTCAAGTAGTAAGTTGAATTCTCACTAAATGAGTTTGATTATTACTCTATATATGTTAAGGCCTAATTGATTTCTTGGGGAAAGAATAATGTCATTGTTGTACACTTGGTGGGTTTTGAAAATTGTGAGGATAAAGTTAAGATTACATATTATAAATTTAGGAACCTGCAGGTGACATATTAATGTCTTTATTTTGTCGATTCCCACCACTGGTTTCATAACCAGTGGTTCCGAAAATTGGTAATTCTTATGTTATTATCACATTGTATATTTAATTTTGATATATTAAAATAGGTCATTAAACATTAGGTATATCGTATTTTTGTGAATGTCATTAGATTTACGATAATTGAAGGAATTGGAAGAATTGACAAGTTAATGGGCATCAAGACTTGAGAACTTAATTATAAATTTGGGTAAACTTTTGGGTTTAGGCTAAACCTATAGTGACATGAGTGTTGTTAGTTTCGGAATCTTATTGTGACTATGTACTTGAATAGATTGCATTGATTTGGAAGCTCAACGAAAAGGGAAGGCTCAAGTTCCAGAGTGATTGTTCGATTATTTGAGGCAAGTGGATTTCTAAACCCTTGTTAAGCGTATGGAATTCGTGTATTTCCTTGTGGTGTATGTTTGGGAGTAATGTGATCAATTGTTTGTGTAATGTGTTGAGAATTGTTTGAAAGACTTGTTGCATCATCGTTGAAGTTGTGATTTGTGCAATGTTATGAAAATGGTCATCTCCTTATTATTTGTGTGAACATGTCATTTGCATTGTTCTGAGACGTGGTTGTGACAAGTGTTATGTGCATTAAGAAAGAATAAGAAATTAAGGAGGATGTACCATTTCGAGGGACGTATCGCGCGCCGCGATGGATGCATGGACAGATATGTCCCCCATGGGTCCCGGACTGAGAGACAGCGGGTGTGTATCATTAGGTCAGACATGCATCACTATACTTGACATTGCATTTCATTGCATTGCACCTTTTTATTATTGATGAACTTGATCTTGTGTGTTGCTGATCTTGTGAGTGCCTTTCTGTGAAATTTGTTATTGAGAATATATGATCTGTTAGAGTGCTGTTGTTGAGCTGTATGCTTTGTAAACTGTGAATTGTTAGGTTGGGTTGGTTTTATGCAGGTTGTAGTTATGGAGGTTAGGATGGGGTGTAAGGAGTACCCGTATTCTGTACCCTTAGCTTGTGTTTAGAGGTTTGCTTGTTGAGTACCGTGTGGTTTGGTACTCACCCCTTGCTTCTACAATCTTTTGTAGGTTACGAGCCCGGATCTTCGTGATACCTTCCATTCTCTTCGTTTCCGAGGCTTTCTGTGGAGATCTGAGAGGTAGCTATTTGTCATCTCAGCGAGCCTCCTTACTCCTGTTTATGATTTTGTTTTTACTTGAAAGACAACATCATTTGAGACTTGCGTATTTTATTTCAATTCTAGTAGTTACATTAGAGGCTTGTGCACGTGACAACCAGGTTTTGGGGATTGAATTAAGTTGACTTGTTTTCGTAATAGTAATTGTTATTGAACTTTGCTTTATTTCCGCACTTTATAGAAATGATTGGGTTTTAGGCTGACTTGTCTTGGTGGGATACGACGAGTGCCATCACATCCATTTTTGGGTCGTGACAGTAGGCTTACTTAAATTGATTTACCAACATGAAATGTGCTGCAAAATTGCCAAGTCTTACATCGTATTGTAATTTGTATCTTTGACTAACAAGGGTTGCGACAGAATGATAAATGTTTCTTCATTCTTAATCAATAGGTCTCGGGTTCAAGTATTCTTGGATACAGAGTCGTGTTTGTTAAGGAACGCTTTATCTCTCCATGTGAGACTTTTCGATGCGAATCCAAATTTAGTCAGACTCCAATGTGGATACCGAATACTAGATTGAAAAAAAAAAGTAATTTGTATCTTTGAAAGCTCCAAAATCTTTAATTTTTAAAAGTTCGATGGTCATTGGTCAAGGCCGTGTAAGATGTACAGTACCATTTCACTCTAAAGACAAATAAAATTTTCCCACTTGCCTTGTTTCCTTATTTTTCAATTCTTTCTCATTTTCTTCTAGATCTTGATTTTGTAACTGAAACCCAACTCCCAAAATCCAGTCTTGCTGTTAAGATTGGATTTTTAGGGTCAAAACATATGTTAGTACCTTCAAAGTTGCTGTTTTTTCAGTTAAAGATTGGATTTTTGGGTCAAAGTATCTGTTAATACCTTCAAAGTTTCTGTTTTTATCAGTTAAAGATTGGATTTTTGGGTCAAAACATCTGTTAATACCTTCAAAGTTGCTGTTTTTTTTCAGTTAAAGATTGGATTTTTGGGGTAGATGGGTATGGCAGGTGTCCAAGAAAATGGACATGGGGAAATGGGTCTGTCAGATTTTCCATTGGGGAGCAAGAACAAGTATAAGAGAATGGATTCTGACTTTACAGATGATGATGATCAATATCAGTTGGAAAGGAGGAAGAAGAGTACTAGAAAATATGTTTTTGGTTGTGCTGTTTTTGCTTCACTTAACAATGTCCTCCTTGGTTATGGTAAATCTTTTTATAATTTTTACATGTCTGTTGTTATTTGCCTCATAAATTGTGAAATCAAAGTATTAGGAGTGTTATGTGTATTGATACTTGCTGTGAGATGCTCTTATTCTTGAAAGGTTGACTTTTTTTTAAGATTTGTGTTTTGAGCTTTGACTTGCGATGGACTAGTTTGTACTAAATTTTGAAACTAAAAAGGAAAGTGTGTTACGTAAATTGGGACAGAGTGAGTATTAATCTAGAGTAGTGGTGATAATAGAAGCAGTAAATTTAACAAGTGTGAATGCTTGTCTCTGGAGAAAATATATGTGATTCAAGATTAAAGCCAAGCAATCCTTTGGGCAGAGAAAGAGCTGATAAATCAATCTTGGAGTTATAAGTGATTATATTTTAATTGATTCATTACATCTAATCACATATTAGAGTTGATCTTTTCTGGCTTTTAGTTCAGTGACCATCTGAGAAATCAATCCTTATATATAGGGGACACTTAGAACCTTACACCAAAACTTGTCATAGGAAGGAAGTGAGTCTCTTCATTACGAGTCGAAAAAATAAAACTCTATAGCAAAAACAAGTGACTTCCCTCAATGAATATATGGATCATAAGAAATTCTTAGACTTGGCATTGAAGACCTGTCATGTCTAAATAAAGTCCGCAACTTGCTGGACAGATCAACTAAAGTAGATAGTACTTGAAGATCCTATACACTTTGAGAAGCACGGTGAGCAATTCGTTAGCAAGTAGCAACACTGTTGTTATCTTCTCTAGCACAATGCAGCAAGGAGAAGTACTAATGGATGGAGCTTGTATTGCATAAATAATGTATTCCTTACTTTTATGCATTTGATCCAGGAAATGTTTAACTTATAGTCCAGTTTCTGCAAGTTCTAGTTCGTTATTAGTGGAGAAAAAACCTGCTTTATCTAGTGGAATTCAAGAGAAAGAGTGACAATTGTCATCTAACTTTTACAAATTATGTGTAGTACTAAGTGATATACATTATAATTCGTTTTGAATACGCACTACCTGGTTTCAGAGTAGCCGAATATAAATCCAGGGTGGGGATTGTGGGGTACAAGGAAATGCTTTCGAATTTATTCATCAATTCATGTAGCTAAACGCTGGTCGCTGTGTGCTTCTTTATAAAGTTTATTAACAAGCTGAGGTTTGATTTCGATGCTTATGTTTTCAATTTGCAGATGTAGGTGTCATGAGTGGAGCAATCTTATTCATTCAACAAGATTTGAAAATAACAGAAGTTCAACAGGAAGTTCTTGTCGGTGTTTTGAGCATAATTTCACTTATAGGTAGCTTAGCTGGTGGAAGAACATCAGATGCGATTGGTAGAAAGTGGACGATGGGGTTTGCTGCTGTTATTTTTCAAATAGGTGCAGCTGTAATGACTATTGCTCCTTCGTTCGAAATACTAATGGTAGGAAGGATTTTAGCTGGTGTTGGCATAGGCTTCGGCGTTATGATTGCACCCGTCTATATAGCTGAGATATCACCAACTATTGCTAGAGGCTCTCTCACATCATTTCCTGAGATTTTCATAAATCTAGGAATTTTACTCGGTTATGTATCTAATTATGCATTCTCCGGTCTTTCAGCACATATAAGCTGGCGGGTAATGCTTGCTGTTGGAATTCTTCCCTCAGTCTTTATTGGAGTCGCTCTCTTCATCATCCCGGAGTCACCAAGGTGGTTGGTTTTGCAGAACCGAGTAGAAGAAGCAAGGTTGGTTCTTCTGAAAACAAATGAAAATGATTCAGAAGTTGAGGAGAGACTAGCCGAGATACAACAAGCTGCTGGAACCGCAGACACGGACAAACCTGTCTGGCGTGAATTGTTGAGCCCCTCTCCGGCTCTACGTAGGATGCTGATCACAGGTATTGGAATTCAATGTTTCCAACAGATTACCGGAATTGATGCAACTGTTTACTACAGTCCCGCAATTTTTAAAGCAGCTGGTATTGAGGACGAATCAAAGCTTCTAGCTGCTACGGTTGCTGTGGGAGTCAGCAAGACAGCATTTATACTAATAGCCATCATTCTCATTGACAAAGTCGGACGAAAGCCATTGCTCTATGTGAGCACAATTGGTATGACTACATGTTTGTTAGTCGTGGGGATCACTCTACTTTTAATGAAAGAAGGATCAATCAGCATCGCGCTAGCCATACTATTTGTTTGTGGGAACGTAGCATTCTTCTCAGTGGGGATTGGTCCTGTCTGTTGGGTTTTAACGTCAGAAATCTTTCCCTTAAGGCTTCGTGCTCAGGCATCAGGGCTCGGAGCAGTAGGTAATAGAATGTGCAGTGGGCTGATCGCAATGTCTTTTCTCTCTGTTTCGCGTGCAATAACAGTTGGTGGAACCTTCCTAATCTTTTCAGTAATCTCTGCACTGTCTGTTGCATTTGTCTACAAACACGTTCCAGAAACGAAAGGCAAATCGTTGGAGCAGATAGAGTTGTTGTTCCAGGATGAATATGCATTTCAAGGAGGTGAAGTGCAACTTGGAGATGTTGAACATCTAGTGCAGAAGTGATACAAAAGTCCTTGTTGATTACATGTTAAATACACTGATTGAATTGAATCATTATTCATTTGAGTGGTGAAGTTTTGGAGAGGCTATCTGCAAATGCCACTACAACTTTCTCCTTCGAACCACAGGGGAGAAGCCACGGAGTTCACACGATACATCTTTTACTTACAGTGAAACAGACATAAATATCGACGTCTGAGGAAGGATATGTAACTCTTATTTATCGAAAGAATCCCATGTTGAAAACTTGTGAAAATATATTGTTTTATTGGCTAAATGAAATGATGAGGGCTTACTTTTGGCTGCAAATTTCACAACAGTCTATGTAAATGATTTATGTTAGTAGTGACTAGTGACAATGGCTGCATCCAAACATAGTAACAAATCAAGTAAACTCATCGAAAGGGGATCTTAGAGCATAAAACAGGGGATGCTCTGTTCATATCCCATAAGGCCTTCCGTGTGAAATTAAACGAGAACCAACAACCATTCAGTGAATTGTCTCGTGTAACTAAGTTTCAAGATGTTCACTGAATCATCATTTGCACGATGAAAAAGAATATCTAACTAAACTCAGTATGATATTAGTTCTTGATGAAAAAATGATAAGCTTAAAAATTGTTAGTTCTTAATAAAAGATGAAAAATGTTACTAATATTATGGTTAGATAGCTAATGATTAAGTTTAAATGTTTAATCCGGCTTTAGTATGATAGCCTGCAAATTATACAAGAAAGATAAATCGCGCCCATAGGATAAAGTTTGCTCTAATGTGATAGCCCACAAACTACACAGGAAAGATATTTGAAGATCAGATTTTCAAATAAAATTTCATGGTCAAACGCTAGCTTATTTCACTCGGAAAATTCCTTGAAGGAGAATGTTTACAGTTGGGAAATGTAATGTAATGCATAAATCTAATGAATTTTGTATAACAAGTAAAAGGAATGACACACACACAACAAACACTCACACACATTCTATTTGTTATGAATTGACCTCAAATTCCTTTCTGCTTGCAGTTTTTCTTTCTTGAGAGCCTTGAACATAGCTGCAATTTCATCGTAATCCGGAAGCTTAGGATGGACATAGCTTTTCAACGACGATTCTTCACCAGGCTCTTGAAGTACTGGAAATGAATTTGATTGAAGAAAGTTGTCCACGAGGTTATCTTTAGGCCTTTCAACTGGCATAGTCCTTGTCCTCATATAAAGTTGTCCGCGAATCATTGCTGATGATGATGAGAATGTAAACGAACATCTTTCCAAATCATCCGTCATGAATGATGCATCCTTCATAGCGATAAGTCTCGTCTTTTGCAGAGGGGAAATACTCACATTGATATGATCAGTATCCATCTTTAACATTAAGGGACAGAGAAGTCCTTTGAACATGAAAAGCCTCTGATCTTGAAAGTTTAAATCTTTGCTTAGAATAGACTCAAACTCTTCAACGTCATCCTTATAAGCTAACTGATCTGTCATTTTCCCGGATATAAAGCCATTGGCTCTCCAAAATTCTCCTTTCATTACAAGCTCAGGACTAGAAATTGTAGATTGAGACGAATAATTACTACATCGAGTAGGATTTGATACTCTTTCCTGCTCATTGTTCTTCATACAATGGACTGAATCTATAGAAGTTTGTTCAATTGCTGATAAATAATCAGTAGAAGTTCCCTCAATTTCTGATGAATAATCAATAGATACAATATTTGCTTCTGTCGCGATGTTGGAATTCTTCGATCCTGTTTTGTAACCAATTTGAGCATCATCAACGTGTTTATGCACCTGCAGTAAGAGACAGATTTAGGATTTTGAGTTTATGAATTCTGAATTATAAAAGGACAACTAACTACTTTATATATACTAAAGAGATAATGGTTAAAAACACACCTGAGTCCTCAAGTATCACATTTTTGTGAGTTTCATACTTGAATAATCAATAGATACTAGTTGAGGTGTGTTCTGATAAATATTTAGTGATAGTTCTGGTAGAAAACGCAAACACCTGATAGTTCAGGTAGGAAACTCGCAAAAACGTAACATAATTACCTGTTCTTGTTGTGATTCATTTCTGTATTCAAGAAGTAAAGGTCCTTGTTGAAAGCAAATCCTTGCTATTTCATCCACCAATTTATATTTCACTTCATTTGAAACAGACTTTATACACAAGTTCTCTTTTATCTGTATATTCAAAGAACAACAAAACTTACAAAATTTACAACCTTAATCAACTCTTTATAGTAAAATGTGGACAAACCTGATAGTTCACAAGATTTCCAGGAAGTAATTCAAGTGCAGATGTTTCGAATTTCTTCCCATAACGTTGTCCGAAGAGTTTCCTGATCACAGGAAGCTCTGGTAAATTGCCAAGTCTCGTAGATGCAAATACGAGACTTGACACTGCTTCATTGATGTCATTTGGACAATCTCTGTATCAAAACAGAGATCGACAATAGTTATCGAGTTTAACTACTATACATATTCAAAATCAGATCACTTAAAAGATAACTACAGGTAACTGTTCATATTAATTCCTTACTTGTGTCTACGAATATATGGAAGGCTAATGAGGATAAATTCACAAAAATTCTCCAATAAATCATATACTACCAACATATTGTCATCCATAAATAGCTGATCAACCTGAAAATACAAAAAAAAATAAAAAATTGCAAGTTGTTACATGGACTAAAAATCCATATATCTACTAAAGACACGCGAATTTTAGATGGACATTTCTATTAGAACGTTGTTAGAAATATGAAATTTTCGACGTAACGTACCCTATCAAAGACAATTTGGTAATGTCCATGTCTAAGTAGTTGCCCTAAGTCATCTTTCAATTGCTTAACAATGCAACTTCTCTTGTTCTTCAACAGCTTAAGCCGGCATTTAACTCTTTTAATCAAATTCTTACTGCCAAAAAAAAAGTAGTAATTACATTAGATGCTCTGTCTAGTAGTATAAATTCGTCAAAAAAAAAAAATGATGAAGTAAGGGAAATTGAAATTGTACGTACCATTTAGTAGCTTTTCTCCACCCAAAAATTACATCAAACATGTCAACAAGAATGGGTATGATACAACAGATAATCTTAATGAGTAGCGATAAATTGATCAACGCGAGTGAACCATAGAGAATTATTATGACAAGTGAATGATAGAAATTGGAAAAGATGAAAGAGCATGTGTGTTTTCACTTTTCAGCTAAAAGAGAAAGTAAATATTTTTGGTTGAAGAATATATGAACTGAACCCCCAGTAATAAAGTTTTTTTTAAAAAAAAAAACAAAGAAAAAGTTAGGTGTTTAGTTTAAGGAAAAAAAGGTAAAAAGATGAAATTAACGAAAAATATTAGAAGCAGCTTTTTTAACTGTTACTCCACTATGCTCATAAGACGTAACCATTAGCCCATTACTTTTTATCACGTTCGTTAATCCCCGCAACTCACTCCACTTATCCAAAATAATAATAACAATAAATAAAATATGTGTTTGTTAAGCTTTAATTTACGAGATAAAAATATTAGGTTATTTTTAATTTGTCATAAGTCCTAACTATGGTGAATCGAATTATTTGATACTTATTGACACCACGAATTTTAAAAAAAGGTACTATATGAGAGTCAATTAAAATTATCATATTTTTAATAATTAAAAATAATAAGAGTCAATTTGGATAAAAAGAAGTAATAATAATTTTTTTATTTTCTAAAAAATGAAATATTTTAAAACAATCTCAAGTTTAGAAAACGACTAATATTTTGAAACAATCCCAAGAATAATAATTTGATAATTTTTTAAGATAGTGATTCGCATTTGGCTAAGACAAAAGAATAATAATTTGATAATTTAAGTTTAGAAAAGGCATAATACATAAATTGTTATCTCCTGTATTCAGGTTAATCAAAAATACAGAAACAGAAAAAAGATGAAATTGACAGAATAATTTTTAATCCGAGTCCACAGAAACCACTGTGTTTCCTTAAGAAATTTAATCCCCTCACTGTACCCGAGGTTGCAGATTAATTCCTCCCAAGATAAAACGGATTAATCTGTTAAAGAAGTAGCGGTACCTCAAACTTCAATAACTTCAGCGAACGCAAGAACAGTAACAAGAGCACACACATACTCAGTCGATCGACAATTTTATTTAAGAAAGAAAATGTATGCAGAGAGGAAAATTTTCAGTGTTTGAAAAAACGAAAAAGACGTCTTATTTATAGCCATTTGCAGCAAGGAACGCGTCCGTTCAGAAAATCTGTTCAGACCCGTTTTTTCCAGAACACTGTGTCCTTTGGGAAAAGTAACGACTTTTCGGAAGGAATACCGTTTGGAAAAAATAACGACTTTTCGGAAGGAATACCGTTTGGAAAAATAACGACTTTTTGGAAGGATTACCGTTACACGTGAATTTCAAATAAATTCAGTTGCGCCAAATTAATTATGTTATTTAATTAACATTCTGAATTAATTTATAAGAGAAAGCAAAAGATTTAACAAGATTGATTAAATAAATTTTGTCCAAAAATATTATCAATCAATCACATCATTTGCCAAATCCAAATCCGAAGCCGAAGCCGAGGCCGAGCGAGCGATGACGACGGCGCGAGGGGGCACCTTCTTCTTAACCCTTTAAGAACTAAAGGAAGTGTTTCCTAATATAAGGACAACAATTTCCTTTCTTCTACCGATATGGTAAAAATGACCTTTCATTTGCACTTTTGCAATGATGACTTTTCATTTTCCCTTCAAAATTGGTTCTCCCACTTTCATTGGTTCTTCCACTTTCCATTTTCTCTTTTTTATTTCCCATTCACACCTTGCTAAACCCAACATAAACATCCTTAATTTGGCGTCAGCTGACAATTATGACCTTTAACTTTGATGTGCACAAATAGACACTTAAACTTGTATAAAACTGAACAAATGGACATATTTGTCCTACATGACACTCTACATGACAATTTTGTGTCTTATGTGGGGTCTTACGTGTATTATGTCAGTAGGACACGTGTGTCTACTTGTTCTATTTTATACAAGTTTAAGTGTCTACGTGTGCACACTCCAAGTTGAAGGGCATAGTTATCTGTTGAAGCCAACTTAAGAGTCATGTTTATGTATTATGCCTTTAGAAAACGACTAATATTTTGAACCAATATATATATATCAGAAATTGAAAAACAAATTCAACAAAGTGGGATAATATGAATATCAACATTAAGATTTAGAAACAACATTTTAATCATACATTTAGATTTAGATATCTTAATCAACTAACTCAAACCGACTCTAAATATATAATGCATCGGCATGATCATAGCATTATCATTTGCTCATGTCCTAGTTAAGTGCACGCTCTGATTTCTTGTCTATTTGGGTGGTCCTGTTGGGGTCAAAGGAACAGTTCATCACCATTTAAAAAGGCCAAAATTTATAATTAAAATAAAAAATGAATAGCGTGCCTTTACATTTTTTACTTTTAGTATCGTTTAAATATTTTTCTGAAAAATAATAATTTCTTACTTATTTTATGATGTTTCGATCAGTAAAAAGAGTATTTTTTTAAAGAAAAAACCATAAATATAACTCAAAGCGGATTATATCACATTATTTTGCAGGTAGGCAACTGATAACGAACTGAATATTGTGGGAAAGTGAGATAAGTAAGCTAGGCATAATGATGGTAACCAGTGGCACTAAAAGGTCATATTCTCTTTACCTTTATTCTTAATTATTTCTTTTGCAGATAACTATAAGATAGTAATCATAATTATTCCTTAATTATATGCTCCAACACAATTTGATTGATTCCCTTTTATTACTTTTCGAATTGAGAATTTATGGAAAATAACTTTTTAATCTAAAAATAAGGATAAGATTTGTGTATATTTATATTATATTCTCTTCATCAAACGATTTTATTTATAGAATTACACATAACATGTTATTAATTGTTTTTAAGCTCCAACACAACACCATTAGCTTTCATCACAATAAATAAAGGATTTTATGGCGGTTATTTAGTAGTGATTAATATGATTTTTGCTATATTTTTATATTTTATAAGTGACAATAATAAATACACAAGTATTTATAATCAATATTTTATTAGTCTATTCTTTGTCAGGAATGTCACAATTAATCTGAAAATTTATATTGTTTAGATTTTGAATCCACCTCTTTAAACCGTCGTGATATGAATTCCCCAAAATTAAAGGAGATGAGGAAAGGGGAAATGGAAAATGGAAAATAGAGTCAAAGATGAGATCAAACTTCTCTCTTGTTTTTCTTCCCTATCTAGTAGAACCACCCACTACTATGAAACACGTATTAAATGAACTTTATTTTTTTAAAAGAAAATGAGGGTCAGAAATCAAATTCTCACTGACAAGATGAAAGTTTAAATAATTAATTAACTAACTGAACTATTAAAATTCTCGATGAAGAACATTGGATGTTTGTTTGCCTTAAAGTTTTCTTTCATCATTCATAAATAATACAACTTGACCCAAATAAATGTTCTATTACATATGAAGATTTGCTATTAATTCCAATAAACAATTATAAAAAATAAAAAATCAACAACATTTTATGACTCTAGCAGGAGAAACACCACCAATACCAGAATTAGAATTAGTACAAGAGTTTATACTATGAGCCCTCATAAAAGAAAAAACAGAAATCATAGCACATTTCACTTTTAAAACTATTTTCTTCAATTTCTTCTTCCTTAAATTCTTTGAAGATTCCAATTTATAGCTTTGCAAAAATATATTTCTTTTTCTTGCCCTTTCCCTTCTATAACTAATTGAACTCAACGTAATTGGACTACTTTGTTTTACACTCCTCTTTAATTTCATAATTGTTCTCCGAACACTATGACTACGGTCTTCATCATTCTGCATCGAAGCTTCCGTACATACTGGTTGATCCAACGGCTCGTATCCATCCACCCGTCTGCTAAAACGTAACGGGGTGTTTCGTACTAGACTTGTCATAGTGCTCTGATCCCGAGTTTGTCCTGCTTTTAACTTTGGAAAATATTGGTATGGAGAGATTTTGGTGGTAGAGTAAAGTTTTAGCTATGAATATATATCAATTGGTCTTGATGAATTGTGTATTTATTTGGTTAAATTATTGATGATATTTTTATTTTAATAAACGTGTTAGATCTATATAGGTTCATTTGACTGTACTTGCCAATTTTTTCGTACTTGGTAGGCGGCTTGGTTGTTTGAATAAATTAAATGATTTAGTATAAGAAAATGACAAAAATGGTACATTATCTTTAAAAGCAGGTTCAAAATAGTCTATATAAGTATCACTTGAATAAATTTTGGCCCTTTAAATTTATAAAATAATGAGTAGTTATCTGAATTTCAACAGTCAAACTTCTTTATTTCGACTGTCCATTCAGACATATGACTTTTAACATCTTTGATAAACTTAAAAGATCAAAATTATTTTATTTTAAGATTATTTTTTTTAACATACACTCAAACATAATGGACCATTTTTGTTAATTTTTGTCGACATAGTAGTGCAATATTAAAATTGGTAGTCAAAGTCAAGAAGGTCATATTCAAAACATTTATTGGATTAGTTAGAATTTAAGAAAAATGTAATGAACGGTCATGATGAAATTTTCAATTGTTTTCACTTCATATAAGTCAACATAAAGGAATGGTCTCTAAGTATAATACTTAATAAATAAGAAAAGAAATAAGGGAGAAACTTCTTTTAAGCAACAAATATTTGACTAGATATGGAGGCTTTTTTTGTTTTCATTTGGTCATCTTGAAACCAAATGTTCCTTTGGGGTGTTTGTTTGTTAAAAAGAAAATATTAGTAGAAATGATTGATGGGTTGTTGGTCGGATTTAATTGAGATTTCTTTCGTAATGAATAATTTTAATTGAAATTGAATAATTTTGGTCAATTTGGGGAAATCGTTATATTTGTTAAGTTTTATAACATCAAGATAATAGTTGAACAATATATGGTCCTTTTCCTTGTTTATAAAATAGCAAAACTAACACTACTAAAAAATCAGTATTTTTTCACTGAAAAATATTCAATGACTATTTTTATAAAAAAATTTTAAATTAAATTTCATACGAAAAAATTATAAAGTTCTGTAGAATTTTAATAAAAATCTACCGCGCTGAAAAGTGTCTGGTCCTAGTCATGTATGTCCTCAATATTTGTCATAAGAACCATCGATGGGGTCGCTATTAAACTAAATCTCGTTGACATTCCATAAGTGAAGAAATAAGACTATACTAAAATATATTAATATATTGTAAAATGAAGCAATTTAATATATCTAGAAGTTGAGACCAATGGATGTAATTATTAAATCCTAAAACATTGAATTTATGTTTTCAAAAATGACCGTCGGACAACATTAGCTAAATCCTAAGTAAGTATTATTTTTATTCCACTAGACTAATAAAATTTTGCTTAACATAAAATATCATATGGAATAATACATAAAATAATTATTCACATTAAATAATAGCATAGTTTTCAAAGAATTTAAGCACGTGTTTTAATATTTTATTTATCCTCTTGTATTTTTCTGTGATTAATTATTCTCAGTTACCCCCATTATGTTGAATCTTCTGCCACCAACAAGGGTTGTGCTTAAGTGGCAAGTATTTCTTCATCTTTAATTAAAAGTCTCATATTTGAATTCTCTTGGATACAGAGTCGTCTTTGTTAGGGATTGTGTTATCCCCCAATATAGGACTTCTGAACGCAAATTTAAATTTAATCGGACTTCAATATGGATACTAGATACCGAATAATTATCATCAATCAGGCACAACGTGAGGCTGATTGCGGTAGATCAAGAGGATATATATAATTCTTATTTCAATTTTTGGAAGTGAATAATAAGTGTATACACTGAACATCAACCAAAGGTTGGAGCTAAAAACATTACGGCCCATTATATTTAGATTGGGCTTCTCCATCACCATAAAGCCCAATAAGAAATTAAAAAGAAAAGAAACGAAAAAAACAATATTTGATTGGATTGAATTTTGTGGTGTTGTTAAAAGAGTTTTTTTTTTTTTTTTGTAAACAACGTTATTTGCATCTAGATTTATGAAAAATTAATGAGATTTTATTTCATTACGAAACGTAACAGTGTTTTGATTTCAAAACGTAGCAGAATATATTATATTCATGTAATGAAATACATTCGCGCGCATAATAAGTGTATTCACGCATATACTATATACGAAATACACTATATATATACACATTCGTAACAATAGTGAAATACATTTTATCTACGCACTTAGTAAGTGTAGCTGCTCATATACAATATATTTGTCTAATTATATCTGTGCAGATAATAAATATATTCGTGTATATTAATAACTCTCTTTGTCTCATATTAGTAATCCACATTTCCCTTTACACGCCTTTTAAAAAATCATAAATAAAATTAAAAATTAAAATAATTTACCCTTTATCCACTACTTTGAAAGAAACTTTTTAGAACTTGTAAATTGTTTAGACTCTCAAAACAATTAAGAGTCAATTTGGATAAAAGATAGTAATAATAATTTTTTTTTCTTAAACATCAAGTATTTTAAATCAAAGGGAATAATAGTTTGACAAATAATTTAAAACGTCTATATATAACCAGGTGAACAACTTATATGAAACGGAGAAAAGATATATAGAACTCCAAACAATCGCTAAATAGATAAATATAGAACCTCAATTTGATGTGTCAAAGCAATTCAATTAACTTGTTAAAACATGTGAAAATATTCACATGGGGTATGGACATTTTATCAATTTAAGTAATTATAAAAGAATACTCTAATATTTAACCAAAGTAATAAATACATCACGTGCAATAGAAATCACATTCTGGAGTTTTACTTTAATTTTGTGTGAGTAAAAAAAAACATTTATAGCAGTCACATTAGAGTACACTAAGCTCATAACTTTACTATATTTACTTTTCATCTTTGAGATCATGTTACCATAATTTTACCAATATATTATTTATTATAATATATGCTTTCTTCATTTAAAGCTGGTCCATGAAAATTGACAAACCAACTTCAACTCACCATTCAAATTTTCACGTTAAACAACATTTCTTTGTCATAGTAAATTTTTGTACCATAAATTAATCACCATACTTCCAAAAAAATAATTAAGTAGTATTCTCTCCGTCTCATATTACTTGTCAATATAATTAAAAATATTTTGTTGCATTAATAAAGGGTACATCAAAAAGAGTTAAAATTAGTAAAGATACTCATCTTATATATGATTTTTTGAAGGCGTGTAAAAAGGAAAATGGATAAATAATAAATGGAGTATACATTAAATATTTTAATTTATTGATATAATAATACTTACAATAGTAAATTAAAACCACTTATATCATATTACAGATCAATTATTGTTATTTTATTCGAGAAGCTTAAATTCTACGGATTAATCAAGTAATATTTACACAATTAAATTATTTAAAAGATAATTACATATAAATCTGTTTAATAGTGCATTGACTAGGTAATCATGTGGAATAAATGGTAAGGTTATAAGTCAAAGTATTAAATTATGTTGATAATGTAAACAATCATTACACTGTCAATTATATAATTTAATTAAATCCGTCATGGCTAATCATAAAAATGTCCTTCTAAATTATCTTACAAGCTAAGTTATATGATTGATGTAAAATAAAATAATTTTTACGCTGTCAATTACATGTATTAAACTATTGTCTAATCATAAAAATTTCCTTTTAAATTATCTTTTTAGTGATCTAATTGAGTAAATATCTTTAACACTATCAATACAAACTAAGCGATGTGATTGAAATAAAATAAAATATTTTTTACATTGTCAATTACATAAATTAAATCATTGTCTAATCATAAAAATTTCCTTCTAAATTATCTTATTAGTGATCTGAGTAAATATCTCTAAGACTGTTAGTACAAACTAAGCGATAGGATTGATATAAAATAAATTATTTTTTACACTATCAAATATTACATAAATTAAATCATTGTCTAATAATAAAAACTTCCTTCTAAATTATTTTATTAGTGATCTGATTGAGTAAATATCTTTAAGACTGTCAGTACAAGCTGAGTGATATGATTGATGTAAAATAAAATATTTTTTACACTGTCAGTGCACAGATCGAAAAATGGAAATGTGTCAAATTGTGATTCACAGGGTTCTCAAGCCCAATGAGTGTGAATGTGCCTATTTCATGTGACCTAGCTTATTGCTATATCTCTCACTCTTGCCTGTGACTTGCTTCAATTCTTACCTCTTTTAAATATCCATGCATTTCTTTCTTTTTTCCTTCAACAAAACATTAATCTTTGTTTTTTTTCTCCATCAACCAACAAAGGTGATCAAAGAGCTTAAGAGGAAGAAGAAGAAGAAAAACAAATTAAGGATGTATACAATGAGGAGTTTCAAGTATATTGCAACTATGATCATTATTCTTCTTGTTTTTCTTCCAATTGTCATGAATGCAAGGCATATTCCCAAGATTAACTCATGTATGATCAACTTTTCTTTCTTCCAAGCATTTTATTTCTTAGATGATGGTTATATAACTGATAGTTATTATCTCAGAAAGTCGTAAGATTTTTTTCTTATTCAAATTTTCTTTTAAAAATGAAAAAAATTAAATGACTTTTTAAGATAATAACTAAGTACTTATTAGTTGAGTGAATATTCGAAGAATCAACTCTTTAGTTTTCTTTATCAACAAACTATTTTATAAACTTTATTGATGAATAATTGTTTTCGTCCAAATATCTACTTCCTCTATTTTATTTTATGTGACACACTTCTTCATAATGTTATCTTTTTTATACTTGCAAAGAATAGAAAGTTAAACTTTTCATTTTATCTTCAATGAATTTTTTTAATAACCACACAAATGTTATGACATGTTTAAGATCATAAGTTATAAAAGTCTTTTTCCCCTTAAATTTGTCCCCCGAAAATAAGTTCAATTCTTCTCATATAAACTACTATAAGTAGTTCATGTCAATATGATTGAAAAAAATAGTACAATTTGAAATATTGATCAGAGTTCATATAGTTTAACTTTCGAAAAACGAAACGTAACAAGTATTTAAAGGCGAATAGAGCGTATGTGATCACACTGAATATATTATTGTTATCGTAATATTTTGCATTCTCTTTACCACATAAACTTTTTGCTAATGATGCTCATTTTTTTTTCTTTTTTCTTTTTAGATGAAAGACATATGGTCATGTCACCAACTAAAAAGACAACATTGGCAAGGGGAGTAATGGCAAAAAGAGCAGATACATTGCAAGTAGCAGGATCAAGATTACCAGATTGTTCTCATGCATGTGGATCATGTAAACCTTGTAGATTAGTGATGGTTAGTTTTGTTTGTTCATCATTAGAAGAAGCTGAGACTTGTCCTGTTGCTTACAAATGTATGTGTCATAACAAGTCATACCCTGTACCTTAATTAATCATTAGTTTTAAAAAAATAACTATATGTTATGTTATCAATTTTCCAAAAAAATATCATATGTAACATATAGTACTTCTTAATTTCCTCTAATTCCCTAGTGTAGGGTCTAATTAGTAGGATCATTTCTCATATGTATTCAATGAGAGCTTCTTGTTTCATTTTTTTTAGTTGCAAGATACATCGATATTTGTTAAATTTGTTAGTAAATTTCATTAAGCACCTCAACATATGATTAAGTAATGCGAAATTTTGGAAAAGCTTTTCCACAATATACGTTCTCAAGCACATGTTGCATAAATAAGTTAATTACTTAATAAGTCATAAAAACTCAGGTTTGTTCCAATTGATGTGTATTGTGTATAATTAAAGAAGGAGACACATTTTATGTGATTAACTTAATTATATTTACATAATAGTATTTGATAAAACAGGTAGAAACTTTTTAAAAAATATGAGCCGAGAAGAATGTCTTAATTGGAAGATTTTATACAAATTTAAGGAGTTATCAGTGTATTCAAACTTATTTAATTTCTTTTCTTTCTAGGACTTCCTTTCTTAATATTATGAGGCGAATTCAACATTTGAAAATTCCGATTATCTGTCGAAATCAAGTAGAAATCATGAAGAACATTTCTCCATTGATGAACATGAAGCTGAGCTTCGAAGCAAAAACAGAGAAAGGAGTTTGTGAAACTTGGAAATCAAAATTGTATTGCTTTAGATGATTACACTGTATATATATACAATAGGAACTGGGAATCTTCTAGAAAACTTGACTAACTAACTTTAACGGAAAGCTAACTAACTAACGGAAATCTAAGCTAACTAGTAAACGGAAAACTAACTAACTGAGGACTAATCTAACTTACACTTGTATAATCACAATTTATCTCAACACCCCCCCTCAAGTTGGAGGTGAGGAACTCACAACCAACTTGCGCAATATGCTGGAATGTTTGGTACTGGGCAGGGCCTTGGTCAAAACATCAGCAAGCTGACTCTCAGTTGGAATGTAATGGAGTGTAATGAGCCCTGCTTGAAATTTCT
Organism: Solanum verrucosum; assembly: GCF_900185275.1. Classification (NCBI taxonomy): domain Eukaryota; kingdom Viridiplantae; phylum Streptophyta; class Magnoliopsida; order Solanales; family Solanaceae; genus Solanum; species Solanum verrucosum. Next base: position 3,875,217 of record NW_026020630.1, read on the forward strand.
CTCTAACAAAATGGCAGTCCACCTCAATATGCTTTGTCCTCTCATGGAAAACAGGATTCTTGGCTATGTGAACAGCTGCCTGGCTATCACAAAAAACAGTTATAGGTAAGCTGCATGTCAAATCCAGCTCTGTCAATAATCTTTCCAGCCATACTATCTCTCCTATCACCTGTCTGATGGCTCTGTATTCTGCCTCTGCTGAGGACAAGGATATGGTTGTTTGCTTCTTAGATTTCCAGCTAATGGGACTGTCTCCCATCAGTACTACATAACCACTTACTGATTTCCTTCTATCAGGGCATGCAGCCCAATCTGAGTCACAATAAGCTGTGAGTGAACAGTCTGCATTGTTAGACAAGTGTATGCCCAAACATGGATCACCTTTTAAGTATCTTAGAACATGATATGCAGCCTGGAGATGTGGTTCTCTAGGATGTTGAAGGAATTGACTAAGGTGTTGAACACTAAAAGCTATGTCCATTCTGGTATGAGTCAAAAAATTGAGCTTCCCAACCAACTTTCTGTAGTGTGTGGGATCTTTCAGCAATGTACCCTCATCGACTTTATGCTTGACTGTGGACTCAAGGGGTGACAGGACAGGTGTATAATGTGAACAGTCAAATTCTTTCAATAGGTCCATAGTGAATTTTCTTTGAGAGATCAACACTCCAGAATCTTGGTATAAAATTTCCAAACCAAGAAAATATTGAAGTCTGCCCAAGTCCTTGATCTTAAACTCATTGTGAAGGTAACTCTTTAAGGAAGTAATCTCTTCAACATCAGTACCTGTCAAGATGATATCATCAACATAAACAGCAACAAACACCAAAGAAACTCCAGTTTTCCTGAAAAATAGAGAGTAGTCACTCTCTGAATGAGAATAACCTCTTGAACACAGAGCTTGTGCAGGTTTATCATACCACTGTCTACTTGCTTGTTTCAGCCCATACAAAGATTTCTTAAGCTTACATACCAAACCTGTGTTTTCTGTCAAGAGGCCTGGGGGTGTGTCCATATACACCTCTTCTTGTAAGTCTCCATGAAGAAATGCATTATTGACATCCAACTGATACAAATTCCATCCTTTCTTGACAGCCATACATATCAAAATCCGAATTGTAGTCATTTTAACTACTGGAGAAAATGTCTCATTGTAATCAATCCCAGCATGTTGAGTGTAACCTTTCACAACAAGCCTTGCCTTCAACCTTTCTATTGTGCCATCAGCCTTATGTTTGATCTTGTATACCCACCTGCACCCAATTGCTTTCTTCCCTATGGGCAGTTTGACAAGATCCCATGTGTTATTAGCATATAAGGCTTCAAACTCTGATGTCACTGCTGCTTGCCAGGCAGGGTCAAGTGATGCATCTTCATATGAACATGGCTCAATGTCATGACAAAAACTTTTAACTATTTGTTGATTTCCTTGGTTGGAACTTGTGAGGGACAGATTGGACACAGGGAATGCAAGGTTAGAGGATGAGGTTGAGGATTTATGTTGGAAAGAAGGTAAGGTACAGTCATATTCTTTAAGGTAGGCAGGAATCAGGTGTGGTCTACTGGATCTTCTAGGATTAAGAGGCTGGCCTGGCTGTTGAGTAGTGATAGTGTTTGAATTTGAACAACATGAGAGGTTTTGGTTAGTGTTTGGTTGTGAGGTGGGAGCCAATGAATGATCGGTGTCTGGTGGTGGTGAAGGTTCATTGAAAGGTGCATGTACAGGCAATTCATTTATAGTGACATCAAAAATGGCATCATTGTCCATCACATGTACTTTGTTAAAAGTGTCATTAGTGGAATTAGTGGGATTGAACACATTCAAATCAGTATGTAAAGTTTGTAGTACAGTATCAAAACTAGAATCAGATTTAGGTAAAGCAAAAGGAAAAATGTTTTCATAGAATTTCACATCCCTGGAAACATGTATTTTTGTGGTACTAAGGTCTAGAACTTTATATCCTTTTGTGTTGCAGGGGTATCCAACAAAAATGTGAGGTGTGGACCTAGGATCAGATTTGTCTTTATATGTCTTTAATGTAGGAAAACATAGACATCCAAAAGACCTAAGATGGGAATAAGTGGGAGGAAGATGGTGCAGCATTTCAAAAGGAGTTTTGTTATTTAATGCTGAATTGGAAATTCTATTTATTAAGTAGGTGGCTGTTAATACACACTCCCCCCAGTATTTGGTTGGAAGTTTGGACTAATAAAGTAGTGATCTAGCTACTTCTAAAAGGTGTTTGTGTTTCCGTTCCACCACACCATTTTGTTGTGGTGTGTAGGGACAAGTTCTTTGGTGTATAATGCCTTTGGCTGTAAGGTAAGCATTGGTTTCATTGTTAGTGAATTCTGAACCATTGTCAGTCCTTATTGACTTGACAGCGGTTTTGAACTGGTTCTCAACAAGAGATATAAAGGATTGCATGGTTTGGAGAGTGTTGCTTTTGCAGCTCAAAAGGTATGTCCATGTTGATCTACTGTAGTCATCAACTATTGTTAGAAAATACTTGTAATTGTTGTGTGTGAGAACATGATAAGGTCCCCACAAATCTATATGAAGAAGGTCAAAAAGGTTGTTACTAGAGATAGTGGGCTTAGTAGGAAATGGGAGCCTAGTTTGTCTAGCCATGGGGCAGACAATACAGGTGAAGGGTTGTTTGGGTGAAAATTGTATGGGAATGTTAGAAATACCCTTCATTTTCACAAATGGTATATGTCCTAGCCTATTGTACCACAAGTAATCAACATTGTTTCCATGAGACATGCAAGACATGATAGAGTTGTTTAGTGTAGAAGCAGTAACATTTGAAGCACAATTTTGAAGTACATTATCATTACTCAAACATGTGTCATTACAAGTGTTTACAGAAGTGTGATAAGAAAAACTACCAGAATTATTGTTGCAAAAGGTAGTAGCAATGGGTGAATTAACAGAACAAGGTGAACTAGATGCAATGACAGAAGTTGATCTAGTGGAAACAGAAGTAGAACAGGAAGTGTGACATCTTGCGCACAGAAAATAGAGTCCATTTTGTGCTCTACCAATCTCCAGAGGGCTCTTTTGGGAAGGGCCCTGCATCAAACAAGAGGAACTAGTGAAACTGACCAGTCCTTTAAGATGAGAAACCAAACAATGGACTGAAATTAGATCGAACTTAAAACTAGGAACAAATAACACTTTATGCAAAGTCAGTGATGGATTTAAACATGCATCACCAATTTCTGTCACTTTTACCTTGTAGCCATTTGGAAATGTAATTAGGAATGGATATGGTAAAGGTCTGAGGTTTGTAAGTAGGCATTTTGTAAAGGTCATATGGTGTGTGGCTCCTGAGTCTATAATCCAGGAATCAACATTAAGTTTTAAGCATTTGCAAGACAGATTGCCAATATCAGAAATTGAAGAATAACATGCCAAAATACCTGCAAAGTTGACAGCTCCACCATTGAAGTTACTTGCATCCTCATGTGCAGTGCTGCTAGTATTGGTGCCTCCTTGAACTTGAATGTGATCCAATAAGTTCACAAGTTGGTTGAACTGCTGCTTGGTTAACATGAACTTGACTGTTCATGCAACTTTTCTTTGCCTTTTCCCACATCATGACCTTTCTCAAAAGTATCTCCCAACATATCCTCAGAAAAACCATTTGCATTAGCTGCTGTTCCTGCATTTCTACCTTTGGTGAACTTAAAATCTGGAGGGAAACCATGAAGCCTGTAACACTTCTCTTTGATGTGACCAGTCTTCTTACAATAATCACAAAAGAAATTTGACTTGCTTGAGGGCCTGCTGGTGCCCACATTGTTTTTATGAGGAGCATAGTTGGTTCTGAAACCAGAACTGGTGCTAGCGGCATTCACATGAAAAGAGCTTAAGTCCATATGAGGTTTGTTATGAGGTTTGACTTCCCTTTGTCTCTCTTCCTGAACAAGGATAGAAAAAGCTTGGGTCATAGTAGGTAGTGGGTTCATCATCAATATGCTTCCTCTCACAATAGTATATACCTCATTTAGTCCCATGAGGAACTGTATTAGTCTCCTGTCAAGTTCAGCTTTGTGCATCTTCGACTTTCCACCACATATGCACAAACATGTGCATTGTGAATTGGTGTCCAAAGTGCTAAGCTCTTCCCACAACTTCTTTATCCTGGTGTAGTACCCAGTTATATCAAGATTCCCCTGACTAAGATCATAGAGTTCACGTTGTAGTTGATATAATTTCGCTCCATTTGGTTGATCATACCTATCCTCCAATTCATCCCAAAGTTCTTTTGCATTATCAACATACTGCAGACTGTCCCTGAGATCCTTAGACAGAGAATTCAAAATCCAAGACGTGACCATATCATCACACCTTTCCCATTGAGCAAAACCAGGTGAATCAAGAGGTGGCTTCAACACCTTGCCGTTTATGAATCCAGTTTTATTCTTTACAGACAGTCCTCGAAGAACAGCTCGTCTCCATGAACGATACCCAGATCCATCGAAAAGGACTGGAACAATTGTGGATCCAGCACTTTCAGATGGATGAACATAGAACACACTAGTCAGATCTATAGGAACTTGAGTGGGTAGTTGATTTCCAGTAGAGGTCCCTGCCTGAATACCATTTGATCCCATAATGTTCCCAAAAATGAGTAATTGACAACGCAGGAAAAAGAAAGAGGAAAAAGGAATCGCGGAAGATGAAGAAGAAGGCCTTACGGCACTGATACCATGTCGAAATCAAGTAGAAATCATGAAGAACATTTCTCCATTGATGAACATGAAGCTGAACTTCGAAGCAAAAACAGAGAAAGGAGTTTGTGAAACTTGGAAATCAAAATTGTATTGCTTTAGATGATTACACTGTATATATATACAATAGGAACTGGGAATCTTCTAGAAAACTTGACTAACTAACTTTAACGGAAAGCTAAGCTAACTAGTAAACGGAAAACTAACTAATTGAGGACTAATCTAACTTACACTTGTATAATCACAATTTATCTCAACATTACCATACAAAATAGACGTCTTTGAGTACTATCTTTGTGATTTAATATCATATTATATATGATTGGATACATTAAATTTTGTAAGAATTACTATCGTGTGATTGTTAAGAGATAGCGAAAGTCTTTTGACAACAATCTCTAGAAGAAATGCAAGTTATGGTTGGAGAAAAGGAAATTTGGGTGAACATTATAAACTAATAAGTCAGAGTAATTAATATATAAACCCTGTTCTTTATGCTTATTTTTCAAGTTTATCGTTTATTTTAGGATTTTTGTTATCTCTTTTTGTTAGAGGCCAGTTAAAAACTTATTTGTATTTGTTATTTATATCAAATTATATTAATTTATAATAATTAGATAATTATTAAAGTAAAAATAATGTGTATTGATTAACAATTCTTAAATAATAATTGTGTATGTGAAGACATGAATAATGTACTCGTTGGATTTAAATTCTTTTATTATTTTCTTCTTCTCTATTTCTCTATTTATTTTGTGTATAATTGTATAATATTTAATCCCCAATCTTTCGCATGAATTAATATCATATTTGTGGTTACAATTTTCTACTAGAGGTAGAGATATGAAAATAATTACTATGTCCCATATTAGTTGATGAATCTTCTTTTTAATATGCATATTAAGAAATCATAAATAAGAAGATAATTTTATTAATTCATTTTTTAAAAGAACTTTTTTGAAAAATTTATAAACAAATATGAACACTTTCAAAAAGAATTAATTGCAAGGGTAATATAGGAAAATTTTAATTAATGCTTTCTTGATTTAGTAAGGTGGACACCTACTACTCCCTCCATTCATTTTTACTTATCGTATAATTGTCTTTTCTTAATATGTCAAAAGTGACAAGTAAAAATGAAGATATATTTTAGAAAAGTAACAAGTAAAAGTGAACAGAATGAATATGAAACAAGTACTTTTGATAAAATGATCAACTAATATGGAGTGGAGTATGTAATTTTTTAGGTGGGAGGTCTATTTGATTTATTTAGTTCATCTACCTACTTAATTATTGACCACACATTGCTGAGTTATTTTTCCCAAGACAACACACTAATCCAACTCTGTTACTCTCAAGTAGGATATATTTATTTTTAATGATTCATTTTTTAATTAACATATCAAGCTCTCACCAATAAGCACACTCTCTATAAATGCTAGGAGTAGAATTAGAGAAACAAAATTGCTTAGATTTTTATAGTATTTTCAAAAGAAAAAGTAAAATGAAATATCTATTTTTAATATATACACATGACGAGCAGATTACAAGATTGGAGGGAGGAATGATTTTCCAAATGATCGATTAACTTATAGTTATTATCTGAGAAAATAAATTATGAGTACTAATTATGTTATACGTACCTTGATGTTAAATCCAATAAATAGTCTATAATTAGGGCTTCTTTTATTTCCCTCCCTAAATAGTTGGGACAACCAAAGCTAGGAGGGCTAAGTACAAAAATATCCATTTCTGGGATCATTATTTAACTTGTATATCTATTTTAATTTGTAAATAATTTCAAACGTCACGTACCGATTAAAGTTTGTCTGGATTAAGTGTGATCAAGAAAGTCAAATATCGGATATTTTTTCTTGAAGTTTGATATGACTTTTCAAGACTAACTTCAAACATGTTTTAGTGAAGTTAATTTTACATGCCTTATCAAGATTAACTCAAACATTTTTTTATTGAAGTGTCTATAAAAATTAGTTAAAATTTCAAGACTTAAGTCATTTGTAGTCCCTTAAAGTTATCTGCATATTTCACTTAGACACTTCAACTTAAAATGTAAACCCACTAAACTTATCAAAAATAATACCAAATGATTCAATAAAATTAACTTAGGTCTTCTAGATTTCTCTTTGCTATAGATCGCAAGATGATTAACCATTGGCAAACTCTTTTTCTTCATCACTCTTGTATCAGTCTCTTTGAATATTTTTCTATATTACTCCCTCTGTCTCTAATTACTTGTCCAATTTTGAAGTGACACACCTATTAAGAAAACAATAATTGATATAGTGAGTTTACTATTTTACCCCTATTAATTATGAAGTGGATGAATTAAAAACTTAAGATTTTCAAAAAGTTTTACATTTTTCAAAGTAATAAATTGAGGGTATAATAGAGAAAAAAAGTTTGTCCTTTAATTTCTTGATTTGTCAAAATAGACAAGTAATTAGGGACAACTATAAAAGGAAAAGTGGACAAATAATTAGGGACAGAGGGAGTGTGTATTATAAGGAATGATAATTATTTTTTGTTAAATTTAAGTTGGGTCTTTTCGATTTTTCTTTGCAATTGATTTCGAGATGAGTAACCATTGATAAACTCTCTTTCTTCATCATTCTTATATCAATCTCTAAATATCTTTCTCTATCACGTAATAGGTACTAGTCCTAGTTAATGTGTCTAAGTGAATTATGCGGACAACTTTACGAGGCCGCATATGACTTAAGCCAATTTTTAATCATATATATCTCTAATTTTTATGTAAGCCTACACTTACATACATGCATGAAGTCAGGGGCGGAGCCACCTTTGCCCAAGAGGTGTTAAGCAACCTCCTTCGCTGGATAATTACATTCTATTTCCTTCATACCAAACACACTCAAAGTGTAAACTAAAATTATTGAGATTTTGTCAAACTAGTAATTAAAGAGTTGGGTCCACCATGATTATTTGTGAGCCCTATTGCTTAGTCATACATGTTATAAATAACAACTTTCATCCTCCTTGAGATTCATAATACATGAAGAAGAAAAAATGGGGGAAATTGATTCAATAAATGAAGAAGAAATAATAATGCTACAAGCTCAAGCACAAATATCAAAATATATGTTTGCTTTTGTAGATTCAATGGCCATAAAATGTGCAGTGGAACTTCGTATTGCTGATATTATTCATTCTTATAATGGCCAAAAAATCACTTTGTCACAAATAGCCACTAATATTCACTCTTCATCATCTCCACATATGGATTATCTTTTTCGTATTATGAGACTCCTCGTTCGTCGAAAAATCATCACTGCATCTACCTCTCAGGTAAATTTCCTTTATATTTATCTATATAGAAATCTGACTAAATATGACTTTGCATATTGTAAGGCCATTTCTTGAAGCCATGCTTCCATTAAAAATTAATTCATTCATAGGGGCACAAACCCCATTTGATCACAACTTGTGTTGGTCTTTTTTGAGAAAACATTAATTATTCCATAAAAGTTATTTGATTTCAATTTTCTTCAATAAAAAAATAGTGACTTTCCTAGATAACAACTGGTCATACAAATATCTAAAATTTATTTGAGATTATAATTTTACAAATCTTTTTTTCTTTCTTTAACTCCATCATTAGTCAAATAAGTTCATACAAATTGAAATTTATTGTGATAAAAAGTGCTTCTAAATCGATCTCAGGACGGAGACACCCTTTATGGACTAACTCCTCTATCAAGATGGCTATTACATGACTCAGAGCTAAGTGTAGCACCAATGTTCTTGTTCCAAACCAATCCAATTCTCATGGCACCATGGCATTATTTTAGTAATTGCATAAAAGAAGGTGGAATTCCATTTAAGAAAGCACATGGTTGTGAAATATTTGAGATGGCTTCTAAAGATGATGAATTGAACAACAATCTCAACAATGGAATGAATTCAATGACAAAATGCATAATGAGGGAAGTAATTAAAGTGTATAAAGATGGAATTAATTCAATAACATCACTTGTTGATGTAGGTGGAGGGATAGGAGGTGCCATGTTTGAAATTGTCAAGGCATATCCTCATATTAAAGGGATTAATTTTGATTTGCCTCATGTTGTTTTAAGAGCACAAAAGTTTGAAGGTGTTGATCATGTTGAGGGTGACATGTTTGAGGCTATCCCACCTGTTGATGCTGTTTTTCTCAAGGTAAAAATGTTAGTTTTACTTCATCTAACGATGTTTGATTGAGTACAAAAAATTTAAAAAGAATTAATGACTATTGAAACTTAAAAGGAAGAATGCATATGGATAGATACTTAAACCTATTATCACTTTGTCAATTTATCACTATGTTAATTTGGCTATATATATAGATAGATAGATAGATAAATAGATCGATAGATACTTAAACCTGACTTTTATTGTCACTCTGGCAATACATATAAATAGATACTTAAGCCTAACTTTTACTATCACTCTTTCAGAATTGGCATGTGCAATACATATTGAAAAATATGTTTAATCAAAGATTTTATTACTTCCTCCATTTTATTTCATGTGACGATATTTGATAGAGTAACAAGAAATATAAGAAAGGGAGATTCACTACTAAAAAATTGACAAAAAACGACGGCCAAAAGCGACGGACTGCGTCGCTTTTTTGGTCAAAATCGACGCAGTCACTTCCGTAGCTTTTTAGCTTGACGCTTTTCAAAAAGCGACAGACAACGTCGTTTTTAAAAAAGCGACGGACTGCGTCGCTTTATTTTAATTTTATTTTTTTTTAATTTCTAAAAGGCGACGTAGTCCGTCGCTTTTCTGGAAATTTTATTTTTAAAAACCCAAAAAAGCGACGGACAAAACCACGCTGTCCGTCACTTTTCTGGGTTTTAAAAAAAATTAAAACCCAAAAAAGCGACGGACAAAACCACGATGTCCGTCGCTTTTTCTGCAATATTTTTTACAGTAGCAGCTTGCAGCTTCTGCTCCCCACCTGCAAATGCAATTCAATTCAATTCAATTCTACACTATTCAGCCCTAATCAAACACACATAATTATAAACAATCTAAACAAAACATAAAACAACAAACTTAAAATAACATTCAAAAGTATCTAAATCATAAATTAAAGACTTATAAAGTCTTTTAAAATTCGTTTTAAAATTTCAAAAAGTTCATAAATATCCAGAGATCTAAACTAGGGAGTGAGATCTACGTAATCATCTTCATCACTCTCGTCGTCGATGTCATCGGGAGCCGAAGTAGTAGGTCGACGAGAAAGGTTCATCACTTGTTCTTTGATTTGTTGAACGGTCTCACTCATGCTTTGTTGTTCAGCTACTCTTTTCCGCTCCGACTTTGCTAGTGCTGCTGTAAGTTCAGCTATTTAATCCGACGTAGCAGCAATCTGAACACCGTCAAGTGCCTCAGCTTGACGTGACGATCCAATACCTTCCAAGCTTGACTGAAGGCGTCTAACATGGTTGCGAGAGCCTAGACCATATCATCTACCCTTGTGTGTCCCCCCTACCACTTTTTCTTTCCAAATCTGAGTGGACAGTTCAGGTGTCAATTGAACCGAACTATTTAGATTCTCTGCGACGTACTTATGAAAGTCATTCTGCATATTAAATATAAATATTGACATCAATATATATACATATCATAAATATATTCACTATTGATATATATTGTTCATATTAAATAACTTACAAAAATTCGTTCGGCCCTTTCCTCCACCCACACATCCGAATCCGACTCATTTTCTTTCTTCCTAACATGAGTCTTTTCGAAAACCTCTGGTTCAATGGGAGTGCGTCCCAATTCTTTTTTCTATAAATAAAAATTGAAATTTATAACGATATATATGTATCAACTAATTATTTATTTAAAAGTTTGAATTAGAACTTACCATCTCTCGTTCAATTGTTCCAACCGTCTTTGCACCTCCGGTGTGCAACGAGCCACCTTTAAGACTGCCTCTAGCTATTTTGGCTTGATCTGATATTGCCTTAAACTTGTATGTGTTCCAATACTGACCCAATTCATCAAAAACATGAGGCAACATCCAACCGGGACGTTCACCACTATCCTGAACGCTCTTTAGCCAGCTAGACAGTCTGGCGGATGCCTTCCTCTCAAATGTGGTCCCAATGACCAAATTGTACCTCGACTCCCAAGTACACATAATCTGAAAAAAAATTGAATAACGTTAATTAAATCGATAGTAAAAAAAAGTAAAGTATAATAAACTTAACTAAAAAATATATACTTTAAAGTTATTAAACATCGCCTAGCGTATACTGTTTGGAATCTCGCTCCAAGAGTGATAAGCTTGTGTATAGAGTCTTCTAACACACTCTTTTAAAGCCCGGGCAGCATCCTTTGCAGGATGCCACCTGCAAAACACATAATAAATATGTTAGTTCATGAATAATATATTAAAGTATAAGAAATATATAAAATAAACTAACAAATAGGTAACAAAACAAACTTACGATGATCCATCCGGCTCAATCATGACTCTACCAAGTCTATCCTTCTGGCCAGGAGCTAGAGCAGACATCGTATCATGTGGTGTAGCACTAGGTGCAGCTGTAGACGAGGGTGATACATCAGGATGCACAAAACATTGAGTCAATGGAGGCGTACCGGCCATAGCATCTGACTGCTCGCTACTAGAATCTCCAAGCCTCATAGCAGATAACTGAGGATATGTACCTGTGGGAGATGAAGTACCTGCCGATAAGGGTCGTGCTCGACGAATAGCCTGTAAAGGTAGGTCCTCGTAGCGTTGTGAAGGCAATGCCTGTGAAGTAGATGAAGCACCGACTGGTCGACGATAATTAGGATAATATTGCCGAGGATCCACCGTACCAAACGGAACAGCAAATATATGAGTATCATGGCTAATGCGCTCTGGCGCAGAAAAAATAGATCCTGCAATATCCTCAGGATCTATCGGTCTCCTAGACTTCTTATTCTTAGCCTATTTAGTCTGGCTAACTCCAAGATGCTCGCGATGTCTATCACCGTCACCGCCTGATGACATCTGTATGCAAATTTACATGTATAATATATATAAAAATCATAAATTAAATAAAATTAGTAAAATACACTTACATATGTACTAGCTAGCTTTCATTCTACACTATTCCTCCTCGCTTGTTTCAATTCCATCATTCTCCCATTCTTCCTCCTCAGTTGTTTCATTTTCATTATCGTCCCATTCTTCGTCATCAAATGATTCATTTTCCTCATTCTCGGATATTTCTTCGTCAACATTCAATATCTCATCATCAGATACTTCTTCTAATATGTGTTGAGGATGTTGTAGTGTGGTTTCCAATTAGCATCAACTTGTTGTTGAACAATTGCAACATCATTTTGATACGCCACATTTAAGACATTGTCAATTTCAATTCTTCCCACAGGCTTACTTTTTATAACAACCCACCAATCAGCTTTGTCTCTACGCAATGGATATGAAGCGTAATACACTTGTTTAGCATGTTGTGCAATAATAAAAGGATCATAACTTCTGTATTTCCTGGTGTGCTTAACTTCAATTATATTATGTTGATGGTCCACCTTTGTGCCTTTATGTGATGGGTCAAACCACTCACACCGAAACAATACAATCTTTTTATTAGGCCAACATGAATACCTCACTTCAATAATCTCTTGAATAACACCATAATATTCAATAGTTTGACCAGTACCATCAACATCACCTTGTATATATACACCGCTATTATTTTTTTTCTTGTTCCTAGATACTTCTTCAGTTTGAAACTTAAAACCATTGACACAATACTTATTCATTGCCAGTACTTGAGATTCAGGTCCAAGGGCTACTTCTTTTACTAATTGCAAATGTTGGACACTTGAGTATTCATTGTAAACCTACGCGATTGTTATTTCAAGTAATATAATTTATTATAACATGAATATATTATTAAATACTTAGTGATTGCACACTTACATAGTTCCTCAGCCATTTGGAAAATTCTATATTGATGGCTTCATTACCCCATGTGTTTACGAACAAGCTGATCATTTTACATTCAAGTATTTCGTTAGTTAATGATCACTTATTAGTATGTAATTTAATAACATATTTTTAACACTTACTTGACATATGATTGAATCTCTGGACAATTAAGCAAAATATGTGTCACAGCTGATTGCATTTCCATATCAGTGAAGCCTCGCTTTCTACGCTTTTTAGATCCTCGACCATTTTGATTAAAAATTGATATCGGTGGAAATAAAGGATCAATATCGCCTTTATCATTGCGATTGGGCCTGTTTCTCCTACATCACACATCATGGTGAAAGTAATAAGAACAAAAATCACTTGTTTCTCTCCCAATATGACCTTGAATAAATGATCCTTCCCCTTTGCTTAATCGTTTGCTTCGAACTACCAATTTTTCTGCATGCATATATGTATATATATGTTAATATATAAAAGACTTGGCGAATATATATAACTTAGTGAATATTTCAAATGGAAACCTCTCAAATGGATACATCCATCTTGTTTGAACCGGACCTCCGAGGCGGGCCTCTTGTACAAGGTGAATTGGAAGATGCTCCATCACATCAAAAAAATCACATGGAAACATCTTCTCCAACTTAGTAGTAGTGACAAGAATATTTTCCTCCATCCTATCTAAACTACTCTCCAACAACTTTCCAGAACACAAATCTTTAAAAAAAAGACTTATCTCTGTGATTGGTTTCCATATCCTTTCGGGTAGATGGCTAAAAGTGATAGGAATTAAAGTTTGGCTTAACTATTTTACCATTCTGTAATTCCTGCAGCCATAACTCTTTTCTCCTACAATATTCTTTTATGTCCATTCTAGCTTTTGGATTGTCTTTTGTCTTACCCTTAACATCCATCACTGTGTTAAACAAATTGTCAAAGTAATTTTTTTCAATGTGCATCACATCTAGATTATGTCGTAGCAGATTGTCCTTCCAATACGGCAACTCCCAAAATATGCTTTGTTTGATCCAATTATGTTCAACACCATATCCAGGAAGTCTAGAAGGTGAAGCTTCTGTAACTTTAGGTAATTGAGAAATTCTCTCCCAAATTTGATGCCCTGTGAGTAATGGAGGTGGGGGGTCACTTTCAACCTTATTTTTCCTAAATGCATTTTTCATCTTTCTAAACTCATGGTCCATTGGCAAGAACTGGCGATGACAATCAAACCATGTATTTTTTCTGCCATGTTTTAAAGTGAATGCCTTACTATTTTCCATGCAATACGGACATGCTAGCTTTCCAGCTGTCATCTAGCCAGACAACATCCCGTATGCAGGAAAATCATTAATAGTCCACATTAAAGAAGCACGCATGATAAAATTCTGCTTAGTTGATATATCATAAGTCAAAACGCCTTCAAACCACAATTGTTTGAGCTCATCTATCAATGGTTGTAGATAGACATCAATCAAACTTTTTGGATTCCGGGGATTTGGAATAACACAACTTAGAAAGATGTAGCGACTGGTCATGCACATTTCAGGAGGAAGATTATACGGAGTAAGAAATACCAGCCAACATGAATAAGGCGAAGCATTATTAGAGAATGGTGTGAAGCCATCTGAACACAACCCCAATCTAACATTTCTTAGTTCACTAGCAAAATCAGGATATACATTATCAAAATGCTTCCATGCTTCACCATCAGATGGATAAGATAAGACACCCGGCGGCCTTCTATATTCACGATGCCATCTCATATGTGGGGCAAACCTCATCGATGCATACAACCTCTTTAACCTAGGAATGAGAGGTAGATAATGCATCGCCTGAACTGGGACCATCTTTCCAGTTGGAGTCCTCTTATAACGAGTATGTCCACAAAACTTACAATTTTCTAATTCACTATCAATCTTGTAAAACAGCATGCATCCATTAACACAACAATGAATTCTATCATACGTCAATCCTAACTTGGACACCAAACGTTTTGCCTGATAGAAGTTCTTTGGTATGTTAAACTTCGGATTAACTAGTTCACCCAAAAGATCAACCATTGAGTCCATAGCAGCATTAGGAACATTCCAATCTGATTTAATATTCATTAATCTAACTGCAACTGACAAGGCAGAATGCGGACTCCCTTCACATAGTGGACGACTAGACTCTTCTAATTGATCATAAAAGCGTCTTGTTTCTTCATTAGGAGCTTCATCAAAATATTATTCCGGTTTCATCCCACCTTGAACCCCGAAAGCATCATTGATCATTTCATGAACCCTATCATGTTCAACCCTATCATGTTCAACTCTAACTTGTTCAACCCTAATTTGGTCATGTGGTGCAACCATATTATATACATCAACAAGCATTGAATTATAAAAGATACCATCCAATCCATCACTTTCTCCATGATCAATCCATACAAAATATCTAGGCTTAAATCCATTACTTTACAAATGAACCATAACTCTATCTGGTTTAAAAAAATTTAAGCACTTACATGCACTACAAGGACACCTAACCAATTCGTTAATCTTGAAAATGTCAAGTGTCATTGTATGTTCAATAAAATTTCTAACACCGTCAATAAACTCAGGTTTCAAACCAGCACCAGTTTCATAATGCATATTATACATCTACAAACGATGATCCATCTACAAAAATATAGATATTCAATTATATTATAAATAAAATTTAATAATAATTTTACTAGTAGTAGTCCTAAAACTAGTTTAGTATTGACAAAACCACATTAATTAATTTAACTTATTTAAACAACTTTATAACTTGAACTAGTTTAGTTTTGACTTAATTCTAACAACTAAATCCATCAACAAAACCACATTATTTAATTTAACTTATTTAAACAACTTAACAACTTTAACTAGTTTAGTTTTGACTTAATTCTAACAACTAAATCCATCAACAAAACCACATTATTTAATTTAACTTATTTAAACAACTTAACAACTTTAACTAGTTTAGTTTTGACTTAATACAACACTAAATCCACCAACTAAACCACATTAATTAATTTATCTTATTTAAACAACTTAACAACTTTATAACTAGAACTAGTTTAGTTTTGACTTAATACAACACTAGATCCACCAACTAAACCACATTAATTAATTTAACTTATTTAAACAACTTAACAACTTTATAACTAGAACTAGTTTAGTTTTGACTTAATTCCAATAACTAAATCCATCAACAAAACCACATTATTTAATTTAACTTATTTAAACAACTTAACAACTTTAACTAGTTTAGTTTTGACTTAATTCCAACAACTAAATCCATCAACAAAACCACATTTTTTAATTTAACTTATTTAAATTTAAAGCTAAGTGTCAACACTAGATGGACACAAATCAATCTTGCAAGAAAATCAATTTTGTCATCAATAGGATCAACTAGTGTTGGTACTCATTTCAAGTTCAAGTTCTAAGTTTAACTTCAAATTCTAAGTTCAAGTTCAAGTTCAAGTTCATGTTCATGTTCAAATTCTAAGTTCAAATTCAATAATAATTCAAACTAGTCCTAAATTCAAAATTCAAACTAGTCTTAAAATCACAAATTCAAACTAGTCCTAAAATCCCAAAATCTAACTAGTGCTAAAATCCTAAATTCAAACAACTCCTTAAATACCCTAATTCAATCTAATCTTACAATTCCATAATCAAACTAATTAACTCAAGAAATACCGAATTTCAAACAAATCCTAAGATACCCTAATTCAAACAAACCCCAACATTAAAATTTTCATTTCACAATCAACAAACACAAACTAACAATCAAATAATCCCTAATTCAAACTAACCATCAAAAACCCCTAGATCATTCACTTACTAACTAACATTCAATCAAACTAACAATCAATAAAAAAACTAATTCAATACTCAAATTGAAAGAAATTAAAAATAATATTATGAAACCCGAACCTTCAATTAAAGGAGAAGAGACGGGAGGGAGCAAGGAGAGAAGAGATGAGAAGAGGAGGGAGGGAGCAAGGAGAGAAGAGACGGGAGGGAGCAAGGACAGAAGAGATGAGAAGAGGAGGGCGGCGGGAGGAGGGCGACGGGAGCAAGGAGAGGAGATGAGTTTTCAAAATTAGAGGGTTTGGTCTTTTTTTAGGTCAAAAATAGGAAGGTTACATAGATTTAATTTGAGCCATTGGATTAGTTAAGATGAGCGGCTAGGATTTGATCTAGGATTCACTTAAAGGATGGACGGTTAAGATTTAAACTAATGTTGCAAGATTTGGACAAAAAGGGTTATAATTGCAATGAATGAATGGCTAAAATTGCAACTAAAATTGATATAAGAGGCTATAATTGAAAAACGAAATTAGATTGAGGTGGCTAGAATTGCAATGAATTGAATAAGGAAAAAAACTAAAATTGAAAGGAATTAGATTAGAATGGGCTAAAAATTAAATGATTTCGAGAAAAATTAAAGAAATGCTATCCAATTAAAATACTACAAATATTATAACATTTTATATAATAAAAATCACTTAAATTTTAAAACATTTGAATAAAATAATTATTCCGAGTTTTACTTATAATTTTAAAAATATTTTAATAATATTTACGATAATTTTATAAAGCATGCAAACTAAAATATATAATTTTTAGACAAAATCGATTAAAAATTTAAACTCGGAATATTTTTTAAAAAACACGTATTTAACCAAATAGCACTTCCGAAAGGGTTATAGGTCTGTCAAAATTGGGTGTCAACATACCGACATCGTGAAATCGATATTATCTAAATAAAATAATTATTTAAATATACCGACCTCTTTAGGTCAGTATTTATTAATTTATTTTAATATAAACTCACCTTTTGAGGTTGATTTTATTAATTAAAATTACATATACATACATACATACATACATACATACATACATATATATATATATATATATATATATAGGCCAAACACATATACAGCCCCTCAAACTTGCCCTCATTTTTCATTTTGGCACTCCAACTTAGCCTTGTTCCATTTTAACCCTTAAACTCCATTTTTTCTGTACCATTTAAACACTTATACTATTTTTTATGATTTGTTTTTATTTATGTTCTTCAATTACAATTTCTTATTTTAAAAAAATAGTCGTGTGCCTGTTAATTAAAAAAATTAAACTTTTGCGAACAAACATAAAAAATTTCAAACAATTATATTATTTTTTGATATTTCTCTATAATTTTGCATGAAAATAAATTGACGAAAGTTCATTGATTTTCTTTCTTAAACATTCAATCAAATTAAATAACACTACTTATTTATTTTTTCTTATCATCTAGGCTATCTAAATTTAACGCAAATACTCACTTTTAATTTTTAATATAAATCAATACGAATAAAAAAACCCATCTTCAAAAAGACTCGACTGACTTAGTTAATAACACTACGAAAAAAAGACTTTTGTTCATTGCTAATAACACTACTAAACAATGTTAAAACTCGACTGACTTTGTTAGGTTATCAGTGATTTTAAAGAAAGAAAACCAACACAATTTCGTCGGTTATTTTTCACACAAAAATACATAACACTCTTAAAAAGAAATTATTATTTTTTAATTGATCATCGGTATTTCTTTAATTGATAATGTATTTCATATCTGAACCACTAGTATATAAGACTTGATTTGTTAAACTACTAGAGGAATATATATATATATATATATATATATATATATATATATATATTTAATCAACGTATTTCATACTTCGATGAAGTATCCTTTACATGTCATCATAATTAGGAGGTGATCACTACACTTGACATCCATTCAAGATCGAACGTATATAATAATACTATCTCGCATTTCATACTGGAATGGATTATATGTTAGCTCTTCACCTCTACTACATCATGACATGAGATATTAAGTTTATGATTAGACGACGGACTGATATGATTTGTACATTACTCTATAAATATAAGTATAATTATCTCCTAATTCATATCAACGCAGTTTCATACTATAAATATGGATTATAGATATTTTTTTATTAATTTCACGAATTCTAACATTTTATTTGTAAAAGTATCCAAAATTGTTACACTTTTTCAACAATTAATCGTAGGTGTAAAATGAAATTTTAATATTATGCACAATAGCAAAATTATGATTAATAAGAAAATTTTAAACATACCGACCTTCAGATGTCGCTTTTATTAAAATTAATTAGATATAATAAAAAATACCGACCTCATGAGGTCGGTATCACATTAAATTTTAAGATAAATAAAAAGTAATCATGTTAATTAAATAATATTGACATCGGGAGGTCGGTATTTTATATTAAATTATTTTTTAACTTATATAAAACCGTCATTCGGAGGACGATTTATTTAAGGTTAATTGAAAATATTAATTTATTACATACTATTTAATTTTACCGACATCTGGAAGTCAGTAGTATAATTTTTTTGTTTTTTATTTTACACAAAACTATTCTCCGGAAGACGATTTAAATAAAATTATGTCACGCCCCGAGCCTACACCCTGGGCGGGACCGGCACCCGGAGACCATTTCTGGCCCCAAGCGAACCCTTGGCCTGGCTTTCTTAACTCAGCGGAAACCTCAACAGAATAACTCGATGCAATGCAATATTACAAAACAACTTAACTTATAAAATATGGCCATAAAGGCAACTCGAATCTCAAAATTGAATATTTACATATATATATATATATAGTTAAGAGACTCAAAACTAACTGACTGACTGTCTGTCTATGAAGCCTCTAAAATACTGAGATGGATGTTGGGACAGACCCCGCAACATCCTAATAAAACAAAAACTAAGAACACAAAATAATTGAGTCCTCCGGAATGCAAGGAGGCTCACCACTGACTCTGGAGTGCTCAGCTGGATCAACGACGTGCAGGATGCTGATCCGGGGTACCTGAATCTGCATCATCAAACGATGCAGGCCAACTGGCATCAGTACATGGAATGTACGAGTATGCAAGCTGGAAAACTAAGCAACACAGGCTAGAAGGAAATCTGGAAGAAACTGAATATCTTACCTAGCTCAACTCAACTCAACCTGACTGACTTCTTTCAATATAAGGCAATTTAAAACAAGTGCGATATAAAGAAAGACTGTTTAAAACATGCTATAAACTCTGTATGTATACAAAGATACAATAAGCCTGAAATGTATATAGAAATACAATGAACTGATGTATATAAAAATACAATAATCTCTGTGTATGAAAATACAATAACTGCTGTGGGAGCTTCTCTAACCGACAACCATCACATAAGAGCTATAGTGATGATACAGCGATCGACCTCACGCTGCCAGAGCATCTTATACCCGGCCAAAGGTATAAGACCTGAACTGCCTAATGGATCCACTAGTCTAATATGAAAAGGATTCATCTAAAAAGTATGATCATTTTCTACCCATGGTGGCTAACATTATTCTATGGGGGCTGTGGGTTCTTTGAACGCTCCCCCAATTCGGTGCTCAATACTACTCCCAAAAATGTACTGGCTCTTATGTTTTGAAAACATATTTATTCCTGCTGATATGAGATAATTACTCAAAAACTAGCCCGAAGGCTTTTTGGAAATCTCAGTTTCCAACCTTGTTTAAATGTAAAGACATTTCTTTAAAACTTCTTTGGGAATACATAGTTCCCTAATAACTTTGAGAAATGAACTCAACTTTAAACTCTTGACTCTTTACTCTTTACTTGACTTGCAACTTGAGCCTTAGAATGAAGTTAAATCGTTCTATAACTTGAAAAGCTTGGAGGACTTACTTGAACTAACTTCTTAACTTCTAAGCTTGACTTCTAATTTCACTTGACTTCTAACTCGACTTGACTTGGAAACTAACTTCACTTGACTTCTAACTTTACTCTCCTTAAATTGGAATTATGAGTTCAAGGGTAATGATTTGTGTTTGGAAGGACCCCATAATGTTTAGGAACATTTTTTGACAGCTAAACTTAAGAGGAATTACGAATTTAAATTCTGAAAACAGGGCAGATTTTGTTCGCAGAGGAAACACAGCCGCAATGCAAACTTGTTTCCTTGAAAGGAGCCTGCATTTTCTCCTTCATGTTGCCAACTCTAACCCTCTTAACTTCAAAGGTTCATTTCCCAAACACTTGGGGTCATAAACCCCTCAACCTACAGTGGATTCCACTCAAAACACAACCAAATCTGTCCCAAATCAGCCAGAACTTCAACAACACAACCAACAACTTCAACAACCAAAATAGATCTTTTCTTGGAATTAAAAACGAGTTGGTGTGTGGGGGTATGAACCAACCAACACTAAGGATCATAAAATCCCTCAATATACAATAGGTTTCAGCTCAAGAACACAACCAAATCATGTCCCACAACCAACAATAACTTCCACAACACAACTAACAACATCAACAACAACTAACAACTTCAACAACTTCAACAACAAATCCAATCTTTTCTCAAATCATAAAATGAGCTTGGTGTGTGGGGGAAAGGATCAACCCACACCAAAGAACTCACATACCTTGATAGGGATCACCCCCGACGAAAAATCCACGATGATCTCCTTGATTGCTCTTCTCTTTCTCCTCTTCCTTCTCTTCTTTCTCTCTTCTCTCCCAAGCCCTAGCTCTTTACTCTTTAAAAAAAATGAGACAAACTGATCTAAAATCAGTTTAACACTTTAATATAACCAAAACAATTGATTTGTGAAAAGACCAAACTGCCCTTAAATTTCCGGAACGGACTCCCTGCCAACTGCCCAAATTTCAAAGGGCATAACTCGCTCATACGAACTCGGAATCGAGTAAAATCGGTGGCGTTGGAAAGATCATTCCAGGGGCTTTCTAAACATAACTGGAACTACTCCTGGATCATCCTGAGCTAGGAGTTATGACTGCTCAAAGTTGGCCAAAAACTCACTGATTTCCACACTTAGCCAAATTTCCAGATTTTTGAACTTAGCCAAATTTTCCAGATTCTGGACAGCCAAATTTCCAGATTTTAATTTTTTTTCCAAAAATGACTATTTCCAAATTTCAAGCTTCTTCAAAGCCACTTCAAATTGTCGGATGTTACAAATTAAATCAAAATATTTCTCAATTTTGTTTTTTATATGGAGAAATGGGGAAAATCGCGTCTGCTAGTGCAGATATTTTTAAAAAAGCGACGGACAACGTCTCTATGTCCGTCGCTTTTTTAAAAAAATGTTTGATCAACATTTTGACCAAAAAGCGACAGAATAAGAGACATTGTCCGTCGCTTTCTTAAAATATTTGACCAGATATTTTGACCAAGAAGCGACGGACATAAAGATGTTGTCCGTCGCTAATTTAAAAAATAATTAAACAATTAAAATTAATAAAAAGCGACGGACGGCGTGACTTTTTTTAAATTAATAAATAATTATTTTTAATAAAAAGCGACGGATTGCGTCGCTATCTATATAAAATAATTAATTAGCAAAAATCCGCGAAAAAAAAGCGACGGACTAAGCGATGCCGTCCGTCGCTTTTAAAAATAAAAATTTAAAAATAATTATTTAAAAAGCGACGGACTAAGAGACGCTGTCCGTCGCTTTTTAAAAACGTTTGACTAGATATTTTGACCAAAAAGCGACGGACTAAGAGATGCCTTCCGTCGCTTTTTTAAAAAACTAATTAATAAAATAAAATAAATTAAAACGACGGACAGCGTGGTTATTGTTTAATTTATAAATAATTATTTTAATAAAAAGCGACGGACTAAGAGATGCAGTCCGTTGCTTTTTGTAAAATAATTTTAAAAATAATTATTTTAATTAAAAAGCGACAGACGGCATCTCTTAGTCCGTCGCTTTTTTGGAGCGACGTTGTCCGTCGCTTTTTCTTCCGTCGTTTTTTAGCAGTTTTTTAGTAGTGATTTTTAAAAATTTGTGATCTAAAATTGATCATTGATATTTATGTGACTATAATTAATCTTATTAAGGGTAAATGAAATATTAAAGTGAAATAGTTTTTGAATACAAAATAAGTATAATTTCTCTCTCTAAGTATCTTCTTTGTTCAACACAATTTCATTTTATTATCTTCTTAATTATTTCACGTATTAGTGTCATTTTCAGAATTTTAGAATCAGTGATAAACTCTTTATACATGTAGGGTTTAATTTTTTGGTGGTGGGACCAAAAATTTAAATTATTGGATGCTCATACCATCTCCAATCCAACACTATTTTTAATATCAAATTCTATTTTGTTGTAAAATTTAGTGTTTTGAGATTTCAACCCAGCACTATTTTAGAAGTTGTTTTTCGGATTCTGCGGTACATCAAATCCGCACCGGGAAGAGGTTGTGCGCGAATAGTGTCACACCAAATTTGGTGTGACACTATTTATCAATACTAAATTACGTTTTTATTATTTTATTATTAGTAGTATTATATAATATTTTTTAAAATGTAAATGAAATAAAAATAATAATATAAATATTAAAAAGACAGAAGAATATAAAGAGAATATTTCCTTTTGGTGTAAAATTTAGTACTGTGAATTGAAGTTGATTTACACTAAAATGATGTTGACATTATTTTGGTGCAAAATTTGATGTTATGGGTTAAAGATGTCTTCGAGCATGTATAACATTTAGTATGGGTCCGCCTCTTTATCATACTAGTTGCATTTAGTCTAAATCTCTAGGTTCAACTTGGTTGTCCCATCGATCAATTAATTTGGCATTTGTCTTAAAATCTTCTATCCGTCTCTAGTTTTTCAGCTCAGTATTTTAATTTTCTTGATTACGTTTTAATGTATACATGTATAGTGGGTACTGCATGACTGGGGAGACAAAGATTGTGTGAAGATCTTGAAGAACTATAGAAAGGCGATTCCTAAAAAAACCGGAAAAGTGATCATAGTTGACGCAGTTTTGAAGTTGGAGGATGAAGGTTTATTTGATGATATCGGATTCATAACGGATTTGGTGATGATAGCACACTCTAGTGGTGGGAAAGAAAGGAGTGATGACGAATGGAATAAATTGTTGAAGGAAGCTGGATTTCCGCGTTATAATATCACTGAAATTTCGGCTTGATCATTTATCATCGAGGCTTATTCACATTAAGCTTATGCATATCTTAATTAGTTGTACGAAATATTTGCTATCTCCAAATAATCATCCTACGTAACAATAATGGAGATATGTAATGTTTACTTAGTGGCCTAGATGTGTAATTTATGTTATATATACATAGCAATTCTAGAATTTCCTTTGTATTCGTAACATGACATTGATGAATTTAATTTTTATACATGCACTAATAGTCTAAATGAATTTTACACCAATATCACTTGAGAAATAGCTATCCGTAATCAATAGAACTAGCTAATAACCTGAAAGATAAGATAAATTACCTTTTACAAAATCAAATATATATACACTTCTAAAAATTATACAATATAATTTTATTTAGGATTTTATAGAAAATTTCTCCTATCTTCCTTTCTCGCTCACCACTCTCCTTCACCCTCCCCAAAAGATTTCTTTCTTCTTCTCCCTCTCTTTTTCTTATATTAATAAAAGAAAACCACTAATGTTGTCCCTGAATTTTTTTTATCTACACATGTTGTTCTTAGTTTTCAATATTTTTGGGTGACTGTTGATTGTTAATTTATTTTCTTATTGAATTAACGCCAATATATCAATTTTTTTCATTCTACATTCTTGTTTTGTTGTTTAATGTTTGAATTTTCTTTTCTTCTTGGACTGGTACAACCAATTGACTCTTTTTTTAGTGAAAATAGGAAAATAAGTTTTATAAATGGCATTTCATATTGCCTTTGTCCTCACCTCCTCCGATATACCTCATTTCTGTTGGAAAATATATATAAAATATATTAGATGGGGAAATTATAATATCAAAATAATAATACAAGAATTAGGATAAATACTACTATAATAATATTCTTAAGTAATATATATGTATATGTATATTTATATAATACTTGGTTTGGGCTTTTATAAAGAATTAGAATATGAAAAGACCATACAAAATATATCTTATGGAACCTCAAAAGACTAAACAAATAAATGTTGAAATATGAAGAGGTACTAAATTGAAGAGTTGGCAACCAAATAACTTACAATAACTACTGCAAATAAAATTGTACCCTCGATTCAACGTAGCTGAAACTATTCAATTACAGAAAACATTTTTAAGGATAGAATGACCATTTAAATTTTACATTATATTTTTGTATAGATGAATTTGATCTAAAATGCAGTATAATTAATTGTTACTCCTTAAATTCTACCTATTTAATTAGAGTTAGGAAGAGATAATTCTTGTAATTGGTTAATAAAAAGCACTTATTACTAATGATAATATTTAATAGAACGTATGTTTACAATTTTGTTCATAATATTGTGTTAGTAGAGTTTTAGTGAAAGGGTAAAATAGTCAATTTAATATAATTAATAGGATATTTGATTTGATGTGGGGGTAAAATGGTAATTCAACTTTGTACTTTGGAGCTTTTCAATAAATAAATAATATAATACATTATTGAATAAATCACTTTTGCAACTTTTTAAATTCTCCACAATTTGGTCATCATAACTAAATAAAATTGACGATTGATGTGTATTCCTTCATTTAATATTAAGAAAATATCATAAACCCAAAAAATAATTATAGAAAAAATTATAGAAATTTTTTATTTATTTAATTATATATTTTATTAATGGTATCATTGTAGTATCTCAACTTTATAGGGTTATTTTGGTATTTCAACGTCTAACTTTTTTTGTTCCCACTTATAGTAATATATATGATATATATATTTATATAATATTTGAGTCGTGCTAGGCACTATCCTAAGAAGTATTTATCAGTGCTGAAATAGTTTCTTAGGACAGTGCCTAGCACGACTCAAGTATTATATAAATATATATATACATATATATTACTTAAGAATATTATTGTAGTAATATTAATCCTAATTCTTGTATTATTATTTTAATATTATAATTTCCCCATCTAATATATTTTATATATATTTTCCAACAATTTCTACCCCACCCCATAACCCTCATCTCCACAACCCACACCCTAATTATCCTCAGCCCCCATTTACTATAATATTTATCTCGATTATATAAATACTTTTAATATAGTATTTTATTTTATTTTTAGCTTTTTCAATCAGTGTTTGATGTCCGCATTAGAGCTCCGATTAAATTTGGATCGAACACTGCAAGGCCCATTGTGGGGTGACACTCCCAACACAATTTTCTTCATACCCATGACTCGAACTTGACCACAAATTAATGGTGGAGTAGTTTCACCATGCATCACAATTCACATTGTTAATATAATATATATTTGATTACATACATACTGAACGAATTTTTTTTGAAAAGAACTCAATTATATAATGTTTTTTCCATACCAAACACATCCAGAGTATAAGCTAAAATTATTGAGGTTTTGTCAAACTCATTATTAAAGATGTGGGTCCGCCCCTGATTATATCTTAGCCCCATTGCTGAGTATACATGTTATGTGTAAGTATGTAACAGCTTTCATTCTCCTTGAGATTCATCATAAACTTAATTAGTGTGTGAGAAGAACAATATATATATGGGGGGAGTAGATTCAAAATTTATTTTTAATCTTATTTATTTTTAATTAACATATCAAACTCTCTCCAGTAAGCACACTCTATAAATGCTAGGAGTAGAATTAGAGAAACAAAATTGTTTAGGTTTTTATAGTATTTTCAAAAGAATATGTAAAATGAAATATCTATTTTTAAGATATACACATGACGAGCAGATTACAAGATTGGAGGGAGGAGTGATTTTCCAAATGATCTATTAATTTATAGTTATTATCTGAGAAAATAAATTATGAGTAATTAAGTTATACGTACCTTGATGTTAAATCCTATAAATAGTCTAAAATTAGGGCTTCTTTTATTTCCCTCCCTAAGTAGTTGTCTACTTCTAGCTGATGTTTACAGTTCCCAAATTTTTGTCGTAAAGTTTCAATGGATTTATTAGATGGGACAACCTAAGCTAGGAGGGCTAAGTACAAAAATATCTATTTTAATTTGGAAATAATTTCAGACGTTACGTACCGATTGAAATTTGTCTGAATTAAGTAGGCGTTTGGTCATGCGATATCATATCACGATATGAAATCATGAGATGGAATCAACATTTGAACATGCGATTTTACGCTGATTTCAATTCCATATCATGAAATGTGATTCCATATTCTCCAAAATCCATTATATGGAAATTCCATATCATGATTTGAGATATTTTTAATACAAAAATTGATCCACAAGTTTATATTTTGTGAAAACAATCCCATATTTATATCTACTAACCATTTATTTCATATGTAAATAAAATTTATAATCACATCATTACTTCTTAAAATTTATTATTCTCACCGACATAAAATTTATTATTCTCACCAACATATAGTCACTTTAACTCACACCAACCGATTGTTGAGTAATAAATTTATTCTCTTCATTTACTCCAACACCTAATTTATTACTTCTACCATTTTGATCGAGAAATGCAAGTTCAACGTGAGGATATTGTCCGTACTATGTGGGAGGATTATAGTAAAGACTAGTACACCACAATTTATGTTCAATTTTTTTATTGAATTAAAGTTTGATGAATTAAAATTAGATGAAACAGTTACTTAAATAGAGAACAAATAGCTTTGTAATAATTTATTATGTGATTTTATAATTTTTTGTTTATTTGGTAAGATTGATAAACAATTGGGGTTATTTTAATAGTTTTACAACTTATGAGATTCTTATGTTTATGAAAATATACAACACAAAAATTTAATATCGCATGTCCAAACAAAACTTTAATTTCATCCCATAATTCCATATTATGCTATCATATCATAATTTCATATTATGATATCATATCATGATACCATATCGCATGGCTAAACGGGCCAGTGTGATCAAGAAAGACAAATATCGGATATTTTTTCTTGAAGTTTGATATGACTTATCAAGACTAACTTCAAACATGTTTTATTGAAGTTAATTTTACATGACTTGTCAAGATTAACTTCAAACAATTTTTTATGAAGTGTATATAAAAATTAGTTAAAGTTTTAAGACTTCAGTCATTTGCGATCCCTTAAAGTTGTCTGCATATTTCACTTTGACACATCAACTTAAAATATAAACCCACTAAACTTATCAAAAATAATATCAGATGATTCGATAAAATTAATTTAGATCTTCTCGATTTCTCTTTGCTATCGATTGCAAGACGATTAACCATTGGCAAACTCTTTTCTTCGTCACTCTTGTACCAGTCTCTTTAAATATTTTTCTCTATTACGTGTTATATAAGGAATGAAAATTATT